>NW_024527710.1:3056832-3611832 GCF_017590135.1 Pyrgilauda ruficollis | reverse complement strand
CGGTATGTCCCCGCCCCGCGCGGGCCTGGGCCACGCCGCAGGAAGCGGCGGAATCCAAAACGTCCAGCTCGATGGCCCAGAGCAGGAAAGGGCCGAGATGGGTGGCTGGGGTGTGGCGGGGACCCTGCACCAGTTCCTCAGCTTCTGTTCAGCTCCCTTACCTCGGGCCGGTGCCAGCAGCTTGGGACCTGCTCCTCTAAAGTGGGGTTGGCTTCATCGTGCTGCGGTGTGCCCGCCAACAGCATTGCCCTAGGACAGAGGGCAGCAACCATTTACTAGGGAAATAAAATCTTTTCAGCCCTAGGTGATCAACAGATAAAATAGTCTCCTCTTCCACGAATACTCCAAGCCCAGAGCACCCCAACCACCTGCATCCAGGCAGGCACCGCCAGGCTTTGCCTGGCCGGCGGAGAGAACACAGCTTCTCAAGAAGGTCCCTCGTCCTTGTCCCGTTGTGCGTTGGCTTGGTTGTGTGCTGGCCCGTGATTTCACAGTAAGAGAGGATTAGGCGCAGTGCCTTTAAATGGTATGTCCCATTGGCCTACCCAGCTGGAAGTGCTGGGACTCTTCCCCGTGGCAGTCACCAGGCAAGCTGACTTAGGGATCGGATGCTTCAGGAGACCCCAGGCAGCCCGAGGAGGGGCCAGGCTCTCATCTGTGCTAACACCAGGCACGACACCTGTGCGAAAGGAAGGGGAAAGCCGAGGTGGCCACAGTTGCAACAACGGGACTAGTAGGTTCCAAAATAAAAGCCTGGCATTTGGGAGCGATTTAAACAAGGGCAACGTGTCATGGGAACGAGGCCCATCCCTGAACCAAGGGTTAACTGCTACAACAAACTCTTCGGGACAGGAGCAAAATCTCTGTCTCTTGAAACCCTCAGGACCACGAGACTGTTGTAGGCACATTTTACTCGAATACAAATTATTTGCCTTAATTACTTGGGACTGGATGGAATAATACGGCCCTGTAATGCGGAAGGTCAGGCAGATGATTTAATGGTCTCTTCCGCCCTTAACAAACGTTAAGTTCTTCACTTTCCCGCCCGCCGACACTGATTCATCCCCTCGGCCGCGGGAACGCGGTGCGGTGCGGAGAGGGTGGGTGGATGGATGGGTGGGAAGCCCCGCCCTTGGAAGCTGCCGCCGGCCCTGCTCTCAGCTGGGACCCGCCCTCCCTGTGCCCCCCGAGGAGCAGGGCCGGGGGACGGGGCTTGGAGGCGTCTCCTTGCATGGCCCCCGCTGCCGCCTGGGGAGCGGGCAGAGCTGCCCGGCCGCCGAGCACACGAGGGGTTCGGGATGCCCAGTGCAGCCGTGGGGGCTCGGGGCCGGGCGCGGGGTCCCCAAGGCGCGGAGCAGAGCGATCCCGGCGCTGTTCTGGGGCCGCTGGGGCTCCCACCCTGGGTGACAGCCAGGCGGGGACGTCCCTTCGGCACGGTCTGCGCCGGGAGCCCTGTCCCCGTTCCCGAAGGGCCAAGCTCCAGCGGACAAGACCTCGTTTAACATCGACCCTCGCTCTGGCGGGCAGTGTGTCCGAGGGTGCTGTTGCTGCTCCCGGGAGGGGAGGGGACTGTCGGTGCCCCCCGTCCCGCCGCTGCGCTCCGGCTCCCGCGGGCGCGGACTGCCCGGCCCTGGGCGGGGAGGGGTCCCACCGAAAGGGGCACCGAGCCTGCGGCAGAGGCACCCTGCACGGAATAATGGGGGCAACCTGCCCCGGGCCGAGAGGGGGCCCTCCGGCAGGGGGAAACCCAGGCGCCGCTGTCCCCCACCGCGAGGGCGGGCGGGCAGCCCCGCGCACGGCACCTCCCTTGCCCCGGACACTTGTCAGGGTGCTGAGGAGTGCCGCGGGGTCAGCAGCGCTCCCCGAGCCCACCCGTGCCCAGCGCTCCCAGGTAGCGTTCTACACGTCTGCAGAACGAGCGTTTACAGTGCCGGGACTGGAGGGACATTTACAACAAAACAGTCCGGATTCCTGAGGACATTGTCTTTTCCAGCTGCTTTCTAAATATAGTGCTTGGCAATGCATTACCCAGCACCGTATCCTCGCTCTGGCACTTAAGGAAATTCAAAGTCAAGCTAGAGGAAAGGAAAAAAAAAAAAAAAGAGAGAGATAAAGACAAGACAAATTTAAGAAAAATCAAAATTAAAATTAGCATCGAGTATTTAAAATCCACGTCTGCATTAAGGTCACACGAACAGCGAGAAGGACCGACTACTCGTATTTTAAACCAGCTGTCTTTTCTATGGAGACTGTTGTTTACCTCCTGGCCCATCGACAGCTTATTAATACAATTTAATTCTGCAGTTGTTTCTGTTTAAAGAGTGTTTGGAGCGAATTGTTTCTTTTGTTTATGATCAAAGAAACGAGGTCTGGTAATCTTATGTTTTATCTTCCTAACATATGGAAAAGCTATTTATCCCAGCCAATCACAATAAAGTGAAGAAAACCCCATTTTATGGAAAGGTATATATCACAAGTTTGTTCATCATTAAAGATATGATTACCAGTGAAAACCCTCCGAAAGTGGCACATTTATGATTCCAGGAACAGATGGGGACATCCATTTTCCTTGCAAATACTTTTGAAATTGCTCTACTGGTAGCAGTATAAAAATGATATACAGATGCCAGTGCCAACGAAGCCGGGACAAGAGGTCCAGATTTACACAGTAAAAGCTTCACATGCGCTCTGTCAGCTTTGATTGATCTGCGCCATACCTCAGAAACTTGTTGACTGGGAAAGGAAACAGCGCAAATAATTCACTGCAACAAGGCAGATAATTCACCCGGCCAATCGCTCCGCTCCGCTCCTCCGGGCGGTGACATACGAGTCCTCCTGCCGCACAAAGAAGCATCATTCTCCAGCGTGAACAGCGGTCGGTGTCACGGGGAGGGGGGAAAAGGGGGAGAGAGAGAAAGAAAGGTGGGAGAAGTGAATACAAAAGGAGAGGCGAGAAAGGAGAAGTTGCTTTTGGGCAATGGGCACAGCCGTCTACCTTTTCCGTGCTGAGCACAGGCCGAGCCATTCAGCCCCAATTGTCATTATCATATTGATTAAGTTCATCAGAGAGCAATTTTAGGTTTAACGCTAGCGGATTGGGAGAGGGAGCAAAGAATTATCTAAGAAAAGCACAACATTCTTACCTCAGGGACGTTTCCCTGTTCCAGTTCATTGAGGGAGTTGATTAAGTTTAAATGAAGCAGACACTGGATAAAAGTAAGGGTATTGACCACTGGGCAGCGCGGTCTGCGCTTGAAAAGGCCTGATACATGCAGAAAAGCAAGATTTGCTAAATGCTCTAATCTTCAATCAAATCTTACATCAATACAGACAAAGTTTGGTAATGAGAGATTCAATGAAGCATGCGGGAGAAAGAATTAATCCTCTTGGTCTAAACTGGGTTCAACTTTGAAGCCTGCTCCGGAGGAAAGACAGTTATCTAAATGCTAAATAAGAAACTTATTGTACTTTTCATGGCATGCTAATCTTTTGTCTATTTCATCTCTATTATTTGTATGCTTATAGGCGGCAGTTGTCATGGTGATTATATCAAACCACTTCTGTGTGGATGGCTGCGAGGAATCGGGGCCTCCCTCCAGCCGTCCGCCGGGGCCAGCCCGCCCGCCCGCTGCTCTGCGCGCCCGCGGCAGCGCCCGCACCCGCGGCCGGCCCCGCACCAGCCCCGCCGCTCGGCCCGCGGGGGCACGGGCGGGGCGGAAACCGCCTCCCTGGCACCGCCAGCTTTTTCACAACACCGGCCCCTTCCTCCCTCCCCTGCATCACCCAAACCGCAGGGATCTCCCTCCATGAAGAGGTACCTTTTCCTCCCCCCCCCCCCCTTTTTTTTTTTTTTTTTTTTTTTTTTTTTTTTTGTGAGCTTGCCTTGATAAGCTTTTGATGTCACAAATCAAACACTCGCCAGGAGGTAGATAATGGGGAGTGTGATCTCCTCTATTTGTACACAGACAGCGCTTTTGCACCGGCGCTGCCTTGAACCTGTGTCAAACTCCCCGGGCTCTGTTGGACTCTGCCCGCCGCCCGGCCCCGCTCCCCGCCCGCTCCCACCGGGACTCGCGGCTGCCCTGGGCCGGGGCAGCCCTGACAGGGGAATTCTGATCCCTGTTATGCAAATACCGAGGTGAGTGCAGACCCTCTAATCGCGGAAGGTCTGAAGAAAGAGAAGAGGGGCAGGGGGCGGGAAGAGCGGAACAGCGCAATGATTTTTTTCTTTTTTACCGCACGTTGCTGGCACTTGAGGCCGGCAGCCGGGCCAAGGGCAGCGCTGCGGGACGGGAGGGGGCACCGGCAGCCCACGCCCAGCACAGCCGGGGAGAGCAGTCGTGGGAGGGGGTGGAAATTCTCAGGGTATCGATCTTAATTTCTCTCCCCATACCTATGAGGTACCACAGAGGCTTTTTGCACAGCTCCTGAGGCGAGGGAACCAACTCAAATAGGTGGGTGCGGCATAGAGGGAGCCTTCCCCCGGCTTGTTCCCTGCGACATTATAATCTGAGCGCACAAGGGTGGCACCCGAGCTTTTATGTTTTTTACAAAAGTTGCCAAATTAAGGTCGGATTAGGGCTCCATTCATGATCTGTGGGCTCTTTAGAGGCTGGGAGCTGCCCGTATAGCCCTCTAGTGCTTATGAAAAGCTTAAAAAGTAATAAAAGGGGGAGTGATCCCGAGAGAAAGTAACATGTATAACTCTTATTAAAGGAGCAGCGAGCGGGGCTGTGAACTTGAATAACTGTTTGAACTTTAATTTGTTCATTAACAGGATTTGCCCCTGACTGTGAATGTTATTACTTCTCTTAAAAGCGAGGTGCAAATGAAAAGCCATAATGAAAGAGCCTGGCAAAAAGTTAAACGCCTCGTAATTACACCAGCCTCATTGAAAACTTAAAGTAACACAAAGTGAAGAAAACGGGAGCCGGGCTGATACTCTACCAGCGCCCCAGCCTTGCACAACGGCGGCAATGAGCTCCGGGCCCCAGCTCCGGACCCTGTCAACTCGCGACAGCTCACTAAATCCGTGTGCACAACAGTTGTGTTTAAACAAGTTTTAATACCCTTAAAACATTAAAAGAAAATTCCATGTTTTCGTCGGTGGGGGAAACTCGGTTTATTCCTCTGACTGTCCTAAGTCTTGAGTGAAACACGGTGTCTGAAGTCTGATCTAATCTGCATGTTTGTATTCTGAACAGGGCACATTAGCTCCTCTCTACTCCATCACACCGATAGGAGACTAAACTCTGGAGCACGGGAATAAAACAAACTACTCCTCCTCTCAGAAGGTATCTGACTTTGTACCGATGCGTTTGCCAGTTAGCTCCGCGCTGACTCTCGTTTCATCTGTCACTTATCCCTTTCCCGGGCGTGTCAACCCCGTTTTTATAGATTCGCTTGTGATCTGCATCCTTCCTCAACAGGAACATGCAGCCAGGTCGCAATTAAATATACAGATACACGAGCTGTTAGCAAGATTCCACCCTCCCATCCGCAGCCGAGCCGAGAAGATGATTGCCCTGTCACTTCTCCTTTAGACTTAAAGCGCCTTGTAAGTCGCCGGCGGAGCGCCGCGTTCGGTAGCCGGCGCTTGCTTTGTCCGCCTCTTCTCGCCACCGACGGCTCCTTTGAAGTCCCCGCTCCTCGGCCGCGCGGGGGGCTCGGTAACGGGTCTGGCCGGCCTTGGGGGGCTCCCCGCGCCGGGGAGACGCGCCGAAAGCGGGACAAGAATGCAGACGTGCCCTGGCAAGGCCTAGAGCTGCCGGGCAAGCTGCCGTGCCAGCAGCGGCGGCAGCCGGCACCTCCTCGGGCCGGCCGGGCGGGCTTGCAGGGCCGGTGCAGATGGACACTCCCGACAGAACCAGCTTTGCGTCGTGTTTAAGACCAGAGGAAAAGCAAGACGGCGCCTCATTAAGGAAGCGAGTGTGGAAACCCTTCTACTAGTTTAAAATGCTTTCTTCTTCTACAGCTGCCTGCACCATAAGGAGATTATACTAAACTAACAACTGGAGCCACTTCAGTTAGACCACTAAAGCAAATACCCTATTTTATAAGTCTAATTTTACTTTTTATGTTTTAAGTACCATTAAATTCATAAACAACTCCCACGAAACTGTTTAATCGAACTGGTACTCAGCAAAAAAATTACCGTATTACTCACAAAGCAAGTAACTTCAATTCTACTTGCCAATTCCAACGTGGACAGTCAGCACTGTCACTACAGGGAAGATCTTAAAACCCAACAAACCCAGCTGCTATTTGAGAATCAACCAATACAGCCTAGTCTTGACCAAGAAGACATCAGGCAGGACGGGGATACCATTTTCTGTATTTCAAACTCATCAGAATAGTTGCATTAACTTGGAATTGGAATTAAACTTTCTAAAATAACCAGGTCTGAACACAGTAACATCTTAACCAAAAAAAACCCACCCTCCTTCTACACCAGTAGGTGAAGCAGCAGGCTGGGCATGAAGTATGGGTGGAGCATGTTTCCTGCAAAAAAACAGGACAAACTCACACAGTGCCATTCAGTGCCACATTTGAGTGGCCTTCCACTCCCATCGTCCTGCCACTGTATCACAAAAACTGCACACCAGCGGCAGGACAGTTATCTGTATCCTTGAAGGAAGAGTCCCAGCCTTCTCACCAAGCAGACAGACAGCATTCCTGACAAGGATTGCTAAGTGATGCCTGCCCAAGCTGTAATCTGGTTAGTGACCAGTACCAGAGCGTTCTGGGAATAGGAGACTCACCTTGGCTTTGGAATGACCACCAGTACAGGTGCTGTGCTCCTGTGATGCACTACACAGCATTTCTCCCGGGATCAGGGCAGGAGCTACCACTGTGTTGTTAGTTCCTCTCCGGTCTAGCCTGTGACGACTGCTTTAGATTGGAATTGAAGACAATTTGACATACCACAGATATATCCAAGGCTTCATCAGGCACTGATTAAATTCTTCAGCTTCACCAAGTAGGCTTGATTAACCACAAACCTGGAGCTGGATGTGACCTTCACATGGGCACCACAAGCCTACCTATGAATAGGAAAGCCTTCCTGCAGGCTGGTGGCAGGGTGGCAAAACGGAGCCTGCAGGAGCACCCCCATCCCCCAGAGCCCCTTGGGCACAGAGGCTACTGAAGCTTCTCGAAAAGCAGCTGCTTATGGGAAAGCAGCACCCTCGGAGGCTCACAGGCCCGAGCATGGGTCACCTGCTGGTCCAGAGCCCGTCAAAGTCAGAACAGATATTTAAAAATGAGCAGGCATCTTTTTGGCTCGCAGAAGGTGTTTTCATGGGGCAGGGCAGGGTGCTTACCACTCCCAGCAAGGCTGCACTGAGGGTTAGGTCTTGGGGGTTTGTTATCAGTGTAGGATTGCTTTGCCACAGCTTCTCCGGGCTGGGGTGGGTTGGAAGATTCACCTCCTGGCTTCTGCTCCAGTATGTCTCTGGCACCCTCACCTTTAGAGACAACATGATACTTTAAAATAAGCACTGGTAGATTAACCCTCTATGTATTTCTGATCATACAATGCATGCAATTCGACCAGCAAGACATACAGATTGCAACACTTTTATAAATTAGCATTTTACAGAACACATCCTGCTTCTGTGAGCTAGCCTTGTCTTCAGAGCTGACAATTCTCAGCACCATCGCTTTGAAGCACTGAAATGGTGAGACAGCAGTCTACTAAGCCAGAATGTACCTCTGAAAATAAGTATTTAAAACTGTACAATGCATCTGGAGTTAATTTATGAAATAGTCAGGTGTTAAAATCTCGATATATTAGCAAAAATAACTAGACCTTCAAAGCCAAGAAGCCCTTAGGCTGTAGTGAAAAAATCATTGATGTAGAAAAAGCATCTGTATTTTGATAACAGTACTATCACACACAGGGAAAAAAAAATCATAAAACTGTTTTTCCTTTCCCATAAATAAACAATAAGAGTGAAAAACCTTGCGATTTTGCACCAGCTGCGTGAAATGCTTCCTAGTTTGCATTTTAACTTTCAGTTATTAGCGATCCAGCTTTATATTGCCGCATGAAAACGCCCGCTTCTTCGCAGAGAAAATAAAGAGAATAATAACAAACAGGAGCAATTCCCGGGCGGCAGGGCCCGCAGCCCGCGGTGCCGCTCACCTGCGCGGCCAGGGCGGGACGGTGCGGGCCCGGCAGCGCCGCTCAGCCCCGGCCTTACCCCAGCGCCCTCTGCGCGCACAGCCTCTTTATTTTATTTCTTGTTCCCCTAATAAAAATACTAATGCGCTCGGTTGTATCATTAATTTTTTTTTAATGGGAAATCTTTTATTTCCACGCGGAAGGTGCCGTCCGCAGGTATCGGTAGCGGCAGGGTGGCACCTGCCAGCATCGCCGGCGCTACCTCGCCGCCCGCTCCGGTGCCGTGGCTGCCGGGGCCGTGTCCGTGGCCATCCGAGTGCCCGCTCCAGCTCAACAGATATACAGATTTATGCATATTTGATATAATGAATCAATCGATCTCTCTCGTTAGCGAGGCTCCCCGGCAGGTTGCGAGGGGCCGGGAAGCCTGGCGGGGCGGCGATGCCCGCCTCAGCGCCGAGCGGCGGGCCGCCGCCCGCCGGTGCCGGTGCCCGTGCCGGTGCCCGTGCCGGTGCCAGTGCCCGTGCCGGTGCCCGTGCCGGTGCCCGTGCCCGCCGAGGCGGGCCCGTCCCGCCGCCCCGGTGTCCTTCCCGCGGCCGCCACTCGTGCCAGGTGTCGTCGGGCTGTGGCGATCAATAAGCGCCGCCAGGCCAGCTGCCTCACGCCGCGCCGTGGGGGTACACGCGCATCGGGCGCCCGGAGGTGCCCAGTGCCGCGCCCACTGCTGTCCCCGCTCCCACCGGGATCCCCGCCCCGGCACGGCCCCGCTCACCCGGCCCGCTCCGCTCGGCTCGGCTTTGCCCGCGCAGGGAGCCGCCCGCTCCCCCACCCGCATCTGGAATCTGCAATCAAGAGCTCAATTTTGTCATTTGGAAACACTAATTATCTAATCACGCCACGCTGCAGAGCGTACTTGTCTGCCCAATTAGCTAGGACAATTATTAAAATTCGGGGGCCTAATTATGTCTCAATTTAATGCTGGCAAACTCGCGCAGAGCGCAGTAATTAAAATCCTCCCCTCGCCCGTGCCTTTAGGGCAGCGGCTGACGGGACCTGTCAGGGGCCGCGCCGCGCCGAACCAGCCGAGCGCATTGCGCTACATGACCCCGCATTGTTAAGTGTGTCAACATATTAACCTGAATTCCCTTCAGCCCCCGTAATCACATTTGGAAGGAGGACGAAAAGGGGCTAAAACATGAAGCATTTTATTAAAAAAACATAAATGCTTTTTAATTAATGCTATAAGAGATCTGACGCGGCTTGAGCTACCAAATGCTGCAAGTCATGTAAGACTGGTGCTTCTAATTACCAGTAAAGGAAGGTTTGCTCTTCTCTGTTAAAAAGACTTCCCTCTCCTCTCATTTAAAGCAAATGATCTTTCTTTTGGGTAGTGTATTTTTTAAAACCCAGCTAGTTGGCTTCCAGTGATAAAGTTGATTACCAGTTTTTTGTTTGATGATGGAGCACAAGTGAATATTGACTTCTGTGAGAATCAAACAGACGACCGGAGGCATAAATAAAACGGTCAGGATTTAACACTTGAAAGAAGTTAATAAAGTTGAAAATTAAAAATCATAATATTGGGATAATTTCCAAATATTTATTTTTGCTCTGCTCTCAAATTTGATAGGAAGTCAGTGCTAAAACAAAGAGAGGAAATGGAGTTAAGCCTATCCTCTGCTTTCCTGCCCACTGTAGCACAGGCACCTGCCTTGAGAGCCCACGTCCCTGCGCAGAGGGCACTGCAGGCTGCTCCCCTGGCCTGGCTGGCAGAAGCAGTCCCTTTTAGCACATCCCTTTCTGGCTGGAAAAACACAGCGCTGGGGAAGGTGGTACCTTCATCTCCACTTAGTGAGTTCTCTGGTGTTTGGGACTACAGAAGCAAACCTCGATTCCCTGGGCAGGGAAGGCCTGTCTGACGTGTGCAGCGCCGCGCGGCGGGGCGGGAGCGGGCCGGGCCGGGCCGGGAGCGGCGGCGGGAGCGGCGGCGGGAGCGGCACTTGGCTACGGTACTTACGGTGTTTGCGGTGGTGGTTGCGGCAGTTGCGGTAGCAGTTGCGGTATTTGCGGTGGTGCTTGCGGTGCGGCGGAGCCGGGCCCTGCTGAGGGACGCGCAGCGCGGGCACCGACGGGCGCGAGGCCGCCGCCGCCTTTTCCCACAGTGCTTGCCCTACATCTTGGAAAAGGCCCCGCTCCCAGCCTTCTCAGATGGTAAACCAAAGTGCAAATCTGTGTTCTGGCTTGTTCCAGTGGCTGTCAGCGTGTTTTCCTTTTGTCAGCAGCAATTGACTGGTCAGGTTCACCCTTGTACAGCAATTGTAACAGCTCATTGACAGACTAGTGACCCAGCCGGACCTGATAATGGAAAACTATTGATTTCTGTGGGCTCAGCAGTTCTAAAATGAATGCCCAATATAATGTCATCAGCTGTCTTGGACTCAGATATCCCTTGGACTTGGATAAAGAGACAATTGCCTATCCTGACAATGTGCTCACAAAAAACATACTGGATACAAACAATGAAGTGGTCTCTCTCAGCCTTCCCCCTCTCCCAGTAAGCAATGGGGAATCAATGTCCAGGAAAATGTCAAGAAACCGCAGCCCAGGTGTGGTGACTCCAGCTGTGCCTTTAACCAGGGAGACCCATGACAGCTTCTCCAGGTTTTAACCCTTGCCACTGAAGAATAAGCACATAGGTGAGTGACACTGCCCTCCACAGCCATCCACCAGCCTCCAGAGAGAAGTAACACAACAGGCACAAAGGCTGCCAGGAGACGTAACCCAACAGGGATGACAATTATCTCCCACCTGCAGGAAAGCAAAAAGGCTTGAACAAGTCCATGATGCTTAAGTAAATCATAGCCCCTCCTGTGTCACAGCAAATGCTCTGGGCTGAGGAGGATGTCAGGCAATAACAATAAATTATGGCTAATAAAAATCCAGTAGGCAAGGTGAAATTTAAAATTTGTACAGCAGCCCTCATAGAGTTGAGATGATTTGGGACAAAAAAGTACTGCAAGTCCAATTGAAATTTTGGGAGGGGGGAGGTCAATGTTTAAAGATTTGCCGAACTGGATGGACTGTTTGCCGTAAGAAAAACCATGAATAATTTTGTGTGAGTATGGCAGCCTTCCTGGAAAAGGTTTAACTCGGGGGGAAAAATCAACAGCTCAAAGATTCAAAAATGCAAAGCATTTTTTGGTCTTAGCCAAAGTGTGGTCTGTCCTTCCTTAGTAGCTCATTGCACACAGATAAAGCAGCTGTCACTCTGTGTCCCTGACAGAACTCAAACCTCATTGACACATCAGGAAGACAGTGGGACATTTACCAGCACAAGGTCTATGGAAATTTGGATCAGACAGATACTGGCTTTCTATAGGATACCAAGAGCTTGCAGGAGAAGTTTTACTGTGTCCCAAATCTCTTCCTCTGGGGCTTGGGGCCTTCCAGAACTTAAATTCTTCCAGATGAACCAAGCTTCCTGAAAGGGGGTGGGAGGAGGAAACAAAGATACTTACCCTGGCAGATGTCAGCAGACATTTAATTCAAGCTTGAACACCAGTGGACATTGGAACAGCTTTGTGATCCTGGCGAAAAAGTGCAAGTGACCTTGGGGAAGCATATTTTTAATTATGAACAACTGGTCAGTTTTATCACAAAAATACCAGCCCTTCTTGAATGCACTTTCATCTTTTGTAGCCTTCTGCTCAGTGGCTTCTCCCCATCCGTGCCTCATCCCCTCGCATGGCTGCTGTCCATGACATGCACACATGTATGCAT
This sequence comes from Pyrgilauda ruficollis, assembly GCF_017590135.1. Classification (NCBI taxonomy): domain Eukaryota; kingdom Metazoa; phylum Chordata; class Aves; order Passeriformes; family Passeridae; genus Pyrgilauda; species Pyrgilauda ruficollis. The sequence goes on along the minus strand of NW_024527710.1, from coordinate 3,599,927 downwards.
TGCCTTTGCCTCCTCCTGACAACAGCCCCAGCTCTGTGATGTGCTGCATACACTCGTCAAGGGGAAATGACTGCACGCATTATGCTGACATGACTGCTGCTGAATACCTTTCAGTTTCTACATACTTACATTTTCTACACACTTCCCACTGCGTAGCCTTGGCTCCCTCTCCTGAAGACAGCTCCTGAACCCACCTATCTCCACTCGAGCTTTTACTTCGTGTTCAATTTCCATATGTTGCTTTCAAGCATTTCTCTTCTTGGCATCCCCTCAGGGCCTGATCCTGTGAGAGTAACTGTGCTGCACCTGAGAAGTGTTAAACAAGGCTGTGCCAATTGCCAAGTATACTTTGGCGTTTGCTTTTTCAGTGATCATTTTGAATTAAATTAAATGTAAATTTTTTCATGTCTTTGTTTTGTTTATCCAAAACAACCCCTGAACTTTTCTCATTAGCTAGAACGAGGAGCCCAAATCCCTCTTAATCACCTTGGAGAAGAATTTTTCAGAGCACCAGAACCTCATGGGTGATGCTCAGAGCCAGATGTCTTGTCCCTGGAGAGGCCCAGGTTTATTCTCAGCTCCTCTTCCTGCCCATTTCTCAGAACCCCAAATCTCATGTTAGGCCAAGCGTGGCTAACATCTCCACACTACTCCCTCCCTAAGTATCACAAATATGTTCAGGCCTTCAGATAAGAAGCTCCTGAGGAAGGGATTATGCTCTGTAGTATTACTGTTGTCATATTTTCCCTGTTGTAATGTTCCATGTACATTTATGTCATTTATAAAATACAATTAACAGACATAGTGGAATCCACCATGGCCCAAAGAAGGGAATAACAGACATAGAGTAAGCATGTACATTTTCTTCCTACAATTATGCTGGCTGTGGTGACTCCCAACCAGCAGATGAGTAGTAAAAATGAAACGCAATTCTAAATATTTAAAAAGTGTGGAGAAGTTGTCTATACTTCTTTTTCACTTAGCAGAGGCTTCATAGTGATGTTCAGCTTTTCTCTGCCTGAGGACACAGACCTCACTCTGTCCTCACAGCACACCTCACCTCCTTCCAGTGACTTATAGTAAGTCAGAACTCCTATGACCTACTGTCTAGTCCAGCCACCAAACAAGCAAACAGTCATCCAAAATGAGCCACAGGAAGGATTGTACCAGGCATTATCTTTCCCCAAAAAATGCCACTCCCATGTGGACCCTCCTGCACTTCCTGAAGAGAATCACTGTGGGACCAGCTGTCACTTGTTTTCAATTAAAGGCATCAAGGGAATATAGAGTCTCCTATTTACTAAAGTTTCTAAATCAATGTAAATATGTACTTACAGTGTCAGTTATATTTACAGGGTTCAGTATTTCAGTAGTGTGTACACATACCCATCTACTCACAGGTTCATGCTATGGTACCACCTCAGTGAGCTCTGCTCTGCTGGAAGTTACTGCCATTGGGTCACAGTCTGCCAGCATAGGCTGAGATTTTGAAGGCAAATGTCCTCCAGCAAAGCCCAAATTGTGTTTTTTTAACGTTTACGAATTGGCTTGTGCAAATAATTGATTATGCTTTCAAGCAACGGAATGAAACTTAAGGGAGAAAAAAACCCACAATCAGATCAATCTGAAGTAATATTTTCTGGTTTTCTTTGCTGAAACTAAAACAAATCCCATACATTTTGCAGTGAGGGAAGTGATTTGTTTAATCCAAAATGTTTTATTTCAGACACTTGCAACAGAAAGAAAAAAAAACTCTCTAAGATATACGAGGTTGGATTCACCACAGCTGCTGTCATTCCCTTCTTATCCCCTAACCCAGTAATTAGGGCAGTGACCCAGGATGTGGGAGATCCATGTTCAATCCCTTTTCTGCCTGGAGGGATTGGAACCTCCATCTCTCTGTCTCCAAGGAGAGTTTTGGAGCCACAGTGCTGGAGGGCCCTTCCCTGCTGTCTCCTTTCAGCTTGTCCCTCCTGCACAGGTGTTCAGCATGGCAGGAGTCCCCTCTCACCTGGCTGCAGCCCAGCTCCCACAGCCTGCCCTCACTCCCCTGCCCTGTGCCAGCTGGAGGAGTTTAGTGGGTCAGACACTCCCAGCCACACCACACCAAAGTGTTTAAGGTGCATCCACAGCCAGACCACCGAGGTGATCCTAGGTCTGGGCACCAGTGCTGCAAGGCAGAATGGGAGTCCTTCCTTGTTCCATCCCATAATACCAGAGCCTTCCCACAGTAAATGAGAAATAGGCAAAAAATTAAAAATATATCATTTACATAAATATCATATTCCTCTAAGCCTAAATCTCTTCCCACATTTCTAATCACACTTTGCTACTATTTTAATTACTGCCCTAATGATTTTTTTTTCTATTATTGCAAATTGCCCATGATGTTACGAAGGATTGACCTTAAGAATACTTCTGTAATGTGAACTTATTACTTTCTTGCCATCTTTTCTTGTACCTTTTAACCATAATTAGCTTCATAAGCAGCTTACACTCACCCAGAAATTAATTGTGCAGTATTGAGTAAAGAAGTGAATACATGAAACATTCAGCCTTATCTTTGCAGGGAAGTTTTGCACATAGTAGTTCACATGCATCATTTTCATGTCACTGGTGAGATCGTCTGAAGTTCTTTCTTTAATTAGGAAAATTTGGCACCTCAATGCTACAATTTTGCCAATGTTAAAATCAGAATAATTTTAATAATGGTATTTAAAAATATTTTCTACTACATATTTCCATTGAAAAGATTATCCTCCTTTATTTTGTTTTTGCTCTATTGTTTCCAGAAGATAAATAAATTATCTGGCACTTCTTAGGAGCAGATTTTGATTACTGAGAAGCCTATAATTTCTTGGTATTTGATAACCTTTTATTAGGGCTGATCTCTAGGGACTCTCCAGACAAGTGGCCACACAAAGTCAGTTAGAGAAGGGGATTCGCCCATCCAAGTGTGAGAAGAACTCCTTTGTAATGAACATTAAAAAAACCCCTCTACTTTCATCTTGCTGTAAGAGCCTCTAGCACAGCATATTTACAGAATAATAAAACAGAGCTTCAGGCCTTTTCTTCTCATACATCAGTAACAGGACTCTCATATCACACTCACATGCTCTGTACACTGCAGAGCTTTTTGCATCTTGTTTCTCATGGCGAATAGTCTCAAATACACTAAATGATATAAATTTTCTGCTACTGTTCTCACACAATAATTAAATCAGGGCACAAAACTGGCTGAGAATATCCCTGTGACAACTTCTGTCCCCTCCCCACTCTATGAGTTACCCAGTCCTACTGTGGCACGCCTGCTTGTGTGACTCATTTATTGTAGCCTAGAACAAACCATTATAAGATTGCTATTTATTCATGCTATGAAGAAGAAACTTCAAATGAAATCCCTGGTATCAAAAGCTATACAGATACAAAGCTAAGATGCTTCCCCTATCAAAGAGCCAATGCTCTAAAGAGACAGGAGGTGGGAGGAAGGAGCAGGGCGTTTTCAAGTGCAGTCATCAGAGCCAACTGTGTGCACAAATAAAGGGAAACCGCTGCTCTCAGAATTAATGCTTTCTCTCCTTTGCACTGATTTTAGAAATAAAAAACTGTGGAGTTACTAGAGGTAGAAATGAAAATAGTGAATGAATGGCTTGTTCTGGGGAAAAGCATGAATCACAATCCATCAAGGTAAACTCAGATTTTCATCTCAAAAGCAAGAAACATCTGGGATTTTTATAACCAGTTATGTTGGTGGGAAAATGCTGTTGAAAATTATCTCCATCTGATGTGTGTGTGTGAGTGGGTGTGTCAGTGTGTATATATATGCTCATTGTTTCATTTAAACTTTATATCAATCAAAAATATCTTGAATGTTACAGAAAAATAACAGTATTTATTCTCATGGTAATTTTAATCTGAGTTTGTTCAAGAGAGGAAAAACCCAAAGTCTCATGCTATTTTGGATCATAAAGAGGGGTTGTAATGAAGGTTCAGAGTGGCTGTAAACACCAAAGGAAGTCACTGAGCTCAGGCATCCTCAAGGGCAGAGATGTAGCCCTGGTCTGCAGACACCCAAAACCCTGATCAAGGAGGGTGCAGCACCCGATTGTCAGCACAAAGCCTACAGCCCCTGCCTTCTCTGGTCTGCAGCACTAAACCTGCCCCAAACATAGGCCTGGCTCTCCTGGGTCCTCTCCAGGGAGGAGAAGCAAGGGCACTGAGGAGTCAGGGCACAGACTGAGAGGGGTCCTGCTGCCTGCGTGGGCCTGTGCCCACCCTGGCCCAGGAATGCTGGCAGGGCCCCTGCAGCACTGCTGCTGCTCCAGTGCAAGCCTCCCTAAAAAACAGATGGAAAAAGGAAGGAAAGCCCCTTTCATTCTGCCCTCATGTCTCCATCCATTAGCTCAAACAGAGTTTTGAAGTGATTCAGGATCACGGCCCAGGAGTCCCTCCACAGAAGGATGGGCAATGCATTAGTGTGATCCTACTGCCATCCTGCTTTGCAGAGAGGTGTGAAATGGTAACACCTTCATTGGCTCCTGACAATCCCTGCCAGGAACACCCCTATTCCTCAGCAGTACCGGGCACTTTCAATTTAGTCTCACTTGGAGCACCAGATGCTCTAATTACATCATCCTGGTCATCTATAAGGAGTTTCAGATGAACAAATGCCACATCTGTAACAGTGACAAGTACTATTTTTAACCACATCCACGATGGTTTTGTTTCAAAGCTCAAGAATCCTTTCCCAGCAGACCCATTTGATGTTTTTACACGACCCAAGAGTCCCAGTGAGGAACTCCTGAGATACATTCACTTGTATGTGTTTACCAAAAGTTGAAGGCACATAAGGCTATGAACATTTCTTGCCCATCTGCTCCATAAATTTTTTTTGTAAGGCTTATTGCAGAGCACAGTAAATGAGTTATAGGCAGCCAGCTTCAGCTGCTGCTTTCCATTTTGGCTGCATTTGTTGCTCAGCAGGCTGCAGGTAAAGGCCAAACCTGCATCAGCCTGCTTGATACAATCTCTGTCCCAGTGAAACTCTTAGATCCAGTATCCAAATTACTGTACCTGCATCATCTCTTAATTAGTCATCTACCCTGGTTATATACAGCTGCTGGAAATGACCCTGAGGTCTGTAAGTTATTTTATTAGAATATTATAGAAAACAGATGTTTTCCCCCTAATCCTGATGACATGTTTAAACACAGCCTGGGACAATTAGAAATACAATGCCCTGGAGACTAATTATCCATCACTGACAATTTTGCAGATTATCCTTTTTTGTTTTCACATTTGATACTTGTATCATTACCTGCCTCCATCCTCTTCGAGTGCAAAGAAATCTTCTGAAAAGCAGTTCTCTCTCACATTGCTTCAATAACAGCAGCAGAAACATCCAACCTGATGAGTGACTGTTCAGAAATAATGGATCAATTTAAGTATTAAAATTAAAAATATGTAACTTACAGAAACTGTTTATCTAATAGTTATTTCTGTTAAATATCCATTTACATGTTTGCTTTACAGAATAATTTCAACTAATGAAACTGTTTTGTCCAAGTAGAGTCCTACAAATAAGGCAACCATTATGCCTCTCTATTTATGATGTGCGAGGAAAAAACCGCCAATTTTTTACATAGTGCAATCAGAAGGAGAGAGATGGAAGGAGCCAATTCCCTTCAGAGCCAAGACAAGAGCTGACAAGAAAAGCAGTGAGAGAAGTGAATGAGATCGATTCTCAAAAAAAGTTGTTTCCCGGGAGGAACAAGAGCAGCTTGGGCTGGGACTTCAGAAATGGAGCTGCCCTGCCCTCTGTCAGTGACAGTCTCTGAGGACCGGTGACAATTCATCCACGATGCTTCAAAGGACAGGCACCCACACCAGGCTCGGGAACGCACAGTGGTGGCGCGTGTGTAGCTGGCACAGGAGTTCCGAAGTGCCGTGTCCCCGCGGTGCCGTGTCCCCTCGGTGTCCCCGCGGTCCCGTGTCCCCTCGGTGTCCCCTCGGTGTCCCCGCGGTGCCGTGTCCCGTGTCCCCTCGGTGTCCCCTCGGTGTCCCCGCGGTCCCGTGTCCCCTCGGTGTCCCCTCGGTGTCCCCTCGGTGTCCCCTCGGTGTCCCCGCGGTGCCGTGTCCCGTGTCCCCTCGGTGTCCCCGCGGTGCCGTGTCCCGTGTCCCCTCGGTGTCCCCGCGGTGTCCCCGCGGTGCCCGGGGGTGGCGGTGCCGAGCCCCGTGCCGGAGCACGGCTCCGCGGGGGACGCTGCCCCGCTCTACTCGGTGACCAGGCTGTCACTGAGTGCAACTCCGTCACGGTATTTAAATCACATTAAAGCTTTCTTTTATTACCTATCCCCTTGTGATTTTGCCTGGCTACGTTCTAATTACCAGCCTTGCTGCAGCACACGTGGGTTCCTCTGCTCGCTCCTCCTCCCATTTTATGGTAAATGGCTTATCTTGCACAATCCTAATGAAAATGTTGCAGTGAGATAACTCTCTCCTTCCATCTTGCAGTTCCCACTCTTAAATGTAAAATGTTTTCTGTGCGGGAGAGACCACAAAATATTCAGGGTTTCATGCATTTTTAGAAATAGCAGATACATGTGTTAAGGCTCCCCAAAGTAGTTTAATCACTTTTACTATTCTCTTACATAATGTCTGATCTTGAAGTATCAATACATTTTTTCCATATCAGATGCTAGCTGCACCTGTTTTTTAAAGATTTTGCAATTCTTCTTTTCTTTTTTTTTTTTTTTTTAACGTTTTGCTTTTCTTATACCCCACCAATTAACTTCTCAAATACAGTATTTCAAGGAGATGCACCTCACTATCTTCTCAGGACTTACACAGTTTTTTTTCTGAGCAATCTTTTTAGCAGTAGGCACAAATCCTCTCTCCTATTCAATTAGCTCCCAGCACTAATCAGGTCAGAGATCATGTGAATTTTAATGGAGTACTTAATGATGTTCAGGAAAGCTTAAGAACGAGGATGTGGTTTCATTTGGTGTGTCCATAACCACATCCTTGTCCATGGCTCTGCCATCCCCCATTTTCCAACTACAGCACTAACCATACCGAAGCAACACAGAGTTTTTATGCTGCCTTTCTCTTGAGTAAGATCAAAACAATTCTGACTGTTAATCAAGGCAAAGTACCCATGTGGTGGAAGGCTACAATTACCCTTGCTATTTCATTTGATTTACCACAGTTCCAGATACAGATCCATAGTTCCTGGGTACAGGTCCGGAGATGGGTCTCATTAACCTGCGTGCAGAGACCACCTTCGGGTAGGGCAGCAGTTCAGATCTGCAGAGTGAAGAGGGGTAAAAACCTCACTTTTGTGAGTCTTCTGGAATTAAGACAGAATTTTAACAAGAACCTTTCCAGTCAAAAACAACACAACTAACACTTTCCTGAGGGCAAGGGAAAGGAGCTGAGACAGAAAGTACATGCAAGGAAAGTTAAAAAAAAAAAAAATTGGGGAAGTGCTCAGGTTTGCTCTGATAATAAACGAGCTCCCTGTGACAGCAGCAAACAGCAGCTCTGGCTGCAGGCAGCACGTGCTGCTCTTTCCTGGCAGCAGAAACATGAAGCAGTTGAAGCTCTGAATACATCTGGTTCAATTTTCTGTAACAGCTCAATTTTTATTGTGATTCCAAACCTGTCAGGCTTTCTCTCTGTGCAACAGTGATAACAGCAACAGTAGAACATATTTTCAGCTTTGGTCAAATTCTCAGAGACACCTGGATGGTGGGCTGACCCTGGCTGCACAACAGGTGCCAACAAAAGCTGCTTTGTCACTTCTCAGCTGGACACGGGACAGAAATATCACAAGGGGCTTATAGGTCAGAAAAAGCATAGGGAGAAATCACTCACCAATGGGCAAAAGAGACTTAACTCAGGGAAATTAGTTGAATTTATTACCAATCAAATCAGAGTATGATCATGAGAAATGAAAAACTGAATCTTAAAACACCTTCCTCCCACCCGCTATTTTTCCTGGGCTTAACTTTTCCCCTATGAGGACTGCAGTCAGTTCATCACAGGTTGTCTCTGCTTTTTCTGCCTCTGCAGAGGCAGGACTCCTCACACTCTTACCTGCTCCAGAGTGGAGTCCCTCCCCTGGGAGACAGTTCTCCATGAAATTCTCTATCATGAGTCCTTCCCACAGGCTGTAATTCTTCATGAACTGCTCCAGCATAGGCCCTTTATGGGGTCACAGCCTCCTTCAGGCATTCACTGGATCCAGTGTGGAGTCCTCCAGGGGCTGCAGGTGGAGCTCTGCTCCACCCTGGACCTCCCCGGGCTGCAGGGGCACAGCTGCCTCCCCGTGGTCTTCCCCACTGGTTGCAGGGGAATCTGCTCCGGCACCCAGAGCACCTCCTGCCCTCCTTCTGCACTGACCTTGGTGTCAGCAGAGTTGTGGCTCTCACATATTCTCTCTCCTCTCTCTGGCTGAAGTTGTACATTTTATACTCGAATATATTATCCCAGAGTCACTGCCACCATCCCTGATGGGGCAGCAGTGGGTTCATCCAGGTTCCAGCGAGTACTGGCTCTACTGGGCATAAGGGAAACTTCTAGTGCCTTTTCACAGAAACCACCCCATGACCCCTCCTGCTACCAAAAGCTTGTCATGCAAACCCAACACAGCACCTAAATTCAAATGCAGCCTTGACTGCTCACAGGCCATTCAGGCATCTCCTTCAGACCAGGATCTAGCTCAGTGCCTAGGATCAGACAGGCAGGACTGACATCCTTAATCTCTTAAGGTAGGAGGGAAGTTTGAAATCTGTAAGACACAGCAAGATAAGCACCTTCTGCTTCAGAAGAGGAAAAGAAAGTGCCCACTGTAAATCTGGGTACTACAGCAGCAAGTATCATACTTATCTAGATTGCAGATACTCTCCTGTAACATATGCACTGCTTTCAATTTATAACACAGCAAGAAGAAAAGTCTGGGCCATCACACAACTTCCACAGCCCAGCACACAACATACATTGCAGCAGGAGCAACTGGAAAGCAGGGCTGATCTCTCTTCTCCCCACCCTTTATGAACTGGGTGCCAACTGCTCCATAACACAGGAAATTACAGAAAGCTGTAGGTTCCTGGTTTTGCTGCTGGTAGTGGAGAGGGCTGCTCACATACTTCTTGCACAGTTCTCCACCTAAATCTGAAATCACAGGTAAACTTCCTAAGAATTTCATGCCATCTATTGCATTTATCTTGTATAAGTAAATGGGCTGAGATTCTTATCTCCAATGTTTTTAACAGTTTTTAATAGATACCCCTGTTTTGCTTTGCTCAAAGAACCTAGCCAGCTGTGTATTCACAAAAATCATTCAAGCAAGTGCTCCATTTTCTAAATACTTCTGTGATTTCAGAAAGGCTGCCGGGAAAAAAAAAAAGAGAGAAGAAAGAAAAAAGAGAAGACAGTAAATTCAGCCCTGTGCAGACAAAACAGAAAGGTAACTTATGAGTTCAGCTCCCAGCAGCAGTACCATGGGTTGGTACTGTGTACCTTGGGATTTTTGGTTTGTGTAACCGAAAATCTCCCTAAAATCTAAACATTTCCTCCTCCATTTAGGTACAGAGAGCTACTGTCTCTATATAAAATAAATTAGGCCAGTAGCTATGCTTTTCAGAATACTAAGCAGTACTCTATCTGTTTTCACAGTAATAGAGGACTTTCCCAAAAAGCTTCTTCACTGCAAGCCAGTGGTAAAATAACGTCCTAAAGAAAAAGAGAGATAAAAAATTAAGCCAAAACCCCAAATATGGATATAAGCAACAACTGAGGAATGGGAAAACAAACCAAGCTAGGAGTGAAGCTAATGAAAACGGTCGGGTTAGCAGCCCAGTGAGATGCGGCTAAGTGCCGCTCCCAGATGGGAACCTGGGCCTGAGGGCAAAGAAATGAGTTTGGGATCCTGCAAGAACACTCACATTCTGGGTCAGGCTCTTCAGTCATTCATTAGCACTCGTGGTCAGCTGCAGCCAGAGAACACTGGGTTCAGCAGTGGAGGTTATTCCAGTGAGAAGACAATGTTGCAAAATGATGGATGTCGAATAGGAAAGGAGAAAATTTTTGGAGGCAATGAATGGCAATGTGTCATGAACAGAACCTGAAAAATCAGACTTCAGTAGCAAATTTGTAACTGAGGCCATACATGGGAAGAGCAGTTATTTTATGACTGGACTAAGTGTCCATGGATTTATATGCAGCACTTAAAAAGCTTCAGTAAATGTACTCCAGATGGCAAAGGGAATGGGTACAGTTGAGTTCCAACACAAGAAATTGGATTTAAAGCCTCTTTCTAATCACTGTCTATTTCTTGAACAGTTTTGGGTGAAAACTCCTTCCTTGGCTGTTCCTCTAAGGATAATATTTGCCCTAGCCTCCTCTGTGCCAGGAACCCAAGTGCACCCCTGAAGATGTGGAGGCACAGCAAAGGCAGCCATCAGCTAGATTTCAGGGACTACAAAACAGGTGTCAACCCCAGGCTTATACTGTCTTCTTCTCTTTGCAGTTTCTCTTTCAACCTATGGGGGTTTTGTTTGTTTTTAAAAGATTTTTTTCTCCTGCTTTTTTATCCAAATAAGGCTGTTTTCTTTTTCCTACTTTCACACAATTAAGTTTTTTCAGAGAAAAGACAGATGAAAGAATTACTTCTTGTCAGCAAGACTTGTACCTGGGTGACATGCAATTCCTTATTTGGTTAAAACACAGACTAATGGTGTTAGAATGCATTCTCCTTTATCAGTCTATTATTTTCCAAAGCCGTTTTAAAGAGCACAATGGGATTCAGAGCTTCAGCATTTGTTGCTACAGCAGTGAGGATGGATTTGGCCGAGTTTCACAGATACAAACACGATTCACAGCTGCTGCTGACTTAAAGATACATAATCAAAGGTTTGCGTGTGAAGTCTTCAGTTTCCAATAAACAGATTTTTAAAAAGAGGTTGATAAATTTAGGAACACTTACCATGAGTATCATGTAAGCATGTTTCATGTTGCATGTCTCTAATACAAAAGCAGAAGAGTTATCATCACTTGGTACACAAACCTCAGACCTCATGAGTTGAAAGTGTACTTTTAAGTGAAAATATAGTATAGAAAGCCCAAAAGTGCTGTGATTTATACAACATAAGGGGTACAAGCACTTTGGAAGCTCTGAAAAGGCTCCAAGGCTCCCTTTGTCCCCTAACTGGACAGTGAGAGTTGGAATTTTGGAACCTCTGGGCTCACAGTTAATGAGAATGCCATTTGCTTGGGTTTTAATTGCATTGAAAAGAGCATGGGAGCCTGCATCAGAAAGATCTTTTAGGGCTTTTGTAAAAATGTTTGCCTTTACTTAGAGAAGAACATTCCCACAGGAATGCCTTTATTCCAGTTTTTTTTAGCCAAAATAACTCCATGTCTGTCTTCAGGCAACAACAAACCACCCTCACAGTCAGTGACACACTGCCCAGGTCCCTCCACTGCCATGCTGGCCCACTGGAGCCACCTGCACGTGAGCTGAGGCAGCCAGGACCCCTTCCCCGGGGATAAGCACTGCAGCCACACACAGCACTGCTCCACCAGCTTCTTCTACTTGATGGACTTCAGTATTGCCAAGCAGTTTTATAAAAAGGCTGACTTGTGCTCAAATCTTAATAAGGGGATAGGGCACTAAATTTCAGACTTCTTAATTGCTTCTTTAAATACAAGTTTATTAGCCTATAGTGCAACAAGAAATGAAAATGAGCAGTGCCAGAGCTCAGACTCAGCAAAACATGGAAGGGATCCCCACTCCAGCCCTTATTTAAAATAAACACACCCCTCAACAGTTCTTTATGCTGTATTTGATCAACCTCTGCATTTTTCTCTTACAGTGTGTATATGGCTGTGGTATGGCAATGAATCCTCTCATGCTGCAGGAGGAGACCAGGACTTGCAGAGCACCAGGCAGGCTGGGTTTTTCAGTGTGCTCTATCCAGGTACATGTGGCAGACACTGCACAGCCAAAGCTGCAAGGAAAAACTGCTCTTAAATGGGAGAGAAGGCAGCAGTGAGACCAGATTGCACAGAGTGAAAAGTGGGCAGATGGGCACAGACGAGAGCCACTGTCACTTGGGATTCAGCTTCGGGTCCCTGGCTCTGGTGGCGCTCCCGCCACCACCAATTTTCATCCTCAGTCTCCACCACTGGAATGTAAATACTCCCCTTCTTGCCTCACCTCTCTGAATTTTCAGGTGGCCACAGCCAGCAGATCTGCCCTCTGCATCAACACACAACTGCTCTGGCTGGGGTGGAATTCCCCGGTTAAATGACACGTGCAGTGCAGCTCACCTCCGAGCAATGGGAAGAACACCAAGAAGCCTGCAGTGTTAGAAAGGAACATTTTATTGCAAGAGATTACAAACCTGGCACTATGGCCAAATGTTTCCATTACATCACAATTGCTACCCATGTATCAGGCAACAGCACCTACAAAGCACGGTGGATTGAAATATCGAATCATAATGCAGTCAGCTTTTTAAACAAAGAACCACCCTAAAAAGTTTGGGGTTTTCTTTAAACAAACTCAAAACTATATAAATCAATTTTTAAAATATGAGACTGGTGTTTAAATATCCAGGCCACTAACTACTGTTATAAAAAGTGGAGAAGTCTGTTAACCATAGTGCTGAACTAAACAGGGTTTGTTCACAACCCATAACCATTTAGTTAAAAGCAAGTCCTTGTTATTCACTGCTAATATTTCCACATTTGTTCAGCCCAATTTATCTTCTGTAGGTTTTCAGAATCAGGTAGATTTAATGCATAACCCCTCTTTAAAGCACTGCAGGAAACCTAGAACCGTAACTAGCCCAGGAAAAGCATCACAGTCAAAATAACATTGCACCTTCCCATCTCAGTCCTGTGACACTGACCTTTAGAAACTCCGCATGCTCTTCTCTGAGCCCCAACTGATAACTCACGTTTCTGCCGTGATCACTTACCTCAAAAAGCTTGGTGATTTCCCTGAGCATGGCTGAGGCAGTGGGAATTAGCGCAGGCTCACAGCTCAAACCCAACCCGCCTGGCCCGGGCTCGCACCCACTGTCCCTGCCCTCGGCACGGCCGCGCTCGCTCCCCTCCCAACAGCTACGGTCAGCCCTTCCTCCAGCGGGAGGGAGCAGCACCCACCTCCTGACACTGCTGCCTGCTGAAGGCGAGCCCTGAGGAGGAAGCTGGATCTGCGGGCAGAGCTGGACCCCCCAGCCCCTGGGAGCAGCCCACCTCATACAGCTCCCCCAGGCCACAGGAAGCAGGACCGGGCAAACCGCAGTAAATGCCCAACATGTGCTGTCTGCTCGCCTTCGTTTTCCATGGCTGAACACACTACCCCCTTGGCAGCAGCTCCCGTGGGCACTGTCATCACCTACCCAAAGTTCTCCAGAAACATCTTTTCAGGGAATGCAAGCAGTTTTATATCTGAAAAGGATTCAGAAATATCACCGGGACTAGGGAATATAGGCCATCATCTTATGAAAAGTGTTTGGGGGGTGGTCTTCTACAATTTTCCTGAGGCTACTACTAAAGAGACCTTTACCAGAATCTAGGATAACTTCAGAAACAAGTAGGACTATGATAAAGAACCAAAATCAACCCAACAGAAATCACTGTGCCACTGCAGCCTTTACCCCAGAGCAACCCAAGCCAAGCTGAACAGACTGACACTGGTGTTGAGATGAGCAGCTCTGGAAGTCCAGCCCTTTAGCACAGACCACCAGAGCCCCTCAAGCCACATACCATCAGACTGCCATCACTAAGTGACCGATTTCATCTACCCTCTTCTACTACATAGAATTTTGGAACCTCCAGAGAGGGGGATTTATATTTCCTTGTAGATAATGATAAAAAATATCTGTATTTTCACACAACAGAAACCAGGAAAACAAATAGCCCCACTTGAGGACGAGAGGCTAAGGACAGCTAATAGTACTTTTAAAGATTATTCAGCCTGTATCAACCACATATACAATTAATTTAATAGTCAGAAGAGTTCTAGAACTCCTACATATTTTTTGAACTATACCACAAGGCCAGCAGGGCACACAGCCTGTCACTGAAAACTGTTCTTCATCAATAGAATCTCATTTTGGAAACTGATCAGCCCTAGAGCTCACTGCTCTTCAGACACAACCTTGCATTTTTATTTTAGTATTACATAAAGCAGCTCACAATTTGGGCTTAATTAATTAAATAGAATTAGCTAGGGTTTTAAAAATTATTTTTATGAATCTAGTAAAATTTTGCTAATGCAAAATTCTGCACGGTATGGCTTCACCTTACAAGCATTCTTAACAACACTAGATAAATATCATTTGCACTTAATTGATTTTTTCATTTGCTTAACAGCCATAAAGTATGGTGCTCTCACAAGCACCTTTTTTGGTGAGAAGGGTAAACAAGCACTCTATTAAAGCATTATAAACATTCAAGGTGATGTGATCACTTCCCTCTATTCTGTTTCAACACACTGCTTTAAATCTTCAGTTTTCACATCGTATAAAAAAGTTCCACAAGTATCCACAAATTCAGAAATTTGTTAGTCTGCATACATGATTTGTCTGCAATACACTTCAACATCCCAGTTATCTTTTCTAAAATCTCTGAAGTTTTTATTCCTCCAGCCTTTAAATGTAATGATGTAGATTTTCCACTTACAAGAGAATAAATTTCAACAAGAAAGCTAAACTTAACTGTAGCAATTTGTACAGTTAAACAGCTGACACCACTAATTTAATGACAGCCTTGACAGAGCTAGGATGGCCTTGTCTGAGGCCTCTGTCTTGCACAGCTGTGCATTTTTAGCCCATCCATTCTATCAGAACATGAACAAGCCTCATGTGTTAACTCTGAACTCTGTGCATCCAGGAAGACAGACATTTATTCATACTTTCCACCAATCAAATGTAATGCATCTGTGAACAATTCAGTTTATTGCAAGTAAATGTACTTTTACTTAAGATCATGAGAAGATTCTAATCTCAAGCAAGACAAATCAATTCCACAAACTTAATTCACACAATGCAAATAAATGCTTCACATTATAGACATTTAGATTTTCTTTAAACCTTTTTATTTAGAGATTTTTCTGGTAAGGAGATATACCATAGGAAAGCAATTTCACTGGCAGTGAGGTATGTATATACTCTACCAAAATACTCCTCTTGCTTTAACTGCTTTTAACTTTATTTACATATAAAGAAAATATCAATGCATATCCTTGGCTTAACTACAGTATCTGTTACCCTATATGAGTAAAATGAAATGTTACTTGCATACAAAATTGATTTGTAGAGGAATCTAATTTGATTAAAACAAAAATCATGTTCTGAAGACAGTTTAAATGAACAAACACAATTCATCATGACCAAGACACCTGCACCATATTTCCATCCTCACAGCACATTTATTTCAATAATTCTGTAAGTAGGTCCTTAGCATGAGCATAGTGTTACAGTTTTCATACATATAATCACATCCAAAACAAGCTCTAAAATTTAAGTTGTAAACATTCTCTTCATATGTGGAAACATTTCAATCTGTGTTTGAATTTTCTAAAATGATCAATCTTTTAAACAGAATTATAAATGAAAAGCCTACTCTAACCGTGTAGTGAGCAATGCTTATTAGTACATTTCTACAGTGTTAAATAAAATAGTAGAGGCAAACTTCTGTAAGCAAGTCAGACTTTAAGTAAATTGTCATAAAAGTAACAAACTTGTTAACAAAAAGATGCTTTGTAATAAAGAAAGTTGGATTGAATCTACTATGATACAAAAACATAAGGGTAAATACCATCTTTGTTGACAAGTAGGAGGTAGCATGGATGCACCACTTTATTGTCAGTGAGAAATGCAACTGAAGTAAAGAATATTTCCTTACCACAAATTTCCAGTATTATGTACATATTTCTATTAGAAATTTGTTTAAACAAGTTTCCCTCCACTTTTTAGTACAAAAAGCCTCATGTGATTTAAAAAAAACACTTACACACCTAGATAGAATAGTACTAATTGCCCTATTTGAACGAAACAGTCTCTTGAACTATGAAGTACATGGTATTTAATGCCCTAAGTTGAGTAAATTGTATTAGCAGTTCTTGATATTATACAAAACACTACATACATACAAACAAAATATAATAGTATCTTATTTTACTATGTAATTCTTTTTGGAATAAACAGAACCTTGATTTGGGTAACACTGAAGAGAACGTGGTTTCTTTGTTTTATTAAAATCTGTCCTTTTAAGTACCCATGTGCAACAATTTAAAAATGGCTGCCATACATATAATGGTCTTGTATTGATAGTGAACACAGTAACTGACAAAAACATAATAAACCTTAAAAACACATCTTCCACCCTATATAAAATATAAAGACTACTTACTGTAACTGTTAAGTATTCAATTTATTTTGATGTTACTGTAATCCACTTCCTCTATTTTCCATCTTTAGCATTTATAAACATAATTTAGTGTAGCCATTTATTTTAAAAAATGAAGTATTTCAAATTTACATCCAATCAAAATTTAAAATGTTTCTGTGTTCTATGATGCTGCTTCTGCCATCAGTAAAGAAAATGAAGTTTCAGTAATTGAAGCAGGCTTTTTAAGTAGTGATGTGACCTCAACCATGCCAGCTCCAGTCCGTGGAAGATTTGCGTTGACAATGTGTCGCTGCAAGTGCTTTATCCAGTCTTCTTGAACAGACAAAGGTCCTCGAAAGACCAGACCACAAAACCTATGCAAATATTAAAATTAATTCATCAAGATACATCTATCTCTACTGAAAAATTATAAAACAAAGACAGTAAGAGGAAAGTCTTAATTTTCTTTAAGTTTTTCTTAGTTTTCTTTAAGTTTCTCAATGTCTTAGCTGAAAAACTTAGTAACTGAGTTCATTAGTAGTAACTGTGAGCACAAAACCCTGCAGCTTATACAACTCACATTCTCACACTTTCAATGCCAGTAATAACAATCTGTTGTTCTTACATAAGGTTTCTTTTGCAGGACAATATTACTCAGACACAACCAGTAAGATTTTAGTTAAGAGAAACAACTGGCAATCTAACACCCAAGTGTGACTGAATCAAATCCTCCTGTTTAAATTAAGGAAAAGAGGCAATTCGTTTCCCCCCTCATTATTCAATTTAATCACAAACATTTATGGATACAATAATGAATCTCTTTACGACTAACATTAGTAAGCTCCTAAGAATGTATTCTTCCAACCAAAGTAACACTGTGTACCTGCATCTGAGTATGTAAACTTCATCAGCACTATGAGGTAACGGCAGCATTTTCTTCTTGCTTCCAGATCTTGACCTTGACTTCTTTTGTTTACAGTCTAAAGCTAAGAAGAGAAATTTTCATATGTGAAAGTAATACTTCAATGAGTGTTAGTCAAACAGAGATATTCAGCAAGTATTCCCTATAGCAATAATGAAAAGACATCTACCTCCTTGTTTATCTGTATTTAATTGTAACGTAAATCCAAAACAATTATAGCACATTCTAAAAAATATGCTGGTAGAACACATGAAGCTGGTTTTTTTAGGTTAGCATTGTGCTTGCTCTTTGAAAGACTAGATAATTGACATTCAGCATTAAACTGTTGTTTTAGTATCAGCAAGCACCTACAAACCTACTGCAGAATTATACATAAGCAAAGCACAACTGCAAATTCCCTTTCATGCATATAACCCTGTCAAAATCTCAGAACTTGTTTTGTAGTTCAAGTACCATCATAAGACCATTCATGTTCAACCAAGTTACAATTTTATGAAGTTGTAGCTTTCAGCTAGTACAATCAGGATTTTCTAGTTTGAATAAAACACCTGCCATTTGTTTTCAACACAAAGCAAAAAACTGTCCTTTTGTTCTAAGAGTTTCAAATGAAGCTTCCCCTTCACTCCTGTCTGAATTCTGATGAAGCTTACAAAAACTATGTATTAGTCCTTGGCAGTGGGAGCTGGTATTAGGACAACCAACAAGGATGGCAAGACCACTTTTTAAATTCAGTCTAAGCATTTGAAACTGTGTATGAAATTAACGTGTGTGAACAGGAAACATATAGCAAAGGAGTTCAGACAGCTCTGAGGTCTGTATCTCCCATAAACAAATGTAATGGGAATCGGAAACAAAACCTGGAGATTCTAAGAAGCAGTCAAAGTGGGGGATGAGTGGATTAAACTGAATTAATAATGTTATGATACAAACAGCTGATAAAGCTCAAGAAGTTTGTGACTGTTTGAACTGAGAAGTGTGTCTAGCTACACTCTATTCCAAAACACAAGACACCAACAATATAACTCCAACACAAAAACTTTTGCAAACAACCAGTTATACCACTTGAACAAAAACTCCACAGAAACCAGTAAGAAAGACAGTACCAGGTGGTATTCTTACCAAGAAGGCATAATGCTATGCTACTGAAGCATCTTAACAGTAAAATGGAAAAAAAAATTGTTACATTTGGCTAAAGTTTTGACTCCTAGAATATGAAACAGAAGAATTAACCTCTTAGCATTCTGAAGCATGAGACATTGTCTGGTGAGGTAAAACATGTTGATTTAAAGAACACACAGTCTTGATTGTATCCTTAATTTTAATCATGCCCTCCAAATGAGCATATCTCAAGCTTTTATCTTGTACCCCAACTTTCAACTTGGTAGAAATACCAGATGTTTTCCAGTTCTATCCCAGGACTTAAAGATTCCTACCTATCTAAAATTTAGAATGAATTTCTGAGGTTTGAAGGTATCAGAGGACCAATAAAATAACTGGAAAGCAGACACCAACCTAGAGAGACTTCTTCAGATCAACATTAGGAAAATGACGCTTAACAGCATTTTTTTCAGACAGCAACAACAAAACCAATCTGGATAAAAAGGCAGTAACGCAAGGGGGAAGCGGGGAGAGAGAGAGAAATGGCCAAGATGCTTCTGGAAAAGCATCAAGGGGTTCTTAATTCTTCATTTAATTAGGCAGAAAAAAGCTAACTATCGTATCAGGTAGGAACTACCACATATGTAAGTGTTTTACATACCACAACTTCAGTAACACCAGCAGCAATGTAAGCAGATAAAATACTGGAACCCAGATACCCATGCTTTGAAGAGAACTGTTTGTATGAGGCGCAACTTATCTTCAGCACTTACTACAGCAAAAGCTTTGCCTTTTCCATTTGTGGAACATCGTGGGAAGAAGGGAAACAGAAGTCAGTAATACCCGAATGCAAATGTGTCCGTGAGTTGCATCTGATGACAAGTTAGTTGATGTAATTTTATATGAGTGGAAAAAAAAAGAAGCAGTAGTGACAACAGACTCCTGCTAGAGAGGCCAACCTGTATTTGGAACTTGCTGATTTCCTTGATGTTGGCAAAGACATTCATTCTCATGAAAAAATTTGATTCTACTCACATGCATCTGGAGCATTTCAGAGAGCCCTCCCTTTCCTATAAGACCTGGATTGGTCTTCTGCAACAGACTGCTGACACCTAATGGGTTTTTGTGTGTGTGTGTATAATTTTCTGAGAAAAAAAACCCTCTGAACTACTGTGCAATCAAACAACAGCAACACTGACAGAAATTGCCATGATTAACCAGGAAAGGTAGTTTGTACTTCCTCGAAAGGTACCTTTTCCATGAACAGTGAGAAAACAAGGAAAACAAAAGAAAGGGCATGTTCTCTCAGCCATTTATGATGGAGGCACCATATAAGGAAATTATAAAACAAAGAGAAGAAAATACTACAGTAAAAGACCACAGAAAAGGACTCAGATTACACTACAAATTCTCAGAGCAGCTTAGCTAAATTTGAAAGTAGATTTGCCCAAGCAAGAAGCTGTTAAGCTGCTATAACAAGACAGAAAACACTAAGAACACAAATCCTGCAAGGGTATTTGCAGGTGTTCTGCAAGGGTAATTTTTTTGTTCCCTTTGTGTTCTGAGATAATGAACATATTCTTTCACATTTTAGGGAGCTCAAAGCCGCACCAGTATCTTTTGAAGTTACTCCAGTGAAGATGGAAAGTGAGTGAAGGAGGAATATCTGAGTAAAGCTCATTGAAAACTACAATTCAAACAGCAGTTATGAGGCATGCGTACCAGTAACCATCACATTAATTTCATTTTGTCTATCCAGAGAACAAGTTTAAATAAAGTCACATGCACACACTTGAGTACTCTGTTGATAGAATGCTTACAAGTGGTTGCAAACATCAACTAAATCACACAATTGCCTCAGCCACTGCCTCCCCATAAAGCAGCCATGTTCTGACCAAAACTCAGTTCCTGCTTTTTCTATGCCTTTTCTGTAACAAAACATGACCTCCTCAAAAAGTCTTATCATGTCTGGGAAGAGACCAGGGCTAGTTTAGCTCCAGTAAGCTGCATGGAAACTGCAGCAAATTGCTGGAGAGAGGTAGGAACTACTGATCATTAACAGCTACTTTGTAGTTATAACAGCTTCCAAACTATCATTCCTCATTCTCTATAAAGACCTACTTCTTTTTGGAAGAACTCTCTTTCTTTCAAGTTTGGCCACCTGGTGTTTCCTAGTTGATAACTGAAAAACTTCTTGTAAACAACCAGTCACACAACATCCTCAAACTGCTGATACAACATGATGGAGAAACAACCCATATAAAACAAAAGACTATCAAACTTCGGAGGATTCTGCTTGAGATACTTATGTACAACTTCAGAGCACACTACTTCAAAATATATATGCTAGGTAAAAACACTGCATACAAAAACGTCTGTGATGACTTATCAAGAAAGACTACAAGCAGATGGACATAGAGGTTTCAATGAGCATGCCTATGTGAATTAGACAGGTCACAATTAGATGCCCTTTCATGCCATGACGTGTGGTCAGCAGTTCCAAATTAAAATGCTCTGCTTCCTGATCTCCCCCAACATGAAATGCTTCTTATTTCAGGAAAACTGAAGCTGGGTCTTTTATTCGGACTTCATTACTTTTGTCAAAGTGTACATAAGCTAAAACAAGTTGAATAATTGGACATAGAAATGGAACTAATTAACCATTTGAAAACACTGCCAAGTAAAAAATAATGAACTTTCTTGTACATTTAGTCAATAATTTTTCAAATTCAATCACTTACTATCTCTCCTCATCACTACTGCGCAGTGAAGTACATTGAATAAACCCCTCCTATCATTTGCTCTCTGTAGGATTTTATAAGATGCTGAAAATGAGCTCATCATGCCAGTTGATTTGTTATGACTGTAACAGCACAGAACAATGACACACAAAGCCAGAGGATCTCAGATTCCTGCATGTTTGATATGCTTCCACCGCAACCATCCCAGAGCTACAAGTTTGACAAAACAACATTTGAAATTATTTGAACACATAGTGGCCCCCATGAACCACTACCTGAGCCACACTGTTGGCTTGAAGGTCAGACTCCTTGCTCTGTACTTTACTGTTCCCTCCCAAACTTCTGACAAAGCAGTCTCCATCTATAGAAGCAGAGGCCAAAGAAGAAAGCGGTGATTCCCAGAAGATGAAAGCCAGTAAGAAGAGACTGAGTGTGTGAAAAGGGTCAGGGTCAACAAAGAGAAGATATAAAAAGCCAGGGTGTAAGAAAGAATCAAGAGACTTGGGGAGAGCCAGGGCAGGAGGGAGCAAGAGAAGCCCAGAGAGAAAAAAAGAAAGGAAGCTGAATATACAACTACACGAAGAAGAGTGAGATGCATTTTGAAGATTTCGTGTTGGTTTGGTCAGTGCTCTAAAGATACTCAGAAGAAAGAAGCAAATTGACCATCTGCTCTGAGAAACACCAATATGTTGCTATACATCAAAACAGGTATAAAAGGAAATTAACATCTAATCAAGATGAGCGATTAAGTTGTTAAAAAGTGGACTGAATAATAACAACAAAAGTTCCAGCCAGACATCTGAACACACGGGTACTTGCTCTACAGTGGATCTATAACGCATTATTATAGGCACAAATAAAGTTTAATAAAGATTAACCTCAAACAGCCAACAACCTAGGAACTTTCACTTCTAGGATGTTTTTCTTGAGTCTATTCTCCAAAGCTACCGTTATGCTTAACTTTGTCTATTATACTATTAAAACTGTCAAGTTGCACTTGAAAAGAAAAATAGGCTAAGATTTAACTAAATATGATGACATTACTGACTGAAGAAGCAGGATGTCTGCTAGAAGAGCAATATGATAACAGTCAATATCAAAAACACGTGCAGACAAATGGAAAATCTGAGACTAGTACGTAAGCTAATGTAATGCTTGGAAAGGTGTCACTTTGGTGGCATGCAGGGATCTCATATTTCTCATGTTATTTTTCCTAATAAATAGTAGTGCCTAGACAGGTCCCATAACAACTGCCAGATAAAAGAATTACAGCATTCATGTTCAGACACTATTATTTTATTACAGCAAGAAACTGATATAATTATTCAACTGATATGTTTTATTTTTGGTAGTTATGTTTGCTTTAGAAGATATAAGAAAGGCTAAATGAGAAGCAACATGTATAAACATGTCCTCATTGTCTCCATACAATGGCTGAAGACCATTGAAGGTTTAGCTGCGGCTGAGGCCCAACTGAAGACATCTCAAAATTGCTGTCAACCACAACCATCATTTAGTAAGGAAAACCCGGGATCTACTCAAGAGCAACACTCATAACAAGAGTGTACTTGTGTGTACTTTAGAACTAGTGTGTACTAGTGAAATCTTGCATTAAAATAATTCTCTTCACAAAACGTATATTACAAAGTGGAATATCAATCAGAACAACTGTTTAAAAGCATATTTTTTGGTGTACAAGCCTTGCATTAAGCTTGCTTGAGTGAGAAGTCAATGAGCAAAGTTTACAACCTTCACAGTTGCAGCACAGTAATGACTAAGTTGCTACAAATACACATTGGCATGATGTTACAGCTAGAACTCAACATTGACTCCCTAAGTCAATGGTTTCAGTGACGGGCCTTTATCCATGGTGTAAGTTATTTATCTTAGCTCCAGCTTCTGAGAGCAAAAGATTTTTTTTTTCCCCCAACTTTTGTTTCTAACCTTTTATTTAAACTTTGTTTCTAACCCCATATTGTTTCCAACCTAATTCAAAACCAACTTCTAGGTCCAATGATAGAAGACTCATGAGTTTTCTTTCCATTCTTTTAAGAAAAGTGACACCTGTTCTGATGACTATGCAACTACTTCACTAGCAAAATACGTTTCTTAAAGAAAACAAACAAAAAACCCTGAAAGTACCTAAACCAGCTTCCTTTACTTTTCCCACTTAGCAAGAGGGAAGCTAGGTACGAAGTGCTTGTCTAGGATGCAATCTCTGTACTATCCTATCTGCCAGTGTCTCCTTCATTTATTTACTGTTAAGTTATTAATGTGCAATTTAAATATATAGCTATTGAAAAATATTTCCTCAGTAGGTATATAAGAAAAGGAACTTACCACAGGGATAATATCAAATCACAGCAGTGGTAAATGAAGTTCACTATCATCACCCTTCTACTGAATAAATATGAAAATTTTCAGAATCACTGACTAAAGGCATATTCTCCTACATGTTAGGTATTACTACGTCTGCTGACTTCCTTCCAAAGCTGCTTTGTTATAGCACTAATGTAAAGCAACAGAAGACCTGGCAGCCACAGGCCTGTATTACAAACACATTACTTTCAGCCTTCTACAGAGAAAGCCTGCTACTCAGTTTGTCATTCTTAGCATAATGAATTACATTTGCAGATCAAAAAAGGATTATGCATTTTCCAAGTGCATTATGTAAAAGTCTGTGTTTATTGACACAGAAAACTGATGGTTGCCCTTCTTAATTACAGAATATTTCAGGCTTCATATCTCCAAATTTTCCTCATTATATTGCATCTCTGCTCCTCAATTTGCTGTTGACCATGTGAAGTCCCATTAATCTCAGCAATAATCCGAGTAAACTCAGAAACTGCCTACAGCCAAGCAAGCTACAGGTCTCTGAAAACAAATCAAAATATTAGAAGAATTTCAAAATGAAGTGTGTTTTAATAAAAAACATTAACAGCAGTGCCAAATGCTGTACTACCCTCACTCAATGTCAGAACAGGTAGTTTTTGGGTTGTGAGCCAAACAAGATATGAAACCAACTACATATCATATGTTGTTAGAAATAAACAGAGTGTAAAATAACTTGCTTTTCCTATTTTACTGGAGTATTCTTTGTAACTATAAGTACTAGACAGTAAAAACTACTTGTTGTATCGTTGCCTTTTTTCTCCCCACCACTCTCATTTCTGAGATACTTTGAAACACTTCATTAGAAGGCCAGCTATCTGGTTTGGAAGTTGCAATATCATAAGAGAATGAATTTAAGCAACCGTCTCTTAGTTTTGCTTACATACCTTAAATGTTGGATCCAAAATCAAAGACTAAGAATGAAAATCAGACACGAGAGTGGACAACAGCAACATACGTTTTCTTACAGGTTGCTGAAGTTTTATGGCAAATAAATTGTTTACCGGCAGAAGCTTCAGAATTATTTTGAATTAACATATGCTTTTGTCCAGTCTGATGAAGAAAATGTATCATAGACAGACTTGCTTTTACATCTGTAACAAAACATACCTGTCCCAGTCAAAAGTCCAGCACTCTTCTTTCGTGCATAAGCGCGTAAGTGGTTGGACAGGCTAACAGCACTTGTAAACGTCGTATTGCAATGCACACACGTTCTAAGCTTCACAGGCATACCTATCATTCAAAAGAAAACTATAATCCAGTTCTCTCTTCAAAAAATGAAATTCTCAAAGCGTTGTAAAAAGTTTTCTGCAATAAAGATGGTTTAAAATATATTCACTGCATTGATGCAATTGTTTAGTATATTAGAAGGATCCAAGTTACCCGTTATTAGTTTTCCACCTAGTGCTTTAAGCCAAACCATGTTATTTGAAAAAGAACAGAAAGGAGGCAACTTGAGCCCAGTAGGCTACTCTGCATTTAATACCTACTACCAAGCTCCTACAGATCTCCACATACTGAAGCTCTAATTCCAAAATACAATCCTGCAATTTGAATAGCACAATTCTGTTGAGAAATTTCAGAGCTTTCAGAATTTCCAATAAAGAGAATTTGAAAAGTCAAGTTGACAAAGTGGTAATTAAAAGTGTTTTACCCATAAGACTAAAGCACTCAATACTAAAATTAGGCTGCTGTTGAAGGCTCAGAGAAAAAGGTGGTAAAACACACCACTGAACAGCTGTTAGACAAAACATTTTGTTCAGTGCATTTTCTATTCATTACTTTAGATGCACAACTGATAATGAAAGTAAATTATTTGAAGTTTTTTTGCTAAAATCTTGTGCTAAATAAATATCAACAAAGCAACATGCTATTTATCACACGAAAACAATGAAACAATACTGAACTCCTCACTTACGGACCAAGAAACCATTGTAACTTATCTCCTCCTCAACTTCACAATATTTCTCCCTGCATTTTACTAAAGATATATTGTTTTGGTGAACTAATATTTCAGGTTCTCTACTAATAAATTATTAGAAGAATAAATGAAAAAGCTAAAACTACTCAGCTGTAAAGTCTCTGCAGGAAAGAAAGAATGCTATTCTCCAGCAGCCCACAGAAGACATGCTGTTTTTTCAGGCAAGTTACAGAAGAAGAACACCTGGTTGGTAAAAGCCTTTATAAAACTAAAACCAGAATTAGGAATATTTGCCTTTTTAGGAAAAAAAAAAAAAGATTTTCAACTTGATGTTAAATATTTTCTTATTAACTCAACTGGCACAGTGCGTTAGTTATCAAATTCTGTTACCTCAGCCACAGAAAACTATCGGGCCCCATTCAGAACTGTTAGTACTATGCGAGCGTATGTTTATTTTTACTTGTTGTTCATCATAACCAAACAGGTTCTACCTAGTATTGAGCAGTAAATATTATACAGAAAGCAAAACACAGTGTCAGGTTTGGCAAGCTATTCCTTGAGCATTATTTTTCAAATCATTAAACCTGTCAAAGATACACTTCCTTTATTAAGCAATCTCCTGTCTTAAGGGACAACCACAGACGTACAGAAGACATAAAATGTAATTCTTTTCCACTTCTACTATGTCATTTTAGAAAGCCACCCTTCTTAAGAGATTTATTGCCACACTTTTATAGCCCCTAAAAGAACTTCTGAGCACATCAGATTGTTGGGTTTTTTTGTTTAAAGAAAGAAAAGAATACAGGTGAAAAAGTACTAGGCACTGCCAGTTTTACTAGCCTGCTTAATAACAAGAAAAGAAACAGCACAAAAAAAAGTCAGGGGTATAAAAATAAGATCCTGCTCTCCAGTCTTGAAAATCCTGTAGCATTGGTGGTGTCCAACCAAGAAACCAGTAAATGCAAGCTCTACATACACATTAAAAAGGATGTTGTAAGAGTTCCCCAAGACTAGAAATAATTCTCATGTGACAAGTAAGTTAAAAACATCACCCTACAAGCCTGCTCTATTAGTATACAGAGTAGCTAGGAAGTTGATTGCAGAATTGTTTCATTAGCACAATTCTCAGTGGAGGGACAATCTAGGTCCTTATTGGTCAGAGGCCGTGCATTGGAAACCTGCTGGCTACAACTGTATGCCAACAAAGCTTGAACCAGCACAGGTTGTCTCTCAGGATAGTCAGGCCCTAAGCAAGCATGAGTTTCTCACAGCAGCCACAATTTGCAACAAACAAGAATTAATCTATGTTGTAAGAGTATGTTTGCCTAAAACCATCAAAATTAGTTGACAGTGATTCACCAATCTGAAGCATTATGCATTTATAATGGTATCAACAGTTCTGTTAGTTTGAGCAAACGCTGCCTTGCACAAACCTTGAAGACTTAAATGCAGTATTCCTAAACCAGCTGTTCCAATGCCCAAAATCAGGGTTGCAAGCTCAAACATTTCAGAACTGTTAGTCTACCAAATATGCACAGACACTTCAACTTGTTTACTGCAGGATGTGTTGTCTTCCTTACTGAGGCTCACTTTGTGTCCACTTTCAATGTGCAAGCCCAGTCATATGCAGAACAGGAACTATATTCCATGCAAAAACCCTTCAGTGCTGCTGAGGGGTTTTTTCACTTTAGGAAAAACATGTCAAAAAAATTTGCTGTGCTACCTCTTGCAGTCAAGTGTCCTCTGGAAATGGAACAAGAATTAAATGAACAGAATCCCAAATAAAATACTCTGCACTTGTACATTTTCTACGAATGATATGATTCTTTGGAAATGTTGTCAAGAAACACCTTCTTACCTGACTGCATAGTCAAGTCCATTTTTTGTGGCTGATACATCAATGGACTGTCTTCATTTAATGGAAGAACACATTTCTGAACAAACCTCTTTCTTGCAGTTTGATTATGAATCTTTTGAGGGGAAATATCAGGATTCCTTTCTTCTCCTAACCTCTTGTTTTTCAGGAGTTCTATCAGTGTAAGTGACTGATTTCTTTTTTCATCATGTAGTACTGCTTTTGTTTCATCACATTCATTTAGGAAACTCAGCCCTTCTTCCTCTGATGCAGACACAGATATATCTTCAGTCTTTAAGCCATTATGGTATGCTTCAAGAGGTATAACATTCTGAGATAAAAAGTCATCATTTGATGCAAATTTCTGAGCAACAAATGGTCTGGGAATAATACGGCGACTGTTCAAAGCCTTTAGGATTTTTTCATACTTCTCTTCATTTTGCATCATTTCATTCAGAACACAGATGGGAGACTTGTGCGCGTCCCACTTGGTTTTGCCAAGCCTCTTCAGGTGTCCTCGCACATGGTTAGACAATCCAATTTTAGTATCGAACCAGCCACCACAGAGCTGACATGTATGCTCAGAGGAAGTTTCAGATTTCTCAATCGCTACAAAGAAAATAATTATAATGTTTTTTGACAATTATATACAGTTAAACATGACAACTGCAAATCACAAGAAGAGAGGTTTTACAAGAAGCTAAAGCAAGCCTTGTTCAGTGCTCAATAAATTCCTTTGTCCACCCAACTTTGTACCCAAATAAAAAAACAAATCTTACCTTTTCTAACACGTTTAACTGGAGTCCCTGTTCCAGCTCTTTTAAAATGCTGCATTTTGTCACTTGTTGCTATCTGTTCTGGTGAAACAACATGACGGGCTTCATAGCTTAGTCCAGCTCTGTGAAGATGTCCTCTGACATGATTGGACAAGCCAACACCTGTTTCAAAGGTTGCTGGACAGTATGGGCACGATTTCTTTTCAAGCGACAAATCAGTCCAGTGGAAAACTGAATTATGCTTTGGCAATGCTGATCCTACATTTTCTAAATTCTGAGGATCATGCAAGTCATGCAAGAAGTTACTACCCTCAGCATCTTCGTAATACTCAAAATAAAAGCCATCATTCTGCTCATAACCAAGTGAAGATTTATCACCAGCTTCATTATCTTCCATTTTACCTTTGAATATGGGGAATAGGTTTACATGCTCCTGATTAATATCACTGTAAGATTCATCCTCCACAGACTGTGTAGTGTAATCACATAGTTCAACATTATCCCATGAACTTTCATCCTCCGTTTCATAGCTGTCTTTTTTTTCAGCAGAGTTTAGTTTCTGTAAAACAACAACAGTCATTTTATGCAGAAAATCTGGATAGCAATCCAAATCATCTCCTGTAACAGAGCCTTCCCTCCTGGATTCTTTAACCACTCTCTTTACAGCTACATGCCTACGATCTTTACAGCCTTCTGCCCTTTTGCAATCAAGGCTATTTGAATCCATGACAAAACAATTATTACTTGATGAAGAAAACAAATGTAAAGTACTGACAGATTTGGACTCTTCCTTTTTTAAATGCAATGGGTAAGAGTCACTAGATTTTTTAATAATCCTGTAGTTTTCATATTTGTGTCTATATAAATAATTACTTTTTTTGGAACTAGCTTTCTGCTTTGCTGCTTGATGAAAACATCTACGTTTTTGGTCAATGCTATTTCTAATAAAAAAGTTCTTGTTTGTAGAATTTAGATTGCACACACTTACAGATGACTGTGAAACGCTTTTCCGAGCCTTCTGTATCCTGTAGGGTCTCTTGTGAAGTTTTGCGAAGTTACTGGATTGTGAAGTAGAGCCAAATGATCTTTTTACATCCTGTTTTAAAGCAGAATTCTTTGGGAAAGTAGAAGAATGTTTGATCAACTGTTTTGTCCTGCTACGAAAATCTAAAGATTCTTCTATTAAACTGCCTTTTCTTTTATCTAGTCTAAGATGGCTACCAAAGGGATCAAGGCATGATGCTGAATGCAAATATGCCATGTGTTTTTTTAAAATGCTTCTAGCTGAAGTAGCAAACGGACACAGCTTACACATATATGTCGATGACTTTCTTGAGGATCCTAAATAAGGATCTTTCAAGGATGCCTTTTTCTGACTTTTTCTCTGGGACAAGTCGCTACCAATAATTGAACATTTGACTACTGCTCCATGAGCGATCCCTCGATGGCACTCCAGTTCATTTTCTGTCACAGCCATAAAATTGCATTCCTCACAACAGTAATATCTTTTATCTTTTTCATGGGTCTTTGCATGCTGCACAAACGTTTTGGGACAATTGGTACCAAATACACACTGTGGGCATTGTAACCGTGCACTCCTACCCTCATCCTGAAGTTCTTTCAGCTCACGGATTTCTTCCATCAATTTCTGCCTTCTTTCCTGGTGAATTATCATATGTTTAAGAAGTGAATTACGATCTCGAAATGTCCTTCCGCATTCCCTACAGGCATAGGGCCTGGGGACATTGAGGTGTCGGAAATGACTGTTCCCATCTAAATGGTACATCATATGCCTATGCAGATGTTTCTTCTCTCTAAAATTCACATTGCACTTTGTACAGGGATAAAATGATGGTTCATCAGCACTGAAAGTAGATGGTGGTTCAGAATCATTCTCTTCACATTTGTTTTTCAAAGTATTGGATAGAAAAGTGCTAGTGTGAACAGGAGAAGTATCTTCTGCACAGTTACTAGTGGGACTATAAATGAGCTGCTGGATACCATCAACAGTTTCCAGCTCTTCATCTGTAGACTCAGGCTTTACTTTACTCAAAGAATATTTCTGTGGTTCTACTATTTGTAGCTCCTCATTCTGCTCTAAGAATTCAACATTTAATAGTTTTGATTTACTAGGAATACAACTGGTATCATCAAAACAGTCTTCGGTATAGCGTGTTATTTTACTAACATCCATTTTCCTTTTTCGCTTCTTTTCTAGCCCTACCTTACAGTGAATGGGAGACTTCTCTATTGTTTCTTCATTAGTCATAAGAAACTGTATAAACTCTTTCTGTGGATCCCAGCTGGGATCACATCCCGATCTGAAGCCACCTGTACCTGAGGAAATGCTTGTTAATGTATCGACACAATCATCTTTTACTAGTAAATTTTTATCATCTTCACAAACTTCTACTTGGTCTACTAAAGTGCTATCTACACTATTTCCTACTGTTTTCTGTGAATCACAACCAACTGAAGCAGAGGTAGGTAGATTTTTAATGGAATGAGTCAGGTTCTTAGCATGTGCTACATCAGGTAACAAAAATAAAACTTGGTGCTGATTGGATTTCTGTGTTGTACTCTTGGCGGGCAGCTGAAGATCATGAACCACTGTCAAAGTTGAGCAGGAATCTGAGAGATGACCTCCAGGCTGTCCAGTGGTTAATGAAACGCTGCCTTTATTCATAATGGAAGTCTTTGTTGAGGTGGAGTGTGAAACTGGTCCATTAACAGCAGTTCCTCTAGACAACATAAAGTTTTCACTAGAAACAGTAGGAGCACCAGTGTGTATAAATAGAGAAGCCTGGCCTCCACTTAAGGCTTTTTCAGATCTGTCCCTTGATAGCTCCTCAGTCAAAGTGTTGTTCTGAAATGATGTGTCACTCTCGTCTGGTTTGGGAATGCCACCTTCTTCCTCAGATACAAAATTATCATCACACAGGATTTCTTCTTCTTTAGCACAAGTGACTCCAGTATTTGTCTCTAAATCACCCATATTGCTGGTCTGTCCATTAAGTACATTTATACTAAAAAACAAACAAGAAAAAATCAGGCAATTGCAGAAATAAATAATGACTTTAATTTACAGCTTTCTTCAGGATCACTCTTCACACTGTAATCTAAAAAGATGTTTTGAACTTGTCAAAAATCTACTTTTCCTTTAGGATATCCAGAACATTTATAGTGAATCAATGAAGCAATAAACAAATTATATTGTTTTTGCTGCACTATTAATAACCATACAGCAAACTAGTCACTGCCAAATATCCCATTCAAAGAAGCCTGACACCTACACACAAACAAAATGAGGAAAATTAGATTGTCAAAACAAAAGCAAATACATTCTATATGTACATAAATACAGATTATCTTCAGTTGTTCTCCAGAAGTAAAAGCAAGAAGTAAAGGCTACCTAGACATCTATTAGCAATTCTGGGGGGGGTTTTTTAAACATTCTTTAGGAATCTAAAACAGTCTTTATGTTTCTCAAGGTAGCACTTTTTTGGAAGTACTTCCATACAACTGACCTGATGCTACATGGAAACCTGCAGAAGGGAAAAACACAATGAAGCTGGTTTTGAGCATCTGATTAGTGACAGAGACACAGCTAAGGATCAAACTCACTGAGGAAAATAGATGTCTTCCTATTCCCTTCTTACAAAAGGGCTCTCCTTGCTTTAAAACAAATAAATCCCATTTGCTTATACAGCTATTTTAAACAATAAGCAAATTAATCAACATCTTATCAAAGGTGGGGGGAAAATACTGTAAGAACAAAACATTTCATTGGGATCTACCTACCAGATGAAGTCACTGTGTTGAATCCAGAGCATGACACTAACAATATCTTCCAGTACAGAGAACTACTGCATATTAATTCCCCGTGGGTGGCCTTGTCTTTCTACAAGTGACTCTTACTCATACATCAAATCATCTATTCAATGCTTAGTGAGCATAAAGGAGCTGCCTACACATGAAAATCAATGTGTGACCAACAGGAATGTAAACTTCAGTCTACCCTGGCATTCACTTTTTATAGAGGTCCTCAGAACAGAGTGAGCATACGGCATTAAAACATTCATCTAGGAGTCAGGACATCTGTATTTTGCAGAAATCATATATTTTACCCTTAGAGAATACTACTCACTTTGATCTTTTGTGGGATTTGATTCCAGCAATCACATAGTTTCAGTTACTAATTAGCATTTTGAATGGAACTCAGTTAAAAGGAGTTATTACCTAGATTCTTTGAATTAAGATGTTATAACTCACAACTAATATCCATGGCCTCCTGCAATGGTCCTTTATCGAAATCCAGGAAGACCACTTTGGACATCCTTTTTTCCTAAGGAGAGAAAACAGCCTAGTTAAACAACACCAGTTTCATCTTCATACATAATGTTTTAAAATATGTCCCGTATTTTAAACTCAGCAGAATGACAGTTATTCACACAATTCAAAGCTAACTACAGCTTCACAGAAATTCTCTTTTATTACACTTGTTTTGTTTCAAATCAGCAAAAGGACAAAACAATTATTTAACCTCTCTGAGTTTGTAAGAAACAAACCCTAATGCCGATAACTTACTTTTGCAGATAAAGTCATTCTATTTGGAGTAGAAATACAATGAAAAATTCAGTAATGAAAAAAATATTTCCTTTGCTACTCCATCACTGAACTAGTCAATTTAGAAATGCTCACATCAGAGCCATAATAAACGTTTAAAGTATGTGAAATATTTGATTGTATTATTATCTATAACATACCTTTACGTAAATGTTCTATTAGACACCCAGTTCCTCATCTTGCCATTTCTTAGATTTTTGTTTCTCTTTGCTGTTTTGAGATGGGTCATTTTTCACTGTAATAACGACTTCCAATAAGATCACATCCAAAGCTATCACCCTAAAATGGTGATAATGCACCACCCAGCAGGAGTCTTTACATCACCTACAGACGTTAGAAATGGGCAGTGCAAACATGTGCCAAGAATCAGTAATGCAGAAGTCAATTAAAGAAGTGAAGCCTACAATGATGCACAACAGCTCCAGCAATTTTACAACTCAAAAACGTAGGCTTCATACAGTATCAGGCAGCAAAGTACAAAACTGGTCACCAAACCTTGGTAAGAAATTGAGTAAGACAATTTTGCCTGGAAGAGGCGCATTTTCCTTGGTTTACTGCTGCAGAAGCAGACAAAAGCGTGCTCAGTCAATATGAGAGCCTGTATTAGCTTTTCTCAACAGGAAGCAACGTTGCTAACGAAGTGGTAAATTCAGTGTTAATGAGTGGCTTCACTGTTACCACCTCTGAGGTAAAACCTTCCATGTTCCAAGTTCCACCCATCTGTTCTGGTGTGAGGGGTTCAGAGGAAGAACAGACGCTTCCCCATTTAAAGCAACTTCACTGGTACCCCCGAACAGCGGGGGGGCAGACTGAGAATATGGTGCTGCTTGGAGACTGCAATCCTCATTATCAGAATGGCTCCTCAAAACTTCACACAGGTTTACAAGGTGAAGACAAAATTATATTGCTCTACGTACAAAATCATAATGCTAATGAATATTAGTATTAAAGCTGAAGTTAAGAAAGTGGCTAAGACACCCTGTGGTCACCATTAAACTGAAATTCTCTTCAGAGTTATCAGATATCTAAAGCATTACCTAATGCAATCTTGTAAGAGACTCCTCTCCATACTGTGTATTTACGGAGACAGGGAACCATTCCATATGGGTATGATTACAAGTCTTCCATGGTAAAACAGGTATCCCCACAGATTTCAGTCTTTGAATCAAGCCTGAAATGCTTACGGTATCAATAACATCACTGGTACATTTTAATATTTTTTCAGCTAATTATCACTTTTATTCTTATCATCATGTGTCATTACTTTCCCAGCTATCAAGTTGGTACAATTCACTATTTTTTGTGCAGGACAACAACAATAAAGTTAACGGTTTTAACAGTGTGGCATTAGAGAAAACAAAAAATGTATTTTTAAATTGCAATAATTTAGTCTTGTGGTAACACTGAACCAAGATGCAGTAATTCAGTTACATTACCTACTCCATGTGTCAGAATTTATGCAGTAACAATGACAGGTATAACTAAAGACACAATGCCATGTTTTTTTAGGAAATGCTATCATCTAACTTGTCTCTTGGGGAAAAAAAGAAAAATCAATCATTGTAACTAAGATGTAACCAAGGCTATGCAACGAACTTTGCATGCTTCCATCAAGAGTTTTAAAATCATCTTCTCTATACCATATCAGGAATACAAAATTATTAATTCTGTCAAAATATATAGCATTTAATACTTGGTGTATTTGAAAAATTAAAAATTGAGATTAAACTTTCAATTTGTAGAAAGTACTGTTTATCATATCCACTACCAGGACTATACTACCTCAACTAGATGGTTGAGGTAATTTTTATTTAAGGATCTAGTGCAATATACCTAGGAGATATATACATGTAAAAAGGGTGATGGAAAATGTCTGGAAAAGCCTACACAAGTGTACACAATTCCAGCTCCTACCTTTGAAACACACTTCATCTAAAGGCTAGGTCGAATTCAATTATTTAAATTCAATTATTCAGTTCAATTCAATTATTTCAGTTAAGCCTAGAATAACTGCAATGCACTTAACAGCGTTATTCTTGGTTTACATGCTATGTTATTTACTATACAGAAATTACTTAATATTCAAAAGTAGAAAGAAACCAATTATTTATTCAGCTAAGCCACACTCCACTATTAATTGATTCAAAATCTACCTAATTTTAAATACTGTTTTTATTTATAAAGTATCAGTTTTAAAAATCATAATGTGTTCTGCAGATATGACTGCCTGTGGCCAGACAGTCTAAGCATTAAAAGTGTAAGGTCAGATCTATCTTCAAGCTGACAGATCGTAATTTAAATGCCTTAAGCTAATCTTATTGTCTTAAAAAATCTTGAACATCAGTATTTTTGCAAACTATCAGCACTTGCTATAACACCCTTACTACACTACATCTTGAGGTTACTACAGAAGAAATGAGGTGATAATTGCATATTAACATAATTATTTGGTAATCCCTCCAAGCAGGCTTCCTAGGTCACTCAGTAATTCAGATTAGATGCAACCTTCCTGCCATCAGATCTATGCTGTCCACTTTCTGTTCATTAATAATTCTTTTTGATAGGAATGTACTTAAATCCATTGTTCTATGTACATTTTTAATTGTATTTATTACCAGTAGGTTTATGACCTTTCCAAGTCCTCATTTCATAACTACAACCTTTAGGACGCAGTGGGGTCTCACACCAAATCAGGAGCACTGCCTTCATGCAATGCTAGTTCAGTAAAGCTTACACCTCAGTGCAAGCTCAGTGTCATTTCACAGGGACTTACAATAAATTTGAAAGCGCACTGGAGCTGAAAAATTAAGACAAAAGAATTTGGCTGAGTTTGTGAAAAGCATGAAGTGCCTTTATGCATTCTGATATCAAGTTTCTCACTAAATTCATAAATATGAGCCAACGAGCTAAAAGCACAGAGCGACTATTAAGCAGCACAAAAACTTAGAAGTCATCTCCTAAATGGTTTGAATTTAATCAGCCTAGTTAAAGAAACTGAAGAAATACAGTGTCTTTCAGCAGTGCTGTAACAAGGCAAAAACTTACTTGTCCTGTGCTAAATAACTCCTCATAAGTCAAGTCCTTTAAGCAGATGTGTGAATAACCAGGACACTCAAGGGATTGTTCAAATATTCAAGACATAGGAAATGTGCTTCAGGTTTGCACTGCTCCCATTTAGATTTTTCATTGAGACTTCATTATGTAAATAGAGAAAACTAACAAAACCTTCCATTTTTCCACAAGTGCTCCTGCAATAAAGCTTTCTCAAGTGACAAGACTGTATCAAAGGTGATGGAACCAAAGTCACAGATTTTTTGGGCAACAAACAGAAGACCAGAGAGAGTTTAAGTACATCATGGTGCAGGACTAAAAAAGCATCTCCTTCCATTTTGCCCCATCAGTCTTTGCTTTAAAACCTTAATCATGGCAAATATCAAGCACAGAACTTCTGTCAAAAGAGAAAGGTTTAAGAACCTCTGGAACATGAAGGTTTGTACAGAGTAATAGAGGAACTGGTAGTGTACCAGCACAAACCAGCCACATCTTGAGAGAAAAAGAACAACCTTAGAATTCAGCTGCACAATATTTTTGCCTCCTCCATATAGTAATGCACAGAGTTTATGCCTCTGGAGCTTTGGGTGTTACCTAGCAATATTAATGGCCCAAATCAGTAAAATCACGATACTTTGATCATTACAAGAATACCTATTACTTGTTTTCCAGTTTTTTTTTTTTTAAAGCTATCCCACTCCACCCTTCAAATGGAAATAAAACCACAAAGCCTGACAACTAGAGGTGAGTCAGTGACTCACCTTGCCTTCCCTCAGCTTCTATTTGTGTTTGCAAATTAAGCTGTTGAAAATACATTTCCTTCTCCACAGCAGGAACACTATTTGTAGACTGCCTTACTTAGCTTTGAAATCTACAAATGAACACTTCTGCATTTTTTCAAAATTTCGTAGTGAAAAGACAGCTTGTTTAAATAAGCCTAATACCATGAGTACCCCCCCCCCACCTACTTTACACACAGTCCACGGTTATTAATCTAATTACAACATGAAGAGTTCCATTCAAAACTAGTTATCTTCAATACAATTCAAATCCACAGCTGTTCATGTAACAATACGAATACTGGAAAACTCTCATAGCTAACTAGACTGCCATACTAAAATTTTTTAAAGCAGTATGAAATATAATCAATACAACATTTGTATTATACCTAAATAAATACAAAGTTACTGACACCCACAGTATAACCTTTTTAAAATACTGTTAGAAAGTTCACTGAGTTGTCAAGTATCTGTGGAAAAAGGTGACCATAGAGAAATTCTCAGTTATAGAGCAGCCATGACAAAAGCAGCTCATCTTCTCAAAAAGATTATAATTGGGAAGATCAACCCAAAGCACACTTTTTCAGAAAGTTATCTTCCTTAAACTTAGTTCCTAATGCAACGCCTTCAAAAGCTCTCTGTCACAAACAGTAAGTAAACCAAAAATTCCTTAAAAATGTCAAAATTTCAGAAACTTGATTTCTAGTCTAAAACATCTAAGAATGGTA
Organism: Pyrgilauda ruficollis; assembly: GCF_017590135.1. Taxonomy (NCBI): domain Eukaryota; kingdom Metazoa; phylum Chordata; class Aves; order Passeriformes; family Passeridae; genus Pyrgilauda; species Pyrgilauda ruficollis. The sequence continues at coordinate 3,562,632 of NW_024527710.1, read as the reverse complement.
TGTTAACATCTCATGTGAACGGAAACTGAACAAAACTTAACAACAACCATCATACAATTAGAAATCACAAAATAGAATTCCATTATTGCCACCAACCACTCTTAATCTTACTCCTCTAGTATTGATTTGCTTGGGGAAATAACCAGTTTGTCACAATGGGGGGCATCATGCTAAAATTCAATACTGAAATCAATAATAATAAATGACAGCACAATTTAAGTGTGGCAAGAACCACATGTATCACTATAGAAAATACTTCTATGGTTTTAACTGCTCATGCAGCAGTTTAAGACAGTTTCATGGGCAGGTGCTTTTCAAAATGAACTAGGTATTACACAGGATGAATCCCTCTTCTTCACTACCATATACTTAAATACCTTCCTGATGTGCCGTGCCACACCTCAAGAGAGGCTCTCAGTGTTGGCTCTTCAGGCAATACAGTAAAAGTATTTCCTCCCTACAGAACCCACTGCCACCAGCAATGTTCCTCTCCAGTCACACTAAGTGAGACATTTCACAGAGACACCATGTTTAGGGAAGTATCCACACTCTTCCAGAGTTTAAGATCACCAATACTGTCCTTACATGGGGCATTATCCTAAAATTAAAGAACCTGCTGACCATTGCAGAAGACTCTGGCTAGCAGAGAAGTATTTTCAACATGGCATCATATACTGTCAAATTACTGTGCTATTCATTGGAATTACACTTTTCTACGCAGCAAAGCCAGCTTAAATAATTGCTGCCTTCTTCCACTCTCCCAGGTTCCTCCTTTCACACCTTATTAACCATTTCATGACCCAGTTCTAAAGGCTGGGATCCAAACACCTCTGAATCAGCAGTCGAGAGGTGACAACTATGGGTAAGGGCACAAACTTTCACTAGCTTTGTTGACAGAAAAATCCACTGGGGAATCTTTTCCCAAAATCTACATTAATGAATAAAAAAAGTAAAAATGTAGAGAACATTTCATAAGGCAAAAAAGAAGCTTTGACAGTCATCTATTAAACTGCAGAATGCAGCACTATAAAGAATTCTACCATGAAGCAAATTTTATGTTCTAAAATTACTTGAAATAAACTACTCAACTGAAGCAAAATGTTAGAAGTAAATGCTAAAATAATTCAACTGGGGAACATTAAACACATCTTCTGAGAATACTATTAACACAAGCAATACTCTTAAACTGCGAATTAGACATGATAGCTAGATTTTCCATAGAGACATACAAATGCAAATCCTTCCAGTGGGTTAAATAAAAAGTATTTTCATTTCTAAAACACATAACTAACTTTCAGAAATTTAAAAACTAATCTACTCCTCCTTAACCTACAGTTTTACGGGATCAGGCACCGTATCTGCTCAGAGACAAGTCCTTTCGAAGCCAGGTACTGCCACCAAGTGGTGGTGAAATTTGGATTTGCAAATTGAGTTATTCCCCATGTGTAGAGCACACAGAACTGAAAAACGTTCCTGCGGCTGCCAAATATGAGCAACGCTCTGCTAGCACAAGACATTTAAAAATTAATCAAAGCAGAGTCCAGATATCAAAATCTAAACCCTATCTTCAATGTAAAACAAAGGTTTTTCCAACAATTCGGTCCTTTTGTTCAGACACCACTCATAAGCAGTTGGGTAAAGAAACCTTTTTTCCAATACAAATCCAATATATAGCAATAAAACAATGAGGTGTTTTATATAACGTTATGCAAATTCCCAATGATTACAACTATATCACCAGAGAGGTCTTATTTTCATGATTGCAGGAAAAAGAGAATTTTGTAACTGACATAAAAGACCTCATAAGGTATAAATATCCAGCTTTTTTTCTGGATAAGCTACCCACTCAATCTACATTCATTAGTATGTAAAGATCACAATCAGACTGAAAGGAATTTTTAGAAATCAGATATATTTGACTATTTTTACAGGAATATTTCACAAGTTAATTAAACAATATTGTTGGTTACCTGCATGAACTAGTTGTGAAGTGTCAACTTTCTTAAAAATGATATTAAGAATACTTTAACCAAATTAACACAACGCATCTTTCAACTTCAGAACAATTCTGACCTTATTTACTGTTATATTGAATAAAAGTTGTCATTCTTTTTATCCAGCATGACCTGAAACACATCTAGCAGTTTCTCATGATTTTTGCTTTTTTGGCGGATAACCACTTGCTGTACAAACCTTAATGTAATCACAAATGTTCAGACTCTATCTCCTGCTAATGTAAACAGATTTTTCAACTTTTAAAGCATGGCATCTTTGCCAATTATAAAAACACTAGCTGAAACAAACACTCTGCTTTTACTAATTTAACTCAGAACTTTAGAGTAATGAAATACATTAGTGATATTCACTCCTCCTTATCAACAAACTGGCTCTCATCCTACATTCTTTCAGTTATCAAGGATTAAAAAGCCAGTAAGATTCTAAGTAGCAGTACCAGGCAAGGCCAAAAAAGCCATCTTGTACATTTTCAGATTAAGAACAAAAAATTCTGTTGACTTGGAGAAGGTGATTGCACATGCTGAAGAAAATACAAAATCAGAGCTTTTAAAGGACTCAAACCTATGTAACACCACACATGACCAGAAAAACAAGTGAGAAGAAAAACTCAGGTCAGCCCACTAATACTTGGTGTTTGTTTCTTTATTTTTTTAATTTAAAACAAAAAAAGTCATCACCAGAAGTGATTAATGGCAGAAAACTCAACTTCATGCTACCAGGATAATATGAACAAGATAAAATTATATGAGATCCTCTCTGAGCCAAGGGAACAAAAATTCCACATACTAAAATTTAGCCTGTGCAGAATTCTGTATATATCCTATCCTTCTTCAGCATTCTTGGCACTATTCACTAATTACACCCTTCTACTTTTAGGTAAAGCAATACTAAATACATTCAAGGCAGTTTCTGGAAGCTAGGTTGCTTTGCCTGGTATCTAAAAAGCTTAAAATATGACCTCACTTCACTGTACACAATTACAGGGAAATTCAGCACAAGCATGCAACTTCTGCAACCTATCCTGCTGCATGGAAATGTGGCCCATTGCACTTTTAACACACTGAGACCAAGTTTACTTTTTCCTAACTTTTTCCTGTATTTAAAACAAGACCGATTCTCCTGTGGAGTTCAGAAATGCAGTCTGTAAATCAGACATTTTAAGAACAAATACTATGGTTACCCCAATAAAGCACATTCACTGTTTGTAAACAGTATCTTATACCTGTGTGTTTTTAACTAGTAACAGATTTCTTCATTTATTTACAAAAGTCACGATATTATATATTTTATATTTGCCTTAGGAATGTGAATGATGTGAAATTGTAAGAACAAAACTCCAAACCCTTTTCAAAAACAAACAAACAAAACAAAACTCAAACCCTACATGGAAAGCACACTAGCAGAGTCATCAGGAAATGCATTATGGTCAAGTGTACAAGAAAAATGCTTGAGCAAATAACTAAATCACATTTTCAGCTATTGCTTTAAAAGACAGAAACTTACACAAGAAGGCAAGTCTGCACTGAGCTGTGAGAGTGAAAATTACTGTTTAGAAGTCTCTGAGATGCTGCAGCTACTACACTCATGAGTGGAGACTGAAGACAGAGGCAGTTAGGAAATGCAGGTTGTTCTTGAAAATAAACTCTTTCAGTCATCCCTGCTGCCCCTCTCTGAACCTTCTTCACCTCTTCTGTGTAGTTTTTCAGGCACCTGACTAGAAGAAGCAATACACGTTGCAATGCAATGCAGCCACGGTACGCCACAAATTCACAGAACTGGATCTGGGTTTTGTTCTGCTCCCTAAGAGAGCACAATAATTTCATTGATTTATTGGCTACTCAGTTGTCATTTTTACTGAACTCTGGGAACGTCAAGATCTCCTCCAAGCAACAGCAATACTGATCAAACATCCTAACACTGTTTCCACTTATTCTTTTACAGGTTTTTCTGTCCTCTTGCTGTGAATGCAATCCTACAGGCATTCTCCTCAGAGACCAGCTTCTTCCTACTAAATATAGATAACCACCATTAAGATGAAAGGTCTTCAGAGTTTCATTCAGAAGACTTCATGCTTAAAACTGCACTCAGTTATTTACACATCAGACTTTTCAACTAATTTTCTGTATTTAAATGAGTAATTAGATAACCACACAAATTAAGAAGAAACAGAGCATAAATAGCAAGCTTTAAGTACGGAAAGCATTAGAAGGCACAAGGAACAGTTTACTGAATTGAATTTTATTTAATTTTACTGTCAATTCAAGTCCCTTTTCCAGCCATAATTCTTGTTTTACACTCATCCTTAGATGAAGTATTTCCTTTTGCAGAGTTGCATTCATTTCTTTTCTCAAAGCAGCATTTCAGAAACCAGCAAAGTCAGGCTAAGGCAGTAAACATCTTCTACACATAAGTATATGCATAACACAGCAGTAGAGCTTATTTTTAATCGTTCACAGTTCAGAAGACAATTCATAATCAAAGTCCTGAATCAGTTATACATTATACAAAAGATCAACACTCAATAGAAGAGTTATTTTAAATTCCCCACAAAGCACTCTTCTATAATCAGTATTTTAAAGTTGACAGCAACAGCTCTGAAGAAGTCTTAGTGGAACAGAAGATATGAACAAAGCAGTTCATGTCTATTTTAATATGTACATACTACAATTTCCAAGCAATATTAAGTCTACATAATAATTGGAGCTTGGAATTGAGGAACAAACTCATTTAAGCAAATGGGATCTCCCTCTCACCTCTTCAAATTATCAAGTCACTGCAAGCAGCTACATTCTGAGATGGCACTTAAGTCAAACAGCAAGCAGGAAACTTGAGGAGACAGCTTTGGTTTGTTACACAGGTCTCTCTAGTTGAGTCCATCACGCCATGTCTCCGAAGTAGAGAACTTACTGAACTGTGGGGCCTTACCACAGATTCTTACCTTAAAGATTCTCTTGAAAGACTCAAGCTAAAACGGATTAAAGCTCATTGTCATATGTTTCACATAATTATATGGAGACAAGATTAATTTTATAGTTCAAATTATCCCTGAAGTAGCAAGTAAATGGAAGAGAAAAAGATAAGCTTCTTAATTCTTTTTCTCAAAATAACAGAGAAAGGGGTGGGGGGAAGGAGGAAAATGCCAGTTACAGGAAATTTTTCCTAGATGGACACTTTGCAATTGCAAATGAACACTTAAGTTCTACCAGCAGTGAATCTCCATAACCTTTGTATTTCAAATAGCTTGCAAATGGGTTCCTAAAGACAGGAAGAGAGGAGAAAATTCCAACAGAATTTCATTGTTTAAAACTTGAAATGCTATTCTGATAGTTGGTCAAATTTCTCACGCAGTTATTTATTAATATATTAAGTGCAAGTTTAACATGCTGCTTTTACAGTGCAAAGTACACTTTCAGTACTTTGAAACCAGGTGGATAATATGTAGAGAACAAAATTATTTAAAGCGCTCATAATTTTGTCTCTCAACAACTAGCAGAACACCATGATAGCTTTTAAACTATAATAATTTATGGAAGAAAAACATTATTATCATCATAATATTAAATAATGGGGAAAATATCTTTTGTTCCTCTTTTGGTTTTGTAGAAGTAACACTGCACCATTACAGTACGTACACATACATTACAGTAATCAAGATACAAATTTCAAGAAAATTTTTACTGATCATTTTTCTGCACGTTTAGCAGTATATGCAAAAGGCATTTTTTGGGAAAAAATCCACCAACACAAAACTCCTACTCACCTTTGCTTGTTTGATTTACATTACGCTGTAAGATCCACTTCCACATTAAAACAAACCTGCAAAATAAAACAAGAACTTACTGTACAGCTGTCATTGTTTTCTGCTTGTGTCCTAGGCTATGAGACAGGATTAGCAAAGCAGGGAGGTAAGAAATCCCCAGCCATAAAAGTATTCTATCTTTCTGATCTCAGGGTAAAAGTATCAACATGCCAGTGGTCTTCTCTCAAACACGTGTAATTTCCAAATAATACAGCTATTGCCATTTAATTTTAAAAATCTACCAAGAAGTTGTATCAAATATACACATGCTATTAAACTAAGTGGGCAGAACAGGGGAAAAGAAGTTGCATGGGAAAAAAAGCTCTGCATTTGCTGCTAGTGCCTTCAAAGTCAGCTATCTCAAGGTCCCTGAACAAGGAATGATACAGAGAAAGGAAATTGTTACAAATGAACGCTTAAAAAAATTTTTTTTAGCAAAAATTTTCAACATATCTGAGATAAGTGTTGGAGGACTTGAAGCCTGGGCCTTTCTAATTTCTCATCTTTTTTAAGGCAAAGTTGTGTTTATGATTCTAAGGTCAGCTGGCCCACTTAAAAATTATAATTTATTTGTCTGCATGAAAACTGATCAATGTCAGATGAACTTGTTTTGCTCATGTATCTTTAGAACCAACTACACAAGGTCATTTTCCACTTCCTATTTGGAAATTCTGAAGAGACTCCAAAAGCAACTGAAGCTGCACAAAAGCAAGAATGGATTTGGGTATGGTACCTCTACAGAACTGGGTCTACTATTGAAGACACAACTAGTTGCACAGAGCTTTACAAAAAGGGTAGGTTGTTCTTATCTAGACTAAATGCTTAGGCATCATCAGAAGTGACTCTGAATGAAATAACTATCATCATACACCGTCCATATCTCATTTTATTCACACACAGCTTTTTGATTCACAGTTCCCCAATCAAGCTGCAACTGTCTCAAAGCCCCTTGCCTAAATTACAAAAACAGACAGTAAGGGAAGACAGACCTTTCAAAAAAGTCTGACTGGATAATATAAAGCAACAGAAGATAAGTATTTGAGCTCCCTCCTTTTCCTAGCCCCAGGACTGTGTCCCAAGCATCATATTAAACTGTAGCTTTATGCATGAATGTTATTTAATATACATACTCATTTCTCAAGTAAGATTTATTACAGAAAAAAATATAATACTTTGGTCAGATTTTAAAGTAATATTCATTCACCTAGAGAAGCAGAAGTGTTACTTTCAAACTGCAGTGGAGCTCTACTGTATGTTACAGAAAGTAAATGTAAAGCTACAGCTATATTCCCACAAAAATAACAGCCTCCATATACAAAGAGCCAAAACACCTTCCATAAAATGAGAAAGTCAATGGTCATGACTTACATGATCAAACATGATGATGAGCACTAAACCAGACATGTCAGTAAGACTGTGCACTTTGGCTGGGGATCAACAACCCCAATCTAACACTTCCTTAATTAAGAACCACAATGACTCTGCTCCCGTGCAAAATGGCCTCAACACCTACATCTTCTAAACTCTGCAATGAGTGAAACATTAGCAATAACTGTTCTCAGCACCGATTTCATGGCTTGCGACTCAAGTGCAGACAGAATCTTCCAAAGGATTGAACCCAGACAACTGCAGATCACTGGGGTGATACAGCAGTACAGTGTCGCACCACCCACCACTCTCTGTAACAGCCCTTCTATAGGAACACTTTACTTTGGATCCATCAACTGACTTAGTATAGGGAAAGACTTCCCATTTTATGTTACCAATTTATCTAGAGGACATGTACTTCAAGGTGCACTTTGCAGAAAACTTAAATGCAAGTACTCTTGCATTTCATTATTCTTTGGATCACAGGGAGCTCACAAACCAAGCTGGGGATAAATCTGGGATTATTCTACATCTGGCACAGAGGGAAAAAGAAGGAAAAAGAGAAGATGGGCCATCATAATTTAGATATTGTCCAGCTGAAGGAAAGGTGACAAGTTTCACAAAGAGATCACCAGCAAGTAAACTGCTGAAGGACCAAAGGGCTGGTCACTGTAGCCCTGCACCAACTTCAAAGGGCCCTACAGAATTAACCCCCCTTTTTGGGATTTCAAACCCTCTGATGCACAAAGCTCCACCCAATGGCAGTACCTGCAGTGTCATGCAAACATCTTCATGAAGACAACACAACCCACAGGACACCAGATCTTAGCCCAAACCATTGATAGCATTGAGATTAATGTTTAAAGCCACCCACGTACAGTTAACCAGCACTCACATCTCCTCTCAAAGGTCTTTCTGCTGTCAAATAAGACTTCTCTCACTCCATTACAAACTCTAACACCTACTATTAATTTCAAGGGTGATGACACTTGAAGTAACTGAGCGCCTGACATTCTTTACCAGCAGATTCGAGAAAGGTAGTTCTTCAAAAATCTCCTTAGGAAAAGACAAAGATTTCAACATCATAAATGCTTTTGCTTCAATTTGCCTGTCTTAATTCTCATTATCAGGAAAGGAAGTGGGAATTAAAGTCACTCTCCCATACCAGGTAATAAAAGAGGGCATGAAAAGGGTGACAGAACTGAGTAAAAAGTGTAGTTACAGAGCATTCACCTGAAGGCCTCGATATTCAAAGAGTGAGAAGGGGGACCACAGCAGGGAAAAAGGACTGCTGTAAAATGGTCAGGCTTCTGACAAGCAGCTTCCTGTTCTGATCTGGCCAGTGAACAGGAAGTGGAAGAAAACCTAAGTGCTAGAGATGAAAGAGATCACAAATGCACCCCCAGTGATACTAACCAAAAAAAGATGGACTGAAAACTCTTGCTATAATGAAGTATCTCCTAACAGCACATCCCCTCCCTCTCCGAGGAAAAAGTTTAAGAAAGACTGGAATGCAAAGGTGTACAATGACTTAAGTTTGTTGTAATCATAACAAGAGTTTTGACCCACTTGTTTACTATGCAGCCCTTATTTCATAACCAATCTGCATTGTAACTGACATTTCCATATCCATCTGGGAAAAGACACCCTCACCTTTAACTACCACCTTCTCCTGGAATGACTGCAGCTAGGAATGTAATTCACATGGAAGCTTCTTAGGTGGTTTACTCCACGGGTTTTGTTTTGCTGTGTGCTGCTGTTTAACACAAAACCAGTTTTGCTCCTATAGCTGATTATGCCTGTGTGGGAAGAAATAAAGAGGAAGAAACAAAGACTAGAACAACTACATTATAAAAACTACTTTTGTTGATATGAACTGTGGCTAAACAGTCAATTCCACCAGCTTGACAAAACACAGCAAAAAGGCTTGCAACTGTAGACTTGACTTAATGGCTTAGAAAATTTGATTAGTTAGTCCAGAGTGGCAGCTCCATTTATTAGGATATGACCATCCCAGTATTAAATTCAAATGCAGGGTGTGGGGCATGGAATAAATTTCATTCTAATATCCGTTGCAGCTCTGGAAAAAAAATCTATACTCTTACAAAAATCTAAAAACCCTAAATACCAATGCAGGAAAAAATAGCCACTAGAAAGCAGAGATTATTAAGAAAAGGCTATTACAAGAAAGCCAGAAGTTCCTGCCAAAATTGTACACGCAGTATCAGGGATAAAGTAATTTCAGATGACTGAAAAGGCAAAAACTTAGCTGATGAGAGTCCTACATCAATTGATATAGCTGAAAAGCTCTTTAAATACAAACCTATACTGCCATTTTTCAAACAAGAAGTCAGCAATGACCTTGTCTGTACAAAACGTAGTTTCCTGCTTTCTATTTGCAGAAGGAGCTTTGATTGTCTTTGATTTCTATTTAAAAAGTATAAAAACAGCTTAATCTATATTCAGTAGCCACAAATATCTAGAACTAACAGCCAGTGTAAATTAAATAATCATTTGAATTTAAACATGAGGTTTTTCTAAAACCACAAAATTAATCCCTTTCGAGAATTTGTAGAACCTCTCAATCTGTGCTATTCCAACTGTAGTTTCACCAACTGAATTACATATGCCACAATCCCATTTACCAAAATTAAATTTGTAAAGAAAAAAGCAGTAATCACTCTTCTTAAAATAGTTAATGAAGAGCAATACTTAAGAACAGGCACTATACTAGAGTCTGAATTACTCAGAAGCTAAATTAAGCAAAAGTTTAACACTTTATAACATGAAGAGACAAAATTTAAGTCATTACTGGAGATACTCCTGACTTCAAAGAATCTGCAGTGAGTGAACAAAAGCAAGCAAGAAACTGCAAGAGAGAAGACTGCCTCTTGCATTTTGAATCTCCTGCTACATTTTGAGAGTTATCTGAAAAACAGTTCAAAGAAGTTACAGTTTTTCCTCTGTCTGTTCATCACAGTAAAAGCCACACGCACAGTTCCCAAAGCTGTGGTAGGGCTTTCACGTGGAAATGTTGAAATCTCTTATTTTTCTACTCATAGAAAGTTTTGCTTTTTGACAACACTCCATATGGGACAGTGAAGCACTTCAAGGGAACGTGTGACAGCATAGGAAATGAACACAACTGATCATACCTCAGACTGGGAAGCTGTTTCAGTCCAAACAAGATTACAAGTAGTTGAATGCGACATTAATAGGAATATCACAGTAGGGAAAAAAGTAGACTCATAGAGTGGCATGAATGGAAAAAAAGGAACCTCTGTTTATATCATCAATTAGGTCAAACGAGAGATTTAATTATTATTTCAAAAAAGTGCATACCATAAAAAAATAAAATTGAAAAGTCATCACAGCAAAAAGTATTCTAGGTAGGAAGGAGTTTGGACTACCAAAACATATTGGTTGAAAAGGCTGTTTTTCCTCTCTATCAGTAAAGAGATCAGATGCAAACATTCAATGACGTACACAACAGGCACACAATAAAGCTGCAAAGATGTCTACAGAGAAGCAAGGGGAAACAAACAGTTTGAGAGCTATTGACTTTGAGCATACATTATCCAGTAAGCAAATACGTAACAATAAGCACACAAATGAAAGCATCATAAAAGCACTAAACTGAAGCATCAGTTTGAAGATGAAAGTCCTGAAAACATATAGAATTTTAAGACCTTAAGAGAAAATACTACTATGTTGTTTCTGAAGGTTACTTATCAATGCAGTTTCTCCCCTTAGCTAAGATGGATGCAACATTCTAAGTATCATTGATATTAAAAAGTTTACAGTCCATCAATACCCTGCTAAATTGAATGGCATTCTTCACGATGAGATTTACCATAAGCAATAAGCTACAGGGAAATAATTCATTGTCTTCATAATTTCTCTGCCCGTTTAAGCTACAGATCAATCTACCACCTGCATAATAGACATCCATACATTTTCAGTTACCCTTCAGCCTATTCATTTTGACAACATGAACTAGCTCTTCATTTACTGCACTTATGTACCTTAAATATAACAGCTTTTCTTAAACAGGGAAAGCTTAAAGCCCAGAATGACATTATCTCTCCATTCCACTCCAAACTGCTAATGGCACTGTACACATCCTTGGCATCATCCTGGACTCTGAACATGCCTCTGTTCATTATGCTGGCAGCAAAATCCCATCAATACATTACCTGTACAGGAACTGCCTCTACCCTTCCAGTTATACAATCACTCTGTGCCCAGTAAGATACATATATATATATATATTCCTTCACCATACATCATCATGTAAGCGTTACACAGAGCACCTCAAAATGCAGTGACATACCCTATGACTATAAGCATTGCAAAAAAGCATTCCAGAAAATATTTACACAAAATCTTCCCTACCTCGTAAGAAATTGGATTATGGCTCCTTAAAAATTTTTAGTCCAAGTTTGCACCTCCCATTTCTCAGCTGAAAAGTAACTGAAAATGCAAACCAGGAAAGCTTGATCTCCCAAGTGCTTTCTAAGGAACCAAAAGCCATAAGTAAAAAAAATGCATTTTGTGTCTTAAAAAAAGAAGCTTTTAGAAACAATCTGAGGCAACCTCTTATATTTCAAGGTTTGTTTTTAAAATACTAAACTGCACAGTGATGTAACACATTTGTAGTCTTGTCCTCTCCTGTCTCCAGAACTACAGAATTTTAATAAAAACATGGAGGTTTTATTAAAATTAAGCATAAAAGTGAAAAAAGTTTAAGTTAAGATTGTGTCCATCAAATCAGTGCATCCCCTTTAGTGTACCACTAAGCAATATCATCATACAGTTCAAACATCTGTCTTCACATACTACTCATTTCTCTACAACTTCTAAGTTTTATCTTATGCATATTTGGCACACATTACTTTAAACAGTTTATCAGCCACACCTCTTACTGAATGAATCCTGTGCCTTTTCAGTCAAAGAAGTCCGAGAGAGAACAAAACCCCAAAAGATGAAAAAAGTACAAAAAAATGGGATCTTCTCTAGGTATAAAACACATCACATATATGGGACTTTGAAGAAGAGCAGACACAGTTTACTGTCAGACCATACCTGTCCTCAATCTGCCACCTGTGGAATCCTGATAGAAATTATTGTTCACACATTCACTGAACTTGACCTATCCCTTTCCTGATGTAATACATAAAATAACTCTGAAATTCCTCAATGTAACTGCAACCCATTAATCGAAAATCTGCAAGAAGTTTACAACACAATGCATACACTTACATCCTTATCAAAATACAATACAGTTTCCCTAGTAGATTCCACTCTATAACCTGACCCTTATTTATATCTCGAACCTTATTTATAAATCTTAGGTGGGCATTTTTATTTCAATCTCAAAAAAAAAAAAAATCTTAAGGAAAAAAAAAAGCTTTGCTGCATGCAAAAAAAACACTCAGGGCTTAATTTTAGAAAGTCAGAATTATGTTACCATATACAACATATTTTATGAAATAGTATCTTTTTACTGTTTTTTTTTTCCCTGCAAGTTGTTTTATAAGGACATTATGTTTATTATTAAAATTTAAAACCATTAAGCAATTTTTTTAGTGCAGAAAAGGCAGTAATGAGGTTTTAAAAGATATTTACTAGAAATTAGTTTCTCCACTAAGCACTGTCATTCTAAAACAAGAATGCCTGATGACATCCATTATATCTAAATGGATTAAATATCTGTTCCCTTTAATGACATTTTTACTTCAAGGCAGTATGTCACACAACATTTCTAACAGTAGTTAAAGCAGCACATTAATAATCACGCCGTGTTCTTACTGTAGCACCAATAATTTCTGGTAGCCATTTTCTTTCCAGCTTTAACACTGTTTCAAAGGCAGCAGTCCTTCCTGCAACCTCTGTATAAACCCAAAGGCAGCAAACTGCTCTGTGCTCTTCTCTGGCTACTCTTGAGCTGCCTCCCTCCGCACAGTCTCCAGTCCAACGAGCTCACCTATCAGCATTCTCTAGCGCTGCACGCCACTCAATTTCAGTTTACACTAATGGAAACATAACAGCCTGGCAGTTCCCTTTTTAAAAAACCCCAAACGACCCAACCCCCACATTTAGGAGACTGAACAGTTTGCTACTAAAGGATACTTTAAGGCCAGGGCAGCGCTGCAGTTCATGATTTCCACCCGCAGGCGCTGAGGACACACAGCCCAGTACAGGATCGCCAAGCCGCAGGCAGCGCCTCGGTCACCGCACCGGCTGCAGCCACCCAACCTCCGCAGATCACACATAACCACACCAAAGCCAGTGCTGGAGCCAAAAACAATTCCTCAGTAGACTTATTCTGAATATCTCTCAATTTTCTACACTGTAAGGCAGACTAGTGTACACATTCATTTCCAAGTCTTCTCCGTGTTTCTAAAGTCTTAAAAATAACAAAACTTGAAGCACTGTCTTGAATTAAGACTGCAATGCAGATTGCAAAAAAAAGTTGAGCCTAAAATCCTACAGCTCAAAATTAGTGATAAATTACTATTTTCTTCTTTCCTTTAAAAAAAAATTACAAAAAATCTCCCCTTCTTGCGATCATGACAGTTTGAAAAAAAGCAGTAGAGAACAGAAAGTGAATTACATAAACATCTGTAACAGCAATGGCAGGAAATAGTGAACTGGTATTAGCACATAAGTACCCCCTACAAAACAGGATCCTAAGCCCAAATTCAGTTCCTCACAAGTTTGTTCCAGTTGAAAGGGTAGCTATGCTGGGATCACGAGCTCTAATGCCTGCTGTTGTCTGTCTAGACAGCATTTCTGACATTTCCTGACCATAGCAGGAAAGGGAATCTCCTGTTCCTAGCCTCAGAGGAAGTGTATTTTCTGTGCCCATGAAAAAGTAAAATCTAACAAAATTTTCCTAGAGACTTCATGCACAGTTTTCATAACTATTTACAATGCTTCATTCATTAAGTGCTAAGAAATATCTCCTTAAGGGCTTACACTTTAAATGAAGGATGGCCTATGGTGAACTCTGAATTGGTGCAGCAGAGATTTTGTTTTGATATCCCTATGACAGTACCTTCCAGCAGAGGACAGAGTAGACACTCTGGTGTATCACCCCCTGTAAACAGCAGTGCTAACTCTCAAACAGCCTTCTTCCTTATCAGAGGACTAAGCTGTGACTACAATGAATGTTCCAACATGAAGAAAATAACCATATAAAACAATCTCCAAAAAATACAAATTCCAAACCAATCACCTAAAAATATAAATTTCAGCACTGCCATTCTTCTAGCAAATTCTTTTTCCAAATAAAATATATACATATTTCATACAACAGAATTCAGCCACTGCTTATCAGATTTGAAGTGAAGCTACAAAATGCTTCTTAATTGGGTTGATATATAAGCTATAATCTTTACAATCTAGGAAAGAGCATTTGGGGAGCCACATATACTTAGCCAGTAACATAAGGACTTCCCTTCATTTGGCTGGAGCCTGCTTTTTGGTAACAGAGGAATGGTTTTGGTGAAGAAGGAAAGTTATAATACGCTGTCAACACTATCACCTTAACAGCCATTGAAAATGTAAAAAATCTATTCCTCACTGAGCTGCTCAGTGCTCACTTTTGGTTTGGTGACACTGTAAGTTTCCAGCATTGTCCATGGCCTACATAAATAGGTCAAAACTATTTCCCACCTTAGATGAGCTGCAGCAATGCAACACAATTAAACCAGTTGTGTTTTATTTTACACCTTCATGCCAGATAACTGCATTAATGTTTTCTGAATAGGAACAACACGCATCTTACAACCGAGGTTACACTACCACACCTGGCAAGCAAACTGGGGCAAATGCTTCCACATGCCTCTTTGAAATGTAGTTTGTGACCACCAGTTACTGTCATGAACACTCAATCGAGCCAGTCACACACCACCAGCACCACAACTACAGTTCAGGTCTGACACAGCATCCACATCTCGTTAGTAAGCTCCTATTCATGGTCCCTGTGTTCAATTGGACAGGGTCCACGAGCTTGATTATTAATATAGTCATCATTCAACTATGTGAAATTTCACAGAGTTTACTAAAGTTACTGCCTTTGCTACAAAATTATTCCATGAAAAGCATTTTGCTATAAAGCAGGTGTTTTCAAGATCTACCCCAAGGACTCTACTCAAGTTATGCTCTACCTTGAGGTCTACTTTCTAAACTGTTTAATAAACATTTATGGAGTCTCCATGCAAGATTGCAAGAAGATGCAGCAGTTCTATGCAGGCTTCACTTCAAGATCAGGGTTTAATTAATCTTTTTCTTTTCAGCACTGAACCCTTTAAATGCTTGTGGACTTATTCCCTTCCTTTTGTTTCAGGGAAGCTTAAAATCTTTGATTCTTTTGATATTTTAATTAGTTCTTTCAAATACACAAAGGCAAATGGAAAAACTTGGTATTTCCAGCATGCCACACCAGTTATCCTCACCTGTGCATATCCAGCCCATCGGCTGTCCTTGATTTGTCAGTCTTCCTAACCAGAGCAGGTTTCCCAAACAAACTTTCAAAAGTAGCTCAAGAAACAGAAGAGACAAGACAGATACTCTAAGCCTATTTCATATGCTTTACAGTGGATTACTAGGATAGCACCAAAGAACTGGATCTGCATGGGCTAAGACTGCATAAAATCCAAGAGTATAAATGGCACAAGTCGTTCACATCATTACTGTTTCAGAATATAGACATGGTTTTTTAATTGAAGCAAAGAAACCTGTAAGTTTCCCACCCTAAAAAGGACATAACCCCAAGACAGAAATATTTTCTTCTAGTAAGTAAACAGCTTATGTTACTTGCAATAATAACAAAGCTTCTTAAAGCAAACCAAAGTCAGCATCAAAGATAAAGGAAACTTTGTCACTGTCTTGGACATTCACAATTAAAATAAAAAACCTCTGAATACCTTGTTCAAAGGCTTAATAAATTCACAATGACTAATGTGTCCCAAAAGCTTAGTGCTGTATATCAACAGAGGTTCTGTGCCTTCTTTTGGGTCCCTAAATACAGCTGACTATTTGCCTACTGACTGGCCCCACAGCTACCATGTTTCCTCATTACTGGGAATTTCGTAAGCATACAAGTTAGATTTCAAGACCTCCTGTTTGTCACTGAAACACTGAAAAAAATATAACCAATACTTGAATGTTGAGAGAATATGTATGAATATGAAATCTGGTTTAAATGGATAAAAGGAGCAAGAGTAACTTTTCCTCAAGTTCCAAGACAACATATGGAAGCACACTAAATTAAACAATTCTGATAAAAAAATTCAGAACTTACTCAATACCTACTTAACTTCCAATAGCTTCAGAGAAAACGAGAACCATGAATGACACTGAAGAACTCTGATAAAAGTACAGAAATACATAAGGGATTGTTAAAAATTTATGAAATAACCTGTCTTTATCCTCAGATTCACAAAACTAAAGAAATTCTGAGAACAAATAGAACAGAAAACAAAGGAAGTTACAGCGCAGAACAGGTCAACTTCTCCAAAATAAGCCTTCAGAATATCCTAACCAAAGCTCTTCCTTGAACCAGAAAACACTTTGGAATTTACAATATTTAGAGGAAAACAGTGATGTTTGTACCCTTGATTTTTATGAGGTATAGACAGCCACAAAGCACTCAGATTTGTACTTTGGTCTCGAAAAGCCAAGAGGGTTTTGGAGTGGAGGCTTTTCGTTGTTTTCTGGTCAGGGTTTTTTTTTTGAGGCGGGGAGGGCTGAGAAGTGAGGTAGGTTTTTTACACTAATAGGACTGTCCTGTGGAAAAGTACTGGTAACTTTAACAGTTTTGCATTCTTTCAAATAGCTGCTGATTTAACATCATACAGGTTTGGTTTTTATTTCTGAATGCTAAAATCTCCTTTAAGGATAGGAAGAAATGCTAATGAATCTACAGTGCCAGAAAACATGAAGAAAAAGAACAGCCTCAAGCAGGTAAAAACCAGAGCACCCTTTCCTGCTGAAAATGGCATTCTGGAAAATTACTTTAAAAAACAGAAGGAAAGCTAAGGTAAAAGTATCTGTCATAACAAAAGTGAAATCACAGAGATATTTCTTTGGACAAAAGCACCCTAGCTCCTAGTATTAGTATCACTAAGTTGGAAGAAAACTTGGATCTAAGAAGATCATGGAAATCAACATGGGTGATCACTAATTAATCATCCCTCATTTATATTTACATCCTTTGAAAATAGTATGCATCAGCACGCTTCAGGAGCAGCTTACTAGATGGACCTAAAGCCAAGTTACTAGAAATATATTAAACAGAACTTTACTTAAAACAGCTCCCAGTATCCTAAAGACCAAAGCAATCACCTTGCAGAAGTCAAACAAACCTACTCTTCTCTAAGTGCCTCCACCAGAAAAAAAACCCAAAAAACCAAAACCCAAAAACTAACTCATCATTAATGCTCCAAATGACATGAAAGAAGGTCCTGCTGTAATACTGCAGTACTTCTTATGCAAAACTATCAACTAATCTCTCCAAATTCCTAATGGACACAGCTGAGCTTCTGAAAAGACTACAGAACCTGGATGCCTTCAGTTTTACTGACTATCAGTACATTATCCTAAATATTGCCTTCATTTAGAACTTTGTATGATGTTCCAAAACACAATATTCCAACTTTTGTTTGTCTATATACAAATATTGATAAATATCTGTAAAGATATACAAAGAAACACAATTGCTTATTTATTCTTGACATAACTCCTCACTAGACAAGTCATCATCTCTGCTCAGCTCTTGTAACATAAAAAAATGGAAGGCAAATTCCAAAGTTGTTTTTAGTGTCTAAAAGACATTTCTAAAAATGAATTGTCACAGTACCTGTATGGTATTTTTAGAAACACTGTGATATTTCAGTTATATAGGAACCTGGATGGCTTCTCCCAAGCATCATTTCTATTTTTTGCACTCTCCTTTGTGCAAAAATACATTATACCTTTTAGTGCTCATTACTGTTGATAAAACATTGAAAAGCAATAGCACTCTTACCACCGTGGTAGAGAGAGATACCTGGAGAACAAATTTTTTCAGGACAAGTTATTCTTCCTCTCCAAATCTTACACATGCCAGGAAAGAAACAATCTCTCTCATCCACCAGCTCTTTCAGCCACATGTACAGCAGTGAGAATCACACTGAACGTCCTCAGCAAGTCTCACCACCTCCAAAGTCTGGGAACAAGGGCCTGGCATTTAGGGGAACATAGCACAGACCACTAGTGATGTACTTATTCCAAAACACTAACAAAAGGAAAGGTCTCTAAGAATCCATGCTAAAGCAACTCAACAACAAGTCAACTACTTTTCATCATCTGAGTCACTACTGCCCAACACAGTCAAGGCTTTACAAGGACACAGAAAAAGACAATCACTACTTTAAACCACTTTTGTAAGAAAACAAGTTAATAATATAAATGTTCAATAGTTTCCCCAATGCAAAGATCTAGAAAGACCATGGACAAGCACCTACTATCTTTGGTTTATGTAACAACACAAGCAACCTTTTCACCTCTGTTTCTGCAGCATTTCAGCTCAACTTGCATTCCAGACATTCAAGTTCTACTCCCTCCCATTCTGTAATTGCTCCAAACCCTTCAAATTTTTTCAGTACAGCTTATCTAGGCTAATTCACCATCACATATCTCCCCAACTTATCTTCCCCTTTTTACCCCAGCAAAAAAACTGTCACAACATATTTTTTGTTAATAACTACCGGATTAGGGAGTTATTAACAAAACTAACTGCCATTTTGTTCTCAACTTTCTACAAGATGAGAAACTGTTTTAAAAGTAATTTCAGAATGCTAATATTCACTACAATTCATACACAGTGCAGTGATTTTCATTACATGCCACAGATTCTGAGTTTCAAAGTTCTGCCCAAGAACACAAAAGATCAGGTGATTTCAATATGTCAAGAAGTATGTCATGAAAAAGGAAGCAAAGCAGGGCAGAGTACTCACTTCAGTGTGGGAGAGAACTGTGAGAAGCCAGCTGCAGAACTGCCACTTCCCACTCCCTGTGATAGCACACACAATCAAGACTTTCTCACAGAAGATAAACTCACAGCAATGGTACTAAAACAAAAAACCCAGCACTTCTGTGTGAAGAAAAAAAGTTATTTATATTGGAACTTTGCAGGCAGAGCCTGTCCTCTGTTGAAAATACTATTTCTAATACCAAGCTGACTGGGTAGCAACAACAAAAATACAACTGTTGGAAAAAAAACACTCCCCTCCTCTGCCCTCCCTACCAATTATCACAGGGAGAACACAAACTGGTGTCTTTGGTGAAGGCTCCTAAGAACATTCATTAGAAAACACAATATTCTTATATGCCTAAATACAAACACCTACGTAAGTATAAGCACAATAACAAATACAACAACAACCTATAACCACTGTTTTGGTTGTTGGGAGCCTAATTTTAGGATACAAATTCTGAAGATTTCCAAACTCTTCTGACTGAAAAGGATAAATTCAGAAAACTAAGTTAATATCAGAGACAGTTCCTGACACTCAACAGTCACAAAACTGTTTTATATGCTCACATTTGAAGATGAAGAAAGGTATCAGCAACAAACATTATAAACACTGAGGGCCTTCCAAAAGTAAGCATCAAAAATTATATCACATAGTGCCCCTAGGAGAGCTGAGTAGAAGCAGAAGCAAACAGCAGAATATACAGAGGATAACCACTCCAGAAAATAAAAACTGAAGCTGAAATAGAAAAAACTCCTATCAGCCAGAACACCCCAACCAAACCAGTGAAAACCCTAAACCACAACCACCACCCATCACCCCACGGACTGCAGCCAGGCAAGTAACAGACACCAGCCACTTCCCACCAGCAGCAGCAAGGAGCAGCTTCAGAGCTGCCACACTTTACAAGCAGACATGAGGATATGTTTTCCAAATGCAGTCACCTGACCTTCTGCTGTATGCCTTTTCTGGAAAACTCACCCCTGTCCCTACCAAAGGGCCACACTGGGAAAGTAGATGGGATAAAGCACAATTCAATGCTATCAATGTACCAAAATATTACTCTGGGCAAAGGCAGGCAGAAGGGACTCATTACTACATTTCAATGATTACATTTGCTAAGGAACTGCTTGCCTATCACTCAAACTAAAAATGGATGCATCAGGTAAAAGCCTGTAAATAAAGGTAAATTACACAAGATATACTTTGCTATGAAAAGTATTTTTACAAATGGGTGCTAACAGTTGGTCCAGAAAACAGGGAAGGTACAATGATCTCAATTCATAACTTCAGCTACAACTGGACCAATCAATGAGGCACCTGTAATTCCTCCCATCCCACTTCCCAAAATGCAACCTCTCTCCTATTCTACTGCTTTGTAAAAATGAACATTATCAAATAGCCATTTAAGGCAAGCAAAAAATACAGCTGTTCAATACTCCCAAAATAATGTCCCTTTATGAATAAAAAAATCCAATTAAGTATGATAAATATCTAACTTGTAGCGTTCAGCATACTGAAAAGTTACAACACACTAACAAGGGGCCTGAAATATTCCTAAACCCAGCCATCTGACCTTTATTCTGATTTGAGCTTGAGTTTCACATAAACTGGATTGAGTTTCAAGAAATACTGAATTACTAAATAGCCCATGATCCTTAAACTAGTTAATTATTTGTAAGACAAAGCACTCAATATCAATCAATAAACATCAACTAGAGAATTCCATTTCCAGTATCTGGATTTAGTAGGAACGATCAGTTCCCATACCAAGAGCATTACAATTACTTCTGCTGGAGTGAGAGTTCTCTGTAATCCCAAATTTGCTCAGAACTGTTATGTCAGTTAACATTTAGTGTAACAGAACGCACACACACACTGTTAAACCACTGTCTTCCCCCATTTAATCTCACTGGCAACGTAAGGGCATGGCTGCAACATTTTGTCAGCCTAAGAGTTGCTGTGTACAGTTGAACAGTGACAGGAAGGCAGCACAACTGGATTTAAAAGGAATTATTTTATATGAAATTATTTTACAATATATTTGATTATGAAATTTGAAAAAAGCTCGCTCTCCTTCTCCTCTACCACTATGGGTAAATCCTATAGATTCTGGGTAGACTTTGTACCAAGATGAAATACTCACTACACGACACTGAATTGCAGACTAGGTAAGAGCCTATCATGCTTTTTCAAATTTTGAAAACAACACATATGAGAAGTTTATGCAAACTCATTACATGGTATTTCTTGATGGTGAACTGTGATTTGAGTATCAAATTACATTCCATAGGACTACTGCACTATAGAGGTGCACAGTATCTGCATCTGGTTTTACATGGCCATTTCACACCCTTGCCATCAGAGAGCTTTTCTACAATTCTGTGAACAATGTGGGCTGCTATCACTGCTTGCATAAAAGGTTCCTATTAAATTATCTAAGGGACACAATGTATACAGGCATTAACGTTTATGTGAGCTTTCTGTCTGGGTTTGAGATTTTTTTTTTGTTAATTAGGCATAAAAATGATATATTTTCATGATAGTACAAACTCAAGAAATCCTTTAACTCATTCTGATAGTATCTTTATCAGCCAGAGTGAGCAACAATCACAATTTCCACAGGTAACTTAAGCTCTTTATGCAGTACCAATATGAAATTTACATCTACATTGGTAAAAAAATGCAGCAAGGAAAAATGTTAATTGATAAAAATCAGATTATACATTTGGCTTATAGGCAGAGTGCTCAAGTGTTGTGATAAGGCACGAAATGATGACACAGACACTGCTGCTCTCGAGGGGAACAAAAAAGAAGCACCTTTATTTTTTGACTCTAATATTTATAGTTTTCCAAAGGTGACAGTGGATTGGAGGGTGACAGTGCCACCTCTCCAATGCCACTGGACAGACCAAGGGTCCATCAATTCTCTCTACTTCTATAAAAGAATGCAAAACATAAGTTATTTACAAAACTGTGTGTGAAAAAGTTTGTTGAGAGAATGTAAACATCAGAAAGCTTAACAAAGTCTTACAAAATCAGAGTGACATTCAAGAATATCAATGCATATATTTTCAGAGAAGACAATCTGGTTTTGGTTTATTTCACCAGGGATTCCTTTACACTCTGAAGCAGGGTGGACATTATTTTCATCTGAACAAATCCGGTCTTGGAGGTTATGCCAAGTTTATTCAGTCTCAAAATCAATTTAAATGAGTGCAACATTGTTTAATTTTACTGTCATTTTTCCAATCTCTGGATACATAATACAAAATGTTCTGCAATCCAGAGCACAAAGGAAACTAATTGAATGTGGCTTGTAGTAACTAACATTGGAGCAATGCATTTAGTACTAAAAGAACAAAGAGCATAAAACAAGCATCTTAAGGCAGAGCTCTAATAGCCACATCACTTGAACTTTGCTAAAGATAAAAAGTTGCTTGAAAATATAAAAATATGAGGACAAGGAATCAGCATCTGTTCAAAAACCTTTAATTCAAACCAACTTCAGGTGAAGCTGCAGAGCAAGTGACACAACTATTCTATATTTTCCCCAATTTTAAGTTCTCAGAGCTTTTAAAAACCTGAAAGGGTTTGAAACCAATAACTGTGTGTGAACTTGTGTGTGCTTTATTACTATTGAGAATTTTATTCATTTTTCAGTTGAATTTTCTCCATGAATGACTTGAAAAGGCTTGAACTAAAAAAGTATACCCACTAATAGGCCATGCTAATGCTTGCAAGCTTAAGCACAAACTATTGGTCAAGAAACTCCACTAACAAACTTTGACTTCAGTGCCCATATGAAATTCAGGTAAGTCAAAGGCACTGCCATTCTTGTTTAATATGCTGTTCATTCAGCTACTGATGCTCCTATTTCAGTCAACTTTTCTGTATTAAACAACCTCACAAAGTGAGGTTATTTAATACAAGTGGTCAGTGCCTTTTCCTCCTGTTAGCCAGGTCACCTGTTGAGAGTTCAACTCCCTTTTTGCATTAAGAACTTTCATACTTTCCTAGGCATATTCCCCTAGTGCTACTAAACATAAATCAGACACTGGACTTCACACAACTTTAAAAAAGATCAGTGTAGTACACTCTTGGTTGTTTGGTTGGTTTTGGGTTGTTATTTATTTTTAACAGTGATATTTGACCAGGGATTTTTTTTTAATTAAGAAAAAAAAAAAAAAAAAAAAAAGTCATGCAGACTGAAGAAAAGGAAAAAATGTATAAAATGACAAGTCAAGTCTCTTTGGTGACATTCTGAGTGTTTTCCTCTACAAAACTCCTTTTCCTTGAGTAGGTCTTTTTAGTAAAATGAAATCTGTAGGAATGAATACTAGACATGAGAAGAAACTATCCTGAGAAGACACTCTGAAGAATATTAATTTCAATTCTCACTGTATTTCTTGTATAACTCTGCAGTAACATTATACAGGTTTGCAACATCAGCTCTGACTCTAAGTCAGTTTAACAGGATTGTCACACTGCACTGCTTTTTGATGCACCCTGCTTAAACTCCCCTCCAATAAGAAAATTGCTGCATTTTCTCTGCACCTAAGTGACCCACTAAAAGCCTCCCCAGATTTATCCTGCATTGTCTAATCAGTCCATTTATTCTGTCCTCAAATCACCAACCTTGCACAAGTCAGGTAGTAAAGAATTCTACAACAATCACATTAAGTTACCAAAACACTGAAGCACTTCGCCCTCCACTGTGAAGAATCTTCTCTTTAAAATCTGTTTTATTACTTGAATCAAAAATTATGCTGAAACTTGTACTAAAAACCCTGTAAATTAGTTAATGTGTTAATTCACTATTCTATACAACACGAAATGACTTCTCACTCTAAAATCTGGTGCACATTCATTCTTCAGATGCATTTGAAAGAAAACTTCCATGACACAATCTTCATAATTACATTATGCACTGAAAAGGGAGGCAGGAATCGGAATACCACTGCAAATGAGGTTTTGCTTAAAGGGCTAGAGCTGTACAGCACTGATGGAAAGCTGTTTTGATAGATCATACCTGTGTTCTATTACAAACTGATTTGTCAGTTTACAGACCACACTACCACGACAGAGGTACTGCCAATAGGCTGAAGGTTACACACAAACCATGAGAAGAAAAAAAACTTTGTACATTTCACACACGTTCCATTGGTCAAGATGATGCTCATCACTGCAAGCTGGTAACACAAACTTTGTCAGAGTAACCACCAGATCCTGAAGCTGTTGGGAGCCCGAACACACGACTTTGGTACCTGAACTGGTAACTTTTCCCTCGCTGTCGTGAACCACCTCTGCGCCGGGAGCTCTACCACCGCTCCCGGAGGGCACGCCGGCCAGCGCCGCGGCGGCCCGGGGACTCGCCAGCCACAGGTACCGACACCAGGCGTTTCAGAGCCTGCCCGCTTCACGCCGAGAAGGGAGCGAAGGGGAGGGTGAGGAGCGCACGCTACCCCTGTCCCAGGACGGCAGCACAACCTTTCCCGGGCTGGCCGCCAGCAAAGGGGGCAGCGCGGGCGGGACCCGCACAGGCAGAGGCGCGGCGGAGCACAGGCGGCCTTGCGGGACCCGCCGGGCGGGCGGCGGCAGGGCACGGGCGCCTGCGGGGCCCCCAGGGTGCTCCCGGCCACCCTCGAGCGACGGCACTGCCCCGCCCGGCCCCCCCGCCCGCGGGGCATTACCTGGCTCCCACTGCCGCCGGCCCGGCCCCAGGCCCCGAGCGGCGGCCCCGGGCTGCCCAGCTCCTCCGCGCCTGGCAATGGCGGCGGCCCCGCTCCCCCTCCCCGCTCCGCGCTCACTGGCTGCGCCGCTTCATGTGACCGAACAAAACCCTCCTCGACACAGCCCTTTGTGTCCCGCCCGGCCGGGGCACCGGGAACGCCGCTCGTCGGCCTGGGGAGGTGGCGAGGGGCGCTTGAAGGGACGGAGAGAGGCGACAAGGCGGGCTGGAGAAGGAAGGGCCGGGGAGGGCAGCGCCTGCCGCGGCCGCTCGGCCTGCGCCACGCCGTCGCCGCCCCGGCCACTTACCGCGGCGCGGGCGGCTGCGGCCGAGCCGCGGTGCCGCACCAGGTCGGAGGCGGCCGCCATGTTCCCGATGCGGCAGGATGGGGCAGAGCCGCCCGCTCCGCCACCCGCCGCTAGGGAAAGCGGCCGGCTCGGCCCGGCCCGGATCGGATCGGGTGGGGTGGGCTCCGCTCGGCCCCGGCTCCCACCTCCCGGCCCGCGGGGCCCTGCGCCTCCCGCCCTCCCCCTTCACTCCGCGGCCGGGCGGGGGCGGCGGGGGCGCGATACAAAAAACTAAATCGTAACGGGAAACTCACGGGCTCGCCGGGCTGTGCGTCACGCCGGGGTTACGTCCTGCGCGCGCCGTCGTGACGTCATCGCGCAAGCCTCCTGACCGCCCCGCCGCTCCGCGCGCGGCTGCACGCACACGCACACAAGCGCGCACGCGCCCCGCGGTGGGCGAAGGGCGCACGCGCAGGGCATCCCCTCCCTGCCCCCGCAGGGAGCGCGCGCCCCCTCCCCGCCGCGGCAGGCGCGCGCCTTGCCCGGTCCCGGGCGCGGCCCCGCCCGCTCGCAGGGAATGGTCACCAGGCCCGGAGGGAATGTCCCCCCCCGGGCGGCTCCCCAAACGCGCCGGGCGCAGAGCGCCGCCCGCCCTGCGGGCTGCCCTTCCCACAGGCCTGGGAAAGCGGGTCAGGTGCGGCAGAATGTGCGCCGGGGCGTTCCCGAGGCAGCGGGGGGGCAGAGTTAGGCTGAGGTCCAGGCCCAGGCCCAGGCCCAGGCTGCTGCGGACGGTGCCGGGGGCGCGGGGAACCTGAGCGCAGCGGCACTGCCCGGGGGGCGGGAAGGCGGCAGGTGACAAAAAGACACGTTCGGTACCATTCTCTCCTCAGACTAATGCTGCTGAAGAGAACCCCGGCGCACAGAGGGAATTCTCCCGGAGTCAGCGGAGAGTGCTAAGTGCGTAGAGACTGCTTAGATGAGTTAATTTTTTCCCTTCAGACTTGCCGGGCCCGGGGGATTTCACACTCGAGTGAGAAGCTGATAAAGGCAACGTTAGAGGTGTGAGCGGTGGTCAGAGTGCTCAGGGACACGGCAGATGTCAGGAGAGAGGAAGAGGAAAAACACTGCACATGTAATTCAAAAGGGGGAATAGGTAGAGCCAAGCACTGTCAATCATTCCAGCCTCTATTCCCAGAAAAGTACTGAAGCAAATAATCACACATCTTTAGTACATGATCGCTAATGAAGGGATAAGTTACAGCCAACACAGATTTGTCAAAAAAAATCACATCGAGCCAAACTCATTCCAAGCTATGACAGAATAACAGGCCTTGGATGTGAGTAGTGCTTGGTCGGTTATGACTTAAATCAGGTTTTTGACACCATCTCAGAGAAGTCTTAATTGAGCAAGCAAAAGACATAACATAATGAAATTACTGCGGTGGTGCAAAATTACATCAGCAACATTTCATTGTGACAAATAGCAGGACAGCAAATACAGTTCCCTGGAGGTGGGTATGTCATGACTGTGGTCCGAAGTCTAATTATGTATGTGGCAGAGTACAGTTTACATGGATTGGATTTGCCAACAATGCCAAACTGGCATTGCTGGAAGCATGTTACAGCACAAGAAACGAATTCAAAACCTTCCTGAAAAAATAGTTGCAGAAATATGATGCAATTGAATAAATACAAGTGCCAACTTCAACATTTAAGCAGGAAAATAACAATTGCACAATCGCAAGACTGGGAACAGATGAATAAACACCAGGTTTACAGAAAAGGGGCTGGGGATCAGAGTAAATCAGAAACTGAACACGCATCAACAATGTCACACCGTTGTGAAAAAAGCTGCAATACAGAGAGATGCGTAAACAGAACTGTCATATCTAGGACATAGGAAGAATTCCTCATCTTTAATACTGGTGAAGCCTCATCTGTGTGTTCAGATTTGGCCTCTGCATTTCAAGAAAAATTTCTTTCAAAAACTTCCAGTAGAAGACAGTACAAGGAAGGGAGCGGAAAAAAGTCACCATTTTAAAAGATGTGACCCTAACTGAAAATAGGAATGTGTGGGATTTTTAAGCCTAGAGAATAAAAACCATGGGGAGAAAAATCCATCGTTCACCGAGTCCACTGCAGACAAGGCTAAATGTAACGGCTTTAAACTGTACTGAGAAATTTCAGTTAGACATCAGGAACAGTTCTGTTGCGATATGGATAAGTAAAACTGACATACATTCTCTACAGGATCCTGGAAATGGTATTAGTATGGGTTTTAATATTAAGTTAAATATCTATAAGGAAAATATAGAAGAATTTGACTGCTGTGAAGTAATGGAGGCACACTAGGTTATAATTGTTTTCAGCATAATTTTCTGTAGCTGCAGTTACTATCCTGATACCTAGATATCTGTTCTGATCCTATTTTTTTCTGACAGAAGTGAATCCCAGAGGCATTTAAACATTTAATGTGTTGTCATGATCTTATGCACAGGTGTAGATATCCCCTTTGGGAGTCTTTGTCATGTTACAATCAGTATAGTTGTGTGGCAGCATATGTCACATGCTCAGCTAATTTGCTAATTTATAAACTTTATATATCACTATAAATTCCACATTTAAAAATAGTGTGTGTGTTAGTGCTCATGTAACCATCATCTATCACAGCTTTTGCTTTTCTTTGCTTTTTTTCTCCATGGTACCAGAGGCTAATTTTCCCCAAAATCCATTAAATTCAGGGGTTTCTCTGGAGCTTGCCAGTTAGGAGAAGGCAGTGTGAGTGGTTTATGTTGCTGGACTGAGACCCACCAAACTCAGCTCATTAGAGATGACTAAAAGACCATTAAATAGGCCAATTTTCAATCTCCACTGAGTTAGACTGAATTCAAACTGATAGCCCACAGGCAAAAGGCTATGAATTTCATTAACAGTACCCCAAAGCATTCAGTCCCCTAATGAGTGCTAATATTATTCTTCTGAGAATTAAGCTTGTTTTCTGAAAATATACATTTATAAAATCCAGTTCTAATTATTCTGGAGCTTGTAAGGACAGTTTTTCCACTGCTCTTAAACAAAAGAAACATTATCATCTTGTGCAATCCACAGATTCCTTCTAAGATTCTTACATCACATGTGCTCCACACTAACCAAAATACAAACAATAAATATGTGAAAAAGCAAATATTAATACTACCTTTATGCTTCTTGCTGAAAATCATATATTTTATTGCATGCAA
The DNA here is from genome assembly GCF_017590135.1 of Pyrgilauda ruficollis. Lineage (NCBI taxonomy): Eukaryota > Metazoa > Chordata > Aves > Passeriformes > Passeridae > Pyrgilauda > Pyrgilauda ruficollis. The sequence continues at coordinate 3,534,169 of NW_024527710.1, read as the reverse complement.
TCATTTTAAGGTCATCACATGTATTTAAATATATTTTGTCCCATAGAAGGTAAGATTTAAGGAACAGCAATTCTTGCTTCAATTCTTCAATAACTGAGGGGAATCACCAAATTACATGAAAGTATTGACTTATAGAAGATGCAATGTTTTATTACGTTTCACATCTATTTGTGAACAAGTAAAATGCTTAGCATAACAAAACCTGAACTTCAGTTCTAATGCTACCAAATCCCACAACTTATTAATAGTTTAAAGATATCTAGCAATTTTTTAATCTCTCAACACTTGAACTAAGAGGCCCAATTCCATTAGCACTAGTGGATTCTTAAAAATGCTTATGATTCACATAAATCTGTGGATCAAAAAATCCACATTTGGTGTGAATGAATAAGAACATAAATGCAATATTTCATTAAAATGGCAGTGTGGTAAAAGATTATGTCCAGTGATGTCAGAAGTCTTTTTTGATTTCTAATGCCACTTCTGCTGCGATTTGTAGTATGTGAAAAGTAATAGATGATCTTAAAGGTTGCCTGATGGATTAAGAAGACTTGGGAAATAGACACAAAATGACACAAAATTGGGATTGCATTTCTGCACGAAATAGAAACTTTAGGACCAGTGAAGCATTCTAATGTCAGTGAAAGAACACATGGCCAGTAAAGAACCACACAACAGGATCCTTGAAAATCAAGCCAGATACTGCACAGCTGGCTTTCTGTTTGCAGGAATTCTGGCTGTGGCCTGTATTGTTTCTCCACCAATGCAGACAAGGCCTAATAATGGTTAAAACAGCATTTGAAAATCTCTTGAGAGAATGATGCTCCTACTTCCTCCTGATCTTCAACACGGCTATAAAAAGCTTAAACCAAGGCAGGTTCTTTCAAGTTAGCAGCAAAGTATGATTAACTGGAACCAATTTAGAAACTGTTTCTTCATATAAACGTTTTTGTAGCTGAAGCTGCAGAGGGAGAGTTGGAAAATGTTTAAGCTGAAGCATTTGGAATGAAAGAAGACTGCAAATGCCTCCTTGTACCACACAGCAAAATCCCAAATGCCTGGAGGGAAGAACTTTTTAATGATAATTTCTTACATTTATATAGCACCTTTAATTCCCTAGGACCCCAAGCACTTCATTAGCTCTATGCAAAAAGCTTCACCATGGAAATATAGCCACTATAGGCATCATTCCTTGAAAATTTCATATTCAGTTGACATATATTCTGGTGATTCTGTGTACAGCAAACAAAACAACAACAGATAAAATATTAAGCTATATCATTTTGAGTTACAGAACATTTTAAGGCTGTATGGTTTACAAAATGCTGTCATGTAAGGATACATCACATTTAGCCCATTAATTTTCCTTCTCCATTTACTATTTCAATCCCATCTTTATACCATAGCCCTTGGTAGAAAATTTTGTCTTCCGTAACATTTTCAAAATTGAAATGATTCTTGATGTCTGAAATTCAGACAAAAATGGTCTCTATAGGTAAAAGTAGCATCTTTTATGAAATACACTACTACAGTCTGAAAAAGTAGAGTTTTTGAGTACCTGTGATATAGTGATGGGATTTTTTTAAGGTGAGATAGTTGTACTAATAAAATCCTTTATCTTTATGTATAAAGTTTGTCTTGTCTTTGCCTTTAGACCCTTGTAACTACAAAAACAAGCACACAGAAACATGATATGAAAGATATCTGTTTCATTGCTCAACTTGCCACAGAGTTTTTCTTTACTCGCTACAGAGATGTTTCTGGTTTCTTGGCCTTTCTCACAATGACATATTGCTGATTTCACTAATATCCATGAATTTAGGAACTCAATATACTGGTTATTTCAACAAACAGTAATCAACATTATTTTAATTGAAATATTAGAAGAACTAATAAAAGAATTACTTGGAGCAGTTTGATTTATTTCAACATTGTAAAAAAAAAAAAAGGGGAAGGTGACTTTTCCTAATATTTTTTTTGCTGCTTGAGCTGTTGATTCATGTTTTGCTGGCTTGCTTCTTTCACAGGCCCTTTTGAGATACAGTTGTCAATGTTAATTAAAGAGGATTGTCTCGTCTATTTTTCAGACAAAACAAAAAATGTATTTTATTTATAAATTTAGTCTCTGCCATAATTCAAGATTTTCTAGTCACCTTTGTCAATATTAATTAAACTTTTTAAATTACCAGTAAAATAATAAAAGAGCAGTAAGAGCATATAGGTAAAATTAAAACCATGTCTCTCTTAACAGTGATCCCAAGATAAGGTTAGTCCTGAAATGAAGTATTTTGCAACAAGGGTGTTTAGACAGCGTGTCTAGGGAAACATTACTGTTTGGCACTGTGGATTGCCTTTAAAACTGTCCTACTGTTGTGTGTGTTTGAAATCTCGGAGAAGATTGCTCAGATTACATAATAAAGACAACTCCACTGTGTTCTCACTGCTCAGCTTCTGTCCATAGGCAACGGTACGAACATTTCCGTGTCTGTTGCTCAGACCTGCTCCCCTTGGCTAGGCCTGTGCTTGCAATGACAAACCAGCTTTTGTCAGGAGAGCAGCTCGTTCCCAGCTTCCCACAGTCGTCTCCTGTTCTCAGTCTCACCACCATGGAGTGTTCCTGTCATCTGCCACTGATCAGAGGGGAGCAGCTGCTGGGGCAGCATTGCTGGCCTGGCACACCAGGCTCCATTCTTAGCTGTTCCACAGGTACTGCCTCAGTAAACTATCAATTACAAATCCTGGATTAATTATCAATAGTCATTTATTAACCTTAGCCCTTATGCTTATTTTATTTCATCAGGTGTTATTCTAATTCATCCTCCAAGACAATAGCTAAGCCTACATTTGTGTTCCTTTCAGGAGGATCTGCCATCTCTGTTCTCACACCTGAGCTGCTGAGCTCAAGTCACACAATTCAAAGATCACAAGAAAGCAGGTTAGTGTAGGAAAATACCACCATACATTATAACACTGACCTTCTTAAAAACAATGCATTGCCTTGGAGAGTTGCCATTTACATCACACACAGGAAGCATTAATATATGATATGCTATGAGCAATGAAACCATAACAGGTTGCTTCCTGAATCTGTTGATTAATTATAATTTAGTGTGAGAGGAAGAAAGCAGTGGCAATAAACTGGCCTTCAATAGATGATGGAAAAGGACCTAGATCTAATAGGTATAAATTATCATAGCTCTGCTTAACTGATGACTCAGTTCACATTATAGTGCCAAAATGATACACAGGGAGAAGACAGAAATGGTAATTTCAAGATCCTTGTTTAAGTGTCACACTGGTAGCCTCAACATCCCCCTGCAGAGGTCACAGCACGAATGAACCCAGCTCCTGCCACTATGGGCCGGACCTTTGCCATGACTGTGCTACGCTGGCAGAATGCTAGTGACGAGAGGGAAACTGCACTAGGCCTGAGAGTGTCACCTTCTGTCTCCTTCAAGGTGTGTCACCCCACTTACCACATCCACCTCTGGCACTAGCACCAGGGTCACACCCATGGCTGCAGCGTATTAGAGACCGGAGCGATGTCAGTGTGGAGAATTAGAGACAAGAATTCTTTCAGGCACACTCCATCTCCAAAGTTGTGATTTTTCTACGTCCAGTGAGGGACACAGGTGGCACAACACGGGGAAGTCACCTCTCTCAGGCAAAGACCATTTCAACACCCTTCCCAAAAGGAAGAGGCTTTGCTAGCCAACCCCCACCACTTCCGTACTTCAAAGTCATCTGGCCAGATGGAAGCCAGGACAAAGATCCAAGTGAAGACATCTTCACAAAACCCCTTTGCCTTAAGAAGCAAGTTCCATATGTTTTAGCAGCACTTGAAAAATGAACAGCATCTCTCAGTCGTCAAAATCATTGCCAGGCAGTATTTCAAACTGCCTTCTTTTCCCTGCAATTTCCCACTCCTCTGCCTGGTAGGCAATTGCTACATCAGCAATTCTGATTTCTCTCACCGTTCCATGGACATAGACACCTTCCTGTCCTTATGCTTCACACAACTACAAAAAGCTTTATTATTGTTTGTTTGTGAAGTGCCAGAGGTTTGTGTATGGGAAGGCTTTTAAAGAAGTAAAGAAAGCAAAAAAACCATTGTACTACTATTAATGTGGAAGTACTATGGATCTTATTTTGTGTTTAGGTAAGATCACAGCAGCAGAAAGTCTGTTTGATATGCCATACCTTCTGTTTGTTTCTTAATTGTAAGGAGTTTGGTTTTGATCAAGACAATTAATTATGAATATACCTGAGTTTTCTAACATCAGGGATAAACCTTAAAAAAAACTACAAAAGCTTTTTTAGACTATATATAGTGTATGGATAAGTAAATATCTTCAGAGCATAAAAACAAGACATATTTGTAATTGAATCCTGAAAAGAAGAGGGAAAAAAACTATATAAAATTGTGATAGTTCTACACAGTCTTAGAGTTAATATGAAATTGTGAAAAATTATTTATCAAATTTTGTGGTTGCAGAGAATCAGTATATGGCATAGTTTATTAACAAAAAGAAAAGACCAAGGTGCAACCTAGGGTTATTATGATGACAGCATTGTTAGCCAGTAACTTTTTCCTTTCCAACCTCCCTGCTAATTCCTTTTTATGCCAAAGGAATAGGAGCATCCCTCAACTCCTCACTTTGACCCGCATCCATTATCACTCTTCTGCAAAAATGTATCTTCAGTGCAATGATCAAAAGCTATATTGAAACTTTTGCTTCTCTCTTGTCCATCCAGTATTTCCATATCACATCCCACTTAAACTCTCACGTGAATTATTTTGAAAAGCAGTTCATTTGCCATTATCTCATTCAGAAAATCTGTCAGGTTTGGGATTTGCAGGCAGATCTTGTATTATACCACTACTGGTTTTAGTGTGAAGCTCATATGAACATAAAGTGTCTCATTATAAGCTCACTGAAATAACTGCAAAGACTTTAATGAGCTTTCAACCAGGCCCTGGTTGAAAATTCTAGCACTCATTTTCCTACTAACAAAAATCTATGTATTTAAAATAACTGTAAAATAGTTATTTCAGTATCCTGGAATGCACACTGAGTAGTGGTTTCTCAGACAAAAGAATGAGTGAGGAAACTTAGAAGAACAGTCATGTTCAGTTTTAAAATTTGTCCCAGTTTCACAGGCCTTGGCTCTGGGTTCTAACATGTGTGGAAAGGAACTCAGATAAAGCTTTGGAAGTGTATTTTTAGTTAGATTGTGCAGATAATTCATAGAGTAAAAATGGGGTATCTGTAAAAGCAGAAATAATCAGCAGAGTAGTGTAATTTTGGGAATTTCAGCAGAAGAAGCTATATCTGAACACTCAGGAAGCACTCAGATCTGTCTATTAGTGTGTCATATGTGTCCCTCTAATTCCATCCCAAGCATATCAGAATTTCTTCTTAAGACATTATGTGTGAACTGTCATTCAAATATACCTCTAGCTTTTACTTACTACATTTATATTGTACTCTAAAACAGCATAGATGTTTTTACTTAATCTGCACAAAAGAGAATCCTGATTTTGAATTTTAACAGGAGCCAGATAATGGTGGTTTAATATTTCATGTAGATGTCTTAATCAGCAAGTCATTTAACCCAGTCCATGTAAGAGAGTACTTTTTAAAGGATCCCATTTACAAATAAGCAATAACCATGTTTTGTCACTTTTTATCAATTATGCTTTCCAAAAGAGGAGGGTGTAGTCTCATTTGTGATAGTTTTAGGAAGCAGAGCTCTCCACAGTGACTGTTAAAATGGCACATGCTGGGGAAAACAATGCTTATTAGGATTAATTTAAGACAATGGGTACTCACTAAGCCTGAACTGTATATGATCACTTTCACCATTAATGCATTACAGTTTATCTCATGCTTTAAAAAGAAATAATTCTATATTGAGAATTCCTTTTTTTTCCCTGATAGAGCTGACAGAATTTAAATCTCAGGCCCAAGGGAGGAGAGCAGTGGCTCGAGGCATGCAGCCCTCCTGTGCTGCAGCAGGACAGCACAGAGGGCAGTTCAGGCCAGCAAGGGCTACGAGGAACAGTGACAGCCCATCCTTTCAGGAGTTTCAAGTAGTAGGTTGTGGAAAATTAATGATGCCTGACTGTCAAAGCTTGTGTTGATCAAACAGCTCTGCAGCCTGCTGAGAGCAGAGAGGCTGAAAACGCCCTCTGAGAACACATCCTGCTTTTGCTGCATAGGACCCAGAAACAGGAGATCACAGGGCTTCATAGCAGTTCAGAGAGCTGATACCTGGTGTTAACAAGGGGCCCAGGCTGGAAACGAGGGTGAGCATTCAGGACACAGAGCCACCATTTCTAACCCCAGGTGTACATGAACTCAGGCCCTTTTACACCTCTTGTGCCAGAAAGGGTCACTGTGAAGTACAACCTGGGGCAGCAGCAAGCTGGGGAGCTCCTGAATGCAGAGATGCTGGGAATCAAGGCAGGGCAACCACGACACATGCATAGGGGCTGGCTCGTAGGTACCTCCATCCCATAGCAGCAGGATACCATGTGAGGCCCTTCCAGTACTCATGTGACATCAGAACACGCATACCACATACAACCCACAACCTACACACCCCTACCTTTATGTTAAAAACCTCATAAAAACCTCCACCAGCCTTCTGATCCTGCTGCAGCAGCCAGTTGGTGTCCTCCCTGGGATGGTGAGCACCTCTGTGGTCCTCCAGTCCATTCTGAAACAACCCACTCAGGCCTTCACTTCACAAACAAAATCTGTACTGCTCCTTCCTTTTGCTTTACAAACAATTTATAGAAGGGGGGGGGGGGGTCACTCTTCCTTCTGGGAAGGAAGATAGCTGATCCTCCTCTGGGTTAAGAGATGCAGAAAAGGCTTGGCTTGTAGCTGTGGCCTCCCAAACGTGGAAGAAGACTATGAGAAGCCCAAAGTGTTTGCAGATGGCAGCCCAGGGCCAGGTGGAGGGGGCTGCACTGGGGGTGATGAAGAACACATCCCTGTTAAGCAGAGTGGCCAGCTGGTGCTGAACAGGTGTGGCAGGTGTGGCACACGCACGGGTGCAGAGCTGCAGTGTAAAAGACTAAGCCACGTGGCTCTGTTGGACAGGTATGGGGGCGCTTCAGGGAAAGTCACTTAGTGGATGTGATCCAGATTCTATGCATGTGGGGGGAAACTGAGAAGGTTTCTGAGCAATTTTCCTTTAGCATCCCAGCTGGAGCACTCCCAGGGAGTCCAGAAGGCACATCATGCTCAGGTAACACAGCCTTAACAGTAACACAGGAGCACTTTTACTGGACAGGAGAAAACTATTTGGCCTGCCTACATCTAGCAGTTCTTTTGTTCTGAGAAGGATGAGGATATTTTACTTGCAGGGAGGGGAGACTGACTGAACAAGTCTCATTTCCCAGCAGGAGCAGGAAAATTAAATGGCTTGGGGAGTACCCCACTGGAAATGTCATATGAGTGATTACCTATGCACCTAAAAGGAAAATATCCTAATATAAAATGTAGTAGGTATCAACCTCAACTTAAAATGCTTCCTAGCTGTGAGATCTCAAAAAATCCCCACAAACTCAAGCCTTGAGTTTCATTTCATTTAGAAATAAAAATTTTGTCTTTTTCTTTTTTTCTTACACTGGGCTGGGTTTGAAAAGAGACTAGAAAAAGGAACTACCACAAAAGAACTTGTAGAAGACCCCAACATTTCTCCTTATTTTATATTTTACTTCAATGGAACTTTAAGTGTAAGAAGACTGGCCTGGTCCAGATTTGATCATTCTTTTCCAAAGCCTGGGAGACTTCCAGGAGTGCCTGTGCTTTACATTCTGCTTCATGGGAATGTTATTTTGATTTTTATTTTACTAGTATTTAAAAGCACTCACTAGAAGTTCCTGCAGCTGTTTGGCCACATAATAACAGACAGCCTCTAATTCCTCATGCATGGCACTCAGCATGGTGTAATCAGAAAAAAGGCCCCAAATCTGTTCCAGCACTCTAATAAGTGTGTGTGTCACTTTGTAGGAGATCAGAATCCTGTCCAAATTCTGCAAAGTCTAACAGAACAGTTGCCAAATGACAAAGCCTATCAGAAGACACAGAGTAAAAAGGCACATCTTTGTTTCTGATCCTCAGAGTGCCAGTACTGGCAAGAGAAACATCAAGGTTTCCAAAATAAAGCCAGTTAACCACGGTAACTGCTATTAAATATAAACAAAAACATAAAAGTAGTGTCCTTGGAAGCCAGTATAAGAATGTTTGAAACAGTGGCTATGTTTACAATTACTGCTTTGTTAACATTATGTACTCCTGGAGCTGTGCAGCTCCACTGCCTGTGCTGGGAACACAGGCACAGACCTCTGGAACCTGCAGCAGGAATCCCAAGAGCAAAATATTTGTGCAGCCACACTGTGGAGTGGTGGGAGGAGAACAGGGACTGCAGAGAGGTGCAGCTTCTTCCCCTTTACTGTCAGGCAGGACACATTGCACAAGGAAGCAGCAAGAGTACCTTCACTGTCCTTCTCCCCAGTAACTCCCCTCATCTTAGTAAAGGCTAGCAAGCCAAATTCATGACAGCAGCTAGCTGCTTTAAAGGCTCTGCTACTGTAGTAGTAAGAAAGTATGTTCTGGCAGCCTAAACCAGGTAAAATTACTTGGAAGATAACATAACAGTGAGAACTTAATGGGTATTAATTAGTATGTTAAAAATACAGCCATTTTTCTTGCATTGACACAAAACCTGTATCCATTTAATTTAATTAGTAAAGAAATGGATGCAGTACCATCAACATGTAGACAAAATGCAGGGGGTAAAATGACATTGTATGGGTCTATTCAATACTTACAATTTCAGCAGCCTTGTTTTCTGCAGGTACAATGCTGGCATTTTTCATCTGAGCACAACCTATAATGATCCAGATTCTGGATGTGAGGAGCAAGACTGATCCACTATCCACTGGAGTACAAGCTGGTCTTTTGGGGAACTGCTAGAAGATTCCAAACAGAACTGTTTGTGCAGAATTGGACTGAACTGCTGTCCAAGACATGGCCAATAATTGGAGTATTCCTGGTGCTTCAGTATTATACAACAAATACACTAATATAATTAATTGATGTCATTAAACTGCCGTGGTGTTGAACACGTATTGCACTCAAACATACTGAATGTTGACAATTTATTATTTCAGCTTTTATGACAACACTTCTGTGGCAATATTTCTGCAAAATCTGTAAGATATAGGAAGGGGAAGTCTGCACACTATAAAGTGCCACAGAACTGAAGACTTGTCAAAACAAAATGAGCTATAAAAACAATAATATTCAAGCAAGATCACTCTCATTAAACACCTAATGATGCCACAGGCATATTAGTGGGGAAATGCTCATGAGGCTCATGAAGAATTAGGAGGAAAAAAAAAAATAAAACCCCTTCTCCTAAAACCGCTTGCCAAGCTGTTTGAACATTCTGCCGCAGGCAGTTTCTTGAAAAAGATGGAGATGTGAATGGAGACAGGCAGTGACTATTAGATGCTGATGATGGTGAGGGCAAGCAGAACTGATGGTAGAGATTAAGGGCTGCATTTTGCTTTCAGTTGTCTCGCCTGTCCCAACATTTCATAGTATTTAAATGAATCTGTTACATAAGGCATTTCTCCTGTCTACACTGCTCAGCAGCCATATTCTCCTTTCTGGTATGGATTGTCTTGGGAAACTTGCCAAGCTGTGACAGAGCAGTGCATAAAAGGAAATCACGCTCATAAGCTGGGGGTGGGGAAAGCTGCAGGTGAACAGATTCAGTGCAGCAATATACATCCACTCTCCTGTCTCAGAAACTGAGGGCTTCAATCAAAGGGGACCCACAGTGCTGCTTTAAAAAGTGCATAGGGCTGCTAAAGACCCCAAACATCCCATTCATTTGCTGCAGGGAGGGTGTGAGCATAGTGGAGCAGAACTGCGCAAGACTTCACTGGCTGCTGCTCTGGCAGACTGGAAGAACAGTTAAGTACTTTCCCTTAAGACGCCAAAAAAGCCACATGCAGTTTTGGAGCACATTCATGATACACAACACCTCCTTTACCCTAAGGAAGGAACTAGATCTTTTAATTAAAGACAGAGGGAAACACAGGTGAACACTGCCTCTTGTAGGAGTAAGTTATTACCTGCCTGCCAGGACCTGCCTGCAAGGTTTGGCATTTCCTGTAGAATCCAGGGAATGCACTCGTTGTTAACATTGATTATTTATTAATAGTCAAGCTCGCAGGTAGCGGCTGGCTTTTCATCTCTATACCTTAAAATGCTTTGTAAAGGAGATAATTACCAACAAAATAACACAGACATCTACATTTGGGCTTTGGCATGGAAAGAGTGTCACAGTTCACCTGTAAAGTCGATTTGCCAGCTCAGCTTTACTCTGGCCACCTGCCCTGGAAACAATTAAATTACTGGGGGTGGGTGGAAGGATTCATAGCTGAAGTTCAGTAACACAAACATATACAGGACATAAGGCAACCCTACACAGTGTTGTGCCTGGCTGGAAGATGTGGAGGTCAAGGAGACTCTCAGCTGGAAGTCTGCAACACTGCAGCAAACTCCAGGCATCTCCAGATCAGATTCATTACTACAAGGTACTGCTGTGGATTACTACACTGAACACTTTTAACTGCTCCATCCCTGACAAAGATTTACTATCCTTTCACCATCTTCACTTGTTATAGTAAAAGACAGGTAAAGAAATGTATTTGAGCTGATAAATTTTTTGCCAGTTTTGCACTGCACACAGACTAGGGTTTTTTATCTTAATGACCGGCAGCTGAAACAAATGTTTTGCTTTAGTGTTTTAAAGCACTTCACAAAACTTAACACTAATTTATTCTTTCACAGTGTGTGTGTGGGGGGGGGAAGCTTCATATCATTACTCACATAAAAGAACAATGCGAAAAATGGAAACAGATGTGTCTCATTTAAGCATGAATAAGAAGGAAGTGAAAGATTAAGAGAAATACCATGGCTTGGTTAAGTCAAGACAATTTCTTATGGATCTCTAGTGAGTCCCGGAAGATCTTCCTCACAACTTGGTCCCTGATTCAGCAAGCACATGGAAGTGCTTAACTCCAGCTGTGGAGGTTGTCTCACATGATTCATCATTAATACTTTTAAAAGATCTATAGTCAAATGAATGCTTTACAGGAAGGAGTTGAGGGATCAATGGCATTGTTCCTGAAGACAGTAAGGCACTTACTGTTTTCACAAACTGCAGACATCAGAATTTGAGTATCAGAATAGAAATGAAGTCAAACTCAAAATACGTTGTTCCTGAAACATGAGTGCTTTGATTTTCTGCAGCACAGAGAGAGCATTGCAAGATCCATAAACAGCAGCCAGGGATCTGCTGAGAGCCCCAGCCTTCCCGCTAAGGGGTGCAGCTCCTGGCAGCAGGGATCTGATCTGCTTTGGCAACTGCCTCTCACCAGAGACTGTCCCTGCAGAAAGAAATGTCCAACTTCAGCTGCAGGGACTTTCCCTTAAAAAATCTTCTGTACACCTTCAATGACGTGAGTTTTACTGAGGGAAATGCAGCCCTTTAACAATCTGCCACTGAGAAAAAAATTACTTGCAGGGATGCACTGAACCTGGGCAAGGGGTGTATGTAACAGCGCCCCTCCATTTGTGTGTCTGGTGGGATGTGGGTGCGGACAAAGAACTCGTCTTTCATTGTTGGTACTAATTTTCTCTGGACAGTGAAGGATCAGACAAGTTTGTTCCCCCCCTCCCTCTTTCCCCAGTAAAACCCAGGCCAAGAAATGTGTCCTTGTTCCAGAGGCATTGCCATGGCTCCCAATGGCCTCCAAGGTGCCCTAGGGCTCTCACCACTGTCAAAGGCAGGACAACCCCACCTGTGCTCACAGCCAGGAGTGAGGTGCAAAGATTTCTTCCACCACAGGAGATCCTCCTGCTATTTCCATTTCATCAAATGCCTGCTCAGACAGTTTTCACTTTTTGTTATCCTAGAGCAAATTATCCTCTCTCCAGCCCAACAGAATTATTTTTGGTCCATCTGCAACTGCATGTCATTCCCCAACTGGAAGAAGTATAGCTACTTCTGATGTTCCCAACAGAAAAGAAAAGCAAAATAAATGTTCAGATTCCCATGAACTACAGCACTGTTAAAAAAATTAAATCCTCCTTTTTCTAGACTGTAGCAATTTATTAGGAACCATTGGGTAGAAACATGGAGCAATATCAAATTCCTTTTACAAAGGAATTCTTAGAAGGAACATTTGAGAATAAGGCTTCAAATATTCTTGTTTGACTTTTAAGAACAACATTTTGGTTCTAGGAAACTGTCACTTTCCACTCAGCATTTTTAATATGAAAATAATGTTTCCTGATTTGTCACTGATTTCAGCACAGTTGCCGAGAGAGATTTGGCCCTGTCTGCAGTCCACAGACTGTGCATGCAGAATTAATACTCTCGTTAACATTACTATATGCAAATGCTCCCAGGATGCAAAGAGAGATTTGTATTTCAGATTAATATTTTATGGGAGTTTTGTGTGTACATGATAAATGAATAAATGGAGGGACACAAGGGGACATGAAGAACATGTGCATCATGTGTGAGAACTGCATTAATTCTTAAATGTTTGCAATGGCCACAAGATGGTTAACGAACAAAAAAGATTTATTATTGCAATTACATAGGCGGAGAGAATAAGGGAAGAAAAATGAGAGATCAAGGGAGTTGTTTCATGTTACAGTTTCTCCAGCTGCAGAGCTGGCTTCAGAGGTTCTCCAGACCCTTCTGCCCCCACCCTTTCCACCCTGTGTGCCTTCCCTTGTCTACAGGTCACGATGCCTTTAGTTCTGCCAATTCAACCATCGGCATGATCAAGCTTTAAACCAGCTCTTAATTACAACATGGAATCACACTAGTTCATTTACTTGGTCTCTCCTTCTTTTCCATATTGAGGGCCAGTACCATATAAAACCTCAGCACTAATACAGTGCTGTGGATATGAAAAAATAGGCATGTCAGGGAGACTGAGAAAAGATCTCAGAATCTGCGGGTCAAAAAGAGAGTTATGTGAAAAATCTGTCACAGATTTCCTGCTGTTTCAGCTTCTGGGTCACCCCTCCTACCATTCCAGTTGTCCTTATTCCACTGCTGCTCTAGAATGACATGAAGCTCCCTCACACTTTAACTATAAGAAATGTAATATTGTATTTGTCCAAAAACCTACATGAGTAAAAGAAGATCCCTGAGGGGATATTATTAACTGCCTGCTACTTATCATTGATGGTTATTCTCTGAGACAACTCTCCTGTTTAATCTTTATGCTCTCGACAATAACCCTTCTCTCTTTTTGATCAAGTGTTTAATTTTCTTGAAAGATTTTCTCCGACTTTAGTTATTATTGAAGGGGATTTTAACTTTACCCCAACTCTTTAATGGCTAAATCTTGCATATCCACTATATCAAATAGGGGTATTTCAGTTACTCTAAGTAAATAGTTCAAGGATTTGGTCTTGATAGGTAGCTGGAAAATTTCAAATCAAAACAAAATTGAAATTGCAGTTTCTTTTCCACTTTAGAACAGCGTTTTTTGTCTCCCTGAATGACCTGTCAGTGTATTGGAATAAGAAATGGATACTGCTAGACTGCTACAGAGCATACTCCCATGTCAGCACAGTTTCATCAGCAAGAGTGGCAGCCCTGTATGGGAAATCAGTTAGCTGGTTATTTCATCTGCAGCTGATCAAAGATAAACAAGATAAAAAAGACAAACAAAGGAAAACAGCGATGTAGAATGTATTCTTACTTTCCTAGCCTCCACAGACAATATTATTGCTAAATTTCCTCTAATTGTTTATAGTAGAACTTTATAGCAAAAAAAAAGATAAGAAAAATAAAGGAAAAAGAAAAACCCAAATCAAAACAGGTTCAGAAGAAAGCAAAGACAGAAACCCTCGAAACTTTCTTGCTGCCCCTTCTAACAAGTATTCTCAATCCTTCCCCATTGTCACTGCATTCCACAGCACACTTTAAGTTCAGATCATTGGTAAATATCTAATAACAGTTACATTTAGAGCAGCCCATTGAGCATGGAAATATTGCACCATAGGACTGTGAAATCTTTTTGGGAGGCTTGTTTTGTTTTGTTATCCTGGGTACTGCTGTTTCCAATGACCTTGTTGTCTGTCATAATTACAGTTTACAACATTCTCCTGTTCCTGGAGCCAGTAAATTATTAGTGGGCCCATGATTTTGTCTGTGTTCCCAATATTGGTTCATTGTCTTCTCTTGTCTGATCTGGATGTCTGGGAATGGAAACACAGAGCCTCAGTCTGTTCCTTCCCGTGCAGCCGCTCTCCTTCCCCGGTTCCCATGTTCAAAATGGGAGCTTGGTACATCATTCTTAGAGCCTGAAGTAAGACAGTCATTCGCTTATCTTCCTTTCCCCTCTTCCACAATAACCCATCCTCACTGCTAACCTCCCTCCCAGCACAGACTTGCTCACAGGCTGCAACCAGAGAGGTGCTAGGAGATGCATAGGACACAGCTGCTCCATGACCAGGAGTTCAGGTGAGGAGACTGGAGTGGAAGTAAGCAAGGCCAAATACTACTCAGCAGACACTAAAACATACAGATCTAAATCTATACATCTGAGCCTTACGTATCCCAGTCTGTAAAAACAATGTTGAAATACTTCCCTATTTCTCAAGGAAGTTACTAGGGTTAATAAATGAATGCTCACATAACACCGTACTGCCAGAAAAATATTTTTCCTAAATCAACATGTTTTCAAATATTTCAACTGATGAAATTAATTTTACAAACAGGTACAACACAGACGATAAATGGTGGCTAATGATTGCAAAATAATCCCCTTAAGATTCTTAACATTGCAAAATCTTTCAGACTGAGTATTCAATTCCCCTGTTGCGTTTCTGTTGAGGCAGTTGGACTCAGCAGCCTCATTTGCCTTTTCAGCATTAGATGCCAGAGTACAAAACAGTATGGGTGGAAAGAACACAGCAAGAGCAAGGTGTCATCACCAAAGAAATGGAGCACCAGATTTAAGAAGAGCATGATTCTCACAGCAGATCAGCTGAAGTGGCAGCTGTGTGTTTGTGGGCTAGTACCAAGTGTCCACTATCACCTTACAAGAGCATTGTGGCTTTAAATTTTATCCTGGTTGACTCAAATACATACACATTTTCTAACAGTACACTGCTCTTCAAGAAGCAGTGGTTCTGCCCCAGCACAGAACAAACTTCTCCAATATTTCATTTTCCTACCCTCTAAGGCTCAAACAAGAGATGTGTGGAGAATCTTTGTGTGCTGCCCTTCACACTTGCAATCAAATCTTCCCTGCTTAATGAGCCACAGGCTATTGCTCTGAAACAGAGTTCAGAAAAAATAAACCCCTGCACATTAATCACCTGGCTTCTTCATGGGCCCAATTCCAATCAGCAGACAGTGTGAAAGGAGAGCATCTCCATGTGCCCCCATGCCTGGCTTTGACAAGTATATAGCACATGAACCTTATTTCATTGCTTATTTCAAATATATACCAGAGGTCTCCAAATGCCACTTTATCCACAGAAATTAACAATATGCAGCCATTTCATGATTCTCCTAGTGTTCCCCCCTTCCTGCCCCAGTAAAATAGTATCTATTTCACGCTCCTTGATTTTTGAAGTGAGTGTTTTATTGCTTTCTGAACAACACAACTGCTAGGTTATCATTTTTGCATCCACCATGCAGTAATCCTTGCAAAGACAAGGACCTCAATTCATCTTGAGAGCTACACTTTGCTAGAAACTGCCCCCTGACTAAGGGCTTTCCTGCTCCTTGATAAATCATTAGCAGCTTTATTATTACTCAGTCTGATCACTGCATTTTGGTATAGAAGCCATACTAGTAAAAGGAAGCAAGATTAAGTGCTGGGCAAAAGGATGGCAAACCCATCAAAAGGCCTTTGCCAAACCTTGAACATAGCACAGGCAGGACACAGTGCTTAGTTTGTCAGAAACACAGAGAAAAGAAACAGCCAAACAACCAGTTGTGCAATCAGCACAGCTTCCCCCATTCCACTGCAAAGTAAGCTCAGAAAAGACTAACAGGATATGGCACCAAACAGTTAAACAGACTTGAAATGCTCCAATTTATGTAATGACAATACCCTTCCATCACCATAACCCACCTCTTCGCCCTTGCCTGCCCCAGCTCTCCATGGTTCGGGAGCCTTTTTGAACAGTGTGATTCTAGCATAACATGAAGGAAATACCAGCTTTATCTTTTGATCATTTCTTACTCATCTCCTTTCTCTTGCTGGCTCAAATATCAGTCTCACTCAACTCCTGATTTAGCCTATAGCAGGTAACAGTGAACCCTCATCCTCATTTCATATATCTATGAGCTTGTTTCCCATGTTTCCATTTTTACAGCCCTTAGAGCCTACAGGAACATGCTGCTTTGATTGCCTTTTACCTTATCCTTCCTATGGGTCATGTGGGTCAGTGGCATACCTGAAATAAACTGGGACTGCTATTTCAACCATCAGTCACTCTTCAGCTGGAAGGCAAAGTCCTGTTGGCAGGGAGACTCCAGAACAAAGCAGAGGACAGTGGTGTCTTTGATGGTAACTGTGTACTTCAGCTCCCACCTGTTAACAGGTATCCATGGGCACCACTGTTCCCCTGGCTGCTCCCATCTGATCATGTTATGTTGCTATTGGAGCATTTCAGTAAACAGGACCCAGAGCAAGCTGTCTGCCTCTGTGACCATGCACCGAGGCTAAATCCTCCACAGATTACAAGTCAGAAAAAGCTGTGGTGTTTACCTGAGCTGAGAATTTGGCCCTACGGTATTAATGTTACTCTGCCACCAAGCAGGGCTCTTTTCAGGAGACACTGAACAGCATTTGATTAAGGCCAATGTGAGTGGAGTGTGCACAGCACGCAGAAATTCCCCAGAAATAGTCCTTTAGAAAGAACCACCTGGATGCTACAAAATGAGCCATAAATGTTGAGATCTCATAAATAAAACAGCACTTCAAATTGGACATCTTTGTAGCCCTTCAGTGTCTGCTGGGGTCTCAAGCCCTGGAGTTGGGCATATTAATTCACCACATCTTCAAGGAGGCAAAAACACTGCTGAGAGGGATGCAAACATGTTTGCTTTAGAATGACGCATAAGGACTCTGCCTGGAGTCTCCCAAACAAGCCTTCCCTTTCCTTTAGTGGCACAAGAACAGTGCACACTACATGCTTTAAATGGGATTCAAGTCACTTTTTCATTGCTACTAGAGCAGGTACTGTTGGAGATAAAAGCAGCTGTCTCAGAAGAGCAGGTATGACATCTGGTACATAGCACCAAAAATAAATCTTTAACTTCCTCTCATACCTGCCAAACCTGTTCCAAGGAAATAAGCCTGGGAAATATTACAAATACACACTTCTCTCTGATTTCAAAGGAAGAACTGACCTATTTTTTTCTTTGCCCATTTAAAATATTTCCTATGAGAAGATCAGTTTGCTAAAACAATAGGCTGTGTTTGGAATAATCCCAATCATAAAACAAAACTGCATGCATATGAAAAGGGCAAGTGGCCTGATGTTTGCACTGGAGGTAATTCACGCTAACACTGCTATTTATAGTGCAGCAGCACCTTAGGGACACAGTAATGCTCAGCACACCCACTTGGTACACACTATACAAACATGAAATCTGATAGTCTCTCCCCTGCAGTGTACTCATCATGCTGGTGATTTATGGAAACTGGTTCTGTAATGCCATATAATTTGGGAGTGGTCCTTTGTGAAATCATTTTCTCTGGTCATATTTGTGTAGTATTTTCCATATCCTTTTCAACAGCTGACCTGGCTTACCAGAAGACAAGAGATCTGTGTATTGGAGAAGATGACCTACTTAAATCAGGAACAATTAAAGACCCAGTTCCTATTTACAGGCTTGTGTAAGGAACCACATCCACACACACACAAATCAAAATGAAGATGCCAGGAAACGTTTCTCAGTGCTACAATTCTGGTCATACAGGAGGGTCTAAGACAGGGGGAAACAATAAAAGGAAGTGCTTGTGATTCATTATTAGCAATGTAAATAGGACACATTTGGAGCCTGTCATCATCCTGATCGCTCATCTGCTTTTATTAGTCCTCATTCTTTATTCTTATTGTCTTGTTTTCTGTGCTTGTCATTAAAGTTAGTTATATTATAGGCATCTGTTTAGCATATTCTATATGAAAATGCAAATAGAGATGAAAACTACCCGTTAAATAAATATATGCAGCTTCCATGTCATGTACATATTTGACTGCAGCATGTCAAACACAAAAGAATTATCACTTCCTAAGTCTGCATGTTCATTATGTGCATTATTTTTCTACCAGCAGATGGCAGTTTACTATTGCTTCAAATAGGTTATTTTGTTAATGTCAGATGTTTCAAAGTCCTGCGTGGTTGGTAAAAAACTTTCAGCTAATTTCAAAGCTAATTTTTAACTCAATTTTCTTCTGCATCACCCCTTCTGGAAAATGTAATCAGGACAAAGCTATTTGCTTCAGTTTACAGTCCTGCCACCGACCAATGCTAAGCACTATCTAAACAGTTCCCTGACAGCAAGTTCACGCACACCAGTGGGTATCATACAGCCTCAAACACTCACTGCTGCTACCAGCCCCTTAAGGCACACCTCACACTCCCCAACTCCCAGTCTGTGCTCAGGAAATTATGCACAATATTATTAACACTGGTGGCACGGGCAACATGAGGGATGTGACTGGACAAAGGGGCCTGTGGTTTATTAACTGCTGTGTTACTTTGAAACTGTGAATTTTAGGTAACAAAGAGTTAAAACTACCACCCAGGCAATGCTGGCTGCCTCCTGCACTACAGCCGAGGAGGACCAAGGGTAGCAGGGAGTCTGTGCCAGGAGATGCAGCCTACAGGGGCTTTCAGAAACCCTGCTGCTGCCCAAGGCCATCCTTCAACCCAGACAGAGCTCACCTATAAGCCCATCCTGTCCTCCCTAACAGGGCTGAGAATGTGAGTTTTCCTGGTGAAGCACTCCAGCAGGAAGCACAAGCAAAATGAAGGGATAGGTGAGTCCAATGCTGCTGTAACACCGGGGCACAGATTTACCCTGGGCATCAGCTGGCACGTACAGACCTCACAGGCACAGCAGTGCCATCCACATCCTAAAACCAGGCACTGGGAAGAGACTCATGCTCCAAGAGCCTCTCTCTCCACTGACCATGTGGTGACATTGCTTGTCTTCGCTTCCTGCCCCAAAAACTCCCTCCGTTGTGCCAATGCCGGCATTCAGGTCGGCCTCATGAGGCAACATGGTAGCTCACAGTTGGATTTGTTCCTTCATCCAACTCTGCCACCCACCACAGAAAACAAATGCTTCTTTTGGCTGCATCAGCCACAGAGATTTGTGCTGGATTAAAGCAATCACATGACTCCTGGCTTCCCAGAGGAGCAGAACTCCTCTCTCACCACAGGTGTGGCCCTTCACTACATGGTGGAATTTCAGGCACACATCCATTTCTGCCAGCTTGCCAGCCACTGATCACAATGGTGAGTTGAAACAGCCTGTTCAGAGAGTAAAAAGGAGGAAAGGACTCCTGTAATCTGCCCACAGGCTGAGGACAGACTAGTTTTGTGACTGGACAGGGATTTTTTTTTGCTCTGCTTTACACAGGAAACTGCCCTTTTCCTAGGGCTGCACAGGTCCTTTCAAGTCCTGCAACTCTTGAATTTGTTCCTTGTATTCTCATGCTGGAGTGGCAAACAAGAGATCCAGAGATCACTCTGCATCTGATAAAAAAACTAAACAAAGCTGAAAGTTCCAAAACAGAGCATTGACACACACCAGTTTGTAAACTGTCTTGGGAATGCTGTGTTTTCTTTTACAGGTAATCCCACATAGCTCCTTTTTAATGATCTGCAGAGAGACACAAATTCACTGGTGGTATTAAATTAGAAGTGAAAAACAACAGAGACAGCAGATGCATTGCAAATGGGAAAGAGAAATGAAAAACAGAGGAAGGAGAAAAGAAATGTAACAACATTTGGGAAAAACAGGAGACCATTACAGTGTGGGGAAGAAGAAGACATGTATACAAGGTATCAGGCACAGACTGACCAAGGGAGATCAAAAATGTGCCAAGAGGAACAGGTCAGCAGTAGGAGGGAAAAGACTAACAGGTTTTTTCTCCTCAGTGTTGAAGACTTCTGCACATGCAGGACACTGTACACCCTTTGTGGTGAAGTTCTCATGCATAGAGCTGTGCTTGTAAAAACATGTGGATACAGTTCCAACAGCCTTTTGCTGGAACAAAGAGCAAATTGAAGTATTTAAGAATCACGTAATAACATTTAATAATTCCTAAACAATCACATGCTGATCGACCTCTCTTCTTCATGTGGACAACTGTAAGTAAAGGTGATGTCCATTTGAGCCTGCCATCATCCTATGAACTTTTGTTTCCACCTGAGAAATCCTTTAAATAACATTCAGAGTAGGTTTAACATCCATTACCACTCTGTTTGATTATTCCACTCCTAAGAGAATGGATTTCAAAATTGTATTTTCCAGTTGGAAGATTAAAGAGCTACTTCCAGGCTTCCTACCTTCTTTAACAAAGTAAAATTCTACTGTGTCTCAAAAGCTAAACATTAATACAGACGGGATTTGCTGTCATTTTAGTAAATGTTAGCAGCAAACATTGAGCATTCCCATTACCTTCCCACCCAAACCCCATCCACTCATGCTGAGAAGCAAACTGGATTTCTTATGCCCTCATGCTGCCTTGTCTTGTGCTCAGGGATACCTGCCACTGTGGGACCCCCAGCTTTTCTGCTCGGCTTCACAAAGTGAAAGCAGGTTGCTGCCTCAGGGCCTAAAGAGGGCAGCTTTTCACACCTGTGATGCACAGGTACCCCGCTGACCTTTCAAGCAGCCTGCTGCCCTCCAGGGAGGCTGCT
This sequence comes from Pyrgilauda ruficollis, assembly GCF_017590135.1. Lineage (NCBI taxonomy): Eukaryota > Metazoa > Chordata > Aves > Passeriformes > Passeridae > Pyrgilauda > Pyrgilauda ruficollis. The sequence continues at coordinate 3,513,148 of NW_024527710.1, read as the reverse complement.
GGAACAGGGGGAATGCTGCTAGCTCACCGCATGGCACACGTGCAAACAGCAGCTCCCCACATCTGATGCTGCGGCATATACTTGGCACTGGAAAGCAACACACATTGCTGCAGAGCGCAAGGCAAGACGGGATTCTTTTCACTGCACATCAGCAAGCACTGGAAGTCCATTTAGCTAGCCTTGCATTTCTTGTAGACACATCACTTTAATACTGCAGGCAGAGTCACAGCACTTGCCTCTGACTACAGCATGCATCCCTGGAAACAGGTGGAGGGGACACGGGGAGATAAGACAAATCTCTTAGTGAGGGACAGAGCTGGGCCCTCTCAATCTCACCCTGCAGAGCCACAGACTCCTGGCCCTGCTGCTGGGGAAAACAGAGGGAAAATCCCACATCCTGGTAATAATCCAGAGCAAAACTATGCCCTGTGGAATTTGTCCGAATATGGCATTGCCTATATCAGGTCTAATTGCCATGCAAGGTAGGATGAAGAACCTCTTAATTCCCCAGACTCTGTCCCAAAGGCTGAGCACTCTTAGCGCTCATAATTTTGTGCACTGAGTCATATAATAAGTTGCAGGACTCAACCAAGGTTTGCCACACTTCCTCCAGTGCACTGCTTCAGAAGGAAGGGTGAGCTGCAATCTGAGCCTAAAAACCAGGGTGTACATTCTCTTCCTCCACCTTCCCCAGGCTTTTAGAGCAGGAACTAGGTGACTTACCTGCTGTCAGCACCTTCCATGTTTTAAAGTTTTCTATTAGGGCACAGAAGAGCCATAATAATGAAGAAGTACATTATCTCATTTTGCATCAGGTTTTCCACCTTCCTCTGTGATTTACCATGCTAAAATCCCTGCTATTTGAGCGATATGGAAAGTGGCAGATGAAGGCTCAAAACCTGTAATGCTGCCTAGAATATGCAGCAAATAGAGACTAATTAGAAATTAATATTTATGAGCTGTGTTCCTCTAACATAATTCGTTCTGCCCCAAAGTATCACTAGAGTATCACTTAGAAGACGAGAAGGTTTGAGGTGAAGTCTCTTAGTAGAGAAACACAGCAGATGCCATGAGGGGAGCAGCAGCCTGGAGGCTGACAGGACCTGGCTCTGCAGAGACCCCGGCCTCCAGGACAAGGGCAGAGGAGCCCACGGACAGGACGGCTCCGAGACATTAAATACCTGCTGGCTGAGAGCCGGTAGAGCTGCAACAACCAAGAGGGGCTGGTCCTCATCAGCCGTGCAGAGCTGCGGGCTCCTTCCCGGCGGAGGCGGACGTGGGCGCGTCACGTGCGGCCGTGTCCCCGCAGCCCCGCTTCCTGCGGCCGCGTCCCTGAGGCCGGTCCCTCTGCCGGTCTCCTCAGCCCCGCTTCCTGCGGCCGTGGCCCCTCTGCCGGTCTCCTCAGCCCCGCTTCCTGCGGCCGTGGCCCCTCAGCCGGTCCCCTCAGCCCCGGTTCCTGCGGCCGTGGCCCCTCTGCCGGTCCCCTCAGCCCCGCTCCCTGCGGCGCCCCCGCGGAGGGCAGTGGCCTGGCCAGAGCAGCGACTGCGGCCAGCGGGGAAACGCCGCTGGCTCGGCAGGGCTCACTGGGAGAATGTCCCGGAACAACATCCCTGCCTTTGCTCGTTGGTTTGTAGGACTTAAGTCCTAGGAATGTGTGTCCCCCAAAAGGGAGCTTCCGCACAACTGAATGCTTAAAGAAACTGCACCACAATGTGTATAATGAAGTTGGGAATTAAACACTGGGGAGCTATTCAGGATTTGACTGTGCGTATAAAGGAGGCCTTGTCCCGTCAGAAGTCAACTGATGACTAAAGCCAGGAACAAAGCAAACCTGGAGCACCTGCAGAACAGAGAATACCATCGAATGAAGCAAACAGCTAGAAAAAAGAAAACCATGAGTTATATCCCCTTTCACCTCCTAGCAGTATGTAAACACAGTAAGGGTCAAACCTAGACAGAACTGTTGAGTCTGTGACAAGTTTTCTCCAAGAACCTGTTTTTAATCCAGCATAAGAGATCTCTGCACAAGCTCTACACTCCTGTATACTCCACAGTTCTCCTTGGCTGGGGTGTGGGACAAACACAAGACCAATTCTTCAGCCAAGACTCATCTCTATGGCAAAAAAAAAAACCCAATTAACTAAGAATGCACTCACTGTGTCAGCAGGTCCTCTGCATTAGAAGCACTGCAAGGGTTAATAACAAAAGGAATGGCAGGATATATTGAGCTTCAATTACAGCTTGTATACTGAAAAGTAAGGATCCTTATTCAGGAGTGAATCTTACTCAATGAAACGCAAATTTTAAGTCAATGCAAATAGCCTACACTGAAAATGTGAAAAATAAACAAAATATCATTTAATTTAATTTGAGTGCCCAAGCAAGTAATTTTCAAGTCTGTTTAATGTTTAGGAAGAAAAAGCCTTAGTTCAGTATCTGCAAATGGTTTTAGTTACTTCTGTGACTTTCCATCTCTTGAGGATAATCTACTCCTAATAAGGACAATTGCTTAGATTTATTACCCCACTGAGGTCTTGTTAAAGATCTAACAAAAATCCTATTTAAATGAAAAGGACAATAGAATTTAAAGTCAGTGTAGAGTTTAATTAAAACCTGAAACAGAATCAATGTCTTCATGCATTAGAAAAGCAAAAACAGATTTCAAAGCTGTTAAACTACGTGTAATTGGCATAAACTATCCATTGAGCCAAAGTTTAAAAAAAAAAGGCAGACTATCATATGGAAATTGAAGTCTATTAATAAATAAAAAACCTGATACATGTGCATAGCCCCATATTTTTGCATGCATTTTTTTATTTGCCTAATTTGCTAAGCATATCTTAGAGCAAACATGAAACAAGCTAGCTGTTAAGTTGAACAAATCCAAAAGGGACAAAAAGAGACTGATTGAAATCAACGCATTAACATGAACCAGCATTTAAAAACGTTTCATAATGTTCCCAAAGAGAGCATGTAAACTGCAGCAGTCTCAGTGCAAAACTGCTGTAATCTGTGTTCCCATGTAGTCATTATTCATACATGGGAGTATACAGCTCCTAAGTCATTTTTCATGCATGAATAGTTTAAAACCCAAAATCACTGACATAAATCCACAAGGGAGACCTCCCTTTTGAAAGTTAACATCCAGAGAGCTCTGGGAAGGAATGTGAAGCCAGATACCAGCCCGTGACAAAAACTTTTCTGTAGGGAAGGATCTGTGTGCAGCCCCGCTCCGACCACAGGCACACCCAAGCCTTCCCCAGTCCCAGAGGCACCGCCGGCCTCTTGGGTCCCGTTTGCGGAGCCAAACTCAGCAAGGCCGCAGAGCCAAGCCAGGTCTTGCCACTGCTCCCTTCCCCTACCCGCATGCGGCGGGGACCTCGCTCACAGGGAAGGGAGGTCAGCGCAACAGCTGCTCCGGGCACGCACTTTGCAGGAGAAAATAAATTTTCAGGCAAAAACTACCCCATAACCTATTTCGGCACTAAGGAAAAGGCTCTTTTCTTTCCTTTCCTTCCCACAGGAAGGGTAACGGTGCAGAGGAACTGCACACCGAGGCGCTCCACGCAGCAGCGGCTGGAAATGGTGCCCCGGCTCGGCCGTCCGCTCTGGCTGGCCCAGTTGTCACCCGAGAGTCACAAAGTAAGAGGGAGGAGGGAACTGCAGTGCTCAAGTGGGTCACACGACTCCCTCGTTTGGAAAAATCCCGAAAGGATGGTACATCACTTTCCCTCAGCAGCACATCAGTCCCTTGTTAACCATTTAATCAACTGGTTAGAATACACTGCAAGCCCACAAAACTGGCCATCTTACGTAGGCCTCTCTCAATTTAAGACTACAGCTCTTGCCGGTGCTACGGTATAGTCGGCGCCCTCGCTTTTAGCTTACATTTTTGCATGGGTGTTCAGTATTTAGGGCTCCCTTTACGTCCGGAAACACCTGCCCGAGCAAGGCCAGCTGCGTGCCCTGCCACCAGGTCCCTCCAGGGCGCGGGTGGGCGGCGGTGGCGGCCGGGTCCCTCCCGCCGTCCCTGCCCGCAGGTCTGTGTGCCACCTACCCAGCAGTGCCGAGACGCGAGAGCCCTCTGGACAAGCACCGTGGAACACACCATGGGGTGCCTTACAGCACAAGCTGTGCCATACCTCGGTCTCTCCCTGCTCCTGGTGCCAGCACCGAGGGGGAGTGCACGGTGACAAGCGAGTGCCACCGGCTAAAGCACCCGGAGGGCGGCGCCCCGTGGGCGGCAACCCCGGCCGTCCCGGGCCGCCCCCGGCACGGCCAGCGAGGCCATGGCCTCCGTCCCGCACGGCCCGCGGGCTGCAAGGAGCGGGCACGGAGCCAGCGCCCCCCACTGTGCTCCCCGCGCTGCCCGGGGGCGCGGAGCTCCCGCGGGTGCGCAGTGACCGAGGGCTCGTTCACGCACGGTTCCTGCACGGCGGATGGGCTATTCCTCAACGCGCCTCAGGCCGGCGATTGTGAGCGCCGTAACGGACGGGAAATGTCCGATGTGAGCCCCGCGTGAAAGACATCAACACACTTAGTGTGCGGTGCATCCTGGGGGTTGTATTCCTCAATGACCTTTTTAAAGAAATATGATCTGAAATCTCTTGTCAGGGTCTGCAAGAAAGGCATAACTGTTTACAAATGGCAGCCAGTACTTGGAATTATATTACCCATTCCACTTGGTGACAAAGAGCTTCTCATTTCCCATTCCATTCACACAAGAAGTGGAAATGTCAATTTAGTGCTGCTCTATTTTTAGTTCTTTCACTACAGATACAAAGTCTAGCACAATTTCAAGGCAATGAGGAATGCTATGAAGCTGGGATGAAATCTTCGAGTATCCCAAGCCCTTTCAACCACCTCTATAGCTAACAAGCAGAACTACATCTTGGTGAGTTATGACTAAGCTCCAAATAAAAAATACTATTGAAAATACATTAATAGCTGCCAATGACAATTCTAAGCAGGATTTAGGATCTCTGTTTCATTAACATTATGTAGCTCACGTGCCACATACATGAAACAAAGGCTACTTTCCAATTCAAGGATGAGTGAAATGCAACCGTGGAAGGTAACATTTGAGTCTGCTTTGCTCTTTGTACACATGCAGTTTCTTCTGGCACTAACAGCATTGACAAGAGATGAGAGACCGGCTTCTCAAAGATAATTCACATAACAGCCTTACAAAACAGCTGGCCTGGTACAACAGCTGAGTGGCACAGGGCAAGAGTGGAGCTCCACAGCATCAACTAGCTTTTCTGACAGAACACAGATTTACACTCAGTGACTATTTTCATTACTGATAAGGTTTCCATGTCTTCACAAGCACATTCCAGTCATACTTCCAAAAGTATCTGGCCAGTCAACACAACCTTGTATAGCAGTAGACAAAATGGCATCTGCATAAATTTTGCCTACAGGGGAGCACAACCTTGTATAGCAGTAGACAAGCAGTAGACAAAATGGCATCTGCATAAATTTTGCCTACAGGGGAGAAAAGGCAAAATACAGGCATGAAGGTGGGTCTTACCCCAAACTCATCATTACCCTCGAAGCCTCAGTGCTTCATGTAAGAAGCAGGTGGTTCCTAAAGCTGTGCCTCTGAAGGAGACAATACTTTGTCCACTAGTTTTTCTCCTGTTTTGCTTTTTAGTCATGCTATGTCCTCAATTCAAAGTCTTAGAACAGATATCCCACTCCTGCTTTAAAAGTTATGGGAGAGACTTTTTTATAAAACCACATCTATCCAATGCTTCTTTAGTAAACTTATGCTGTTGGGGTAATGGATTGTTGTCCCTGTCCTGGAGGGGGCTGATGCTGGGCATGTGGCCTCCCTGTGTTCCCTCCCTGATGCAGAGCTCTGGGACTCTCCTTCCAGGGCTGGATCATGATGTTTTCATGTCTGACACCAACTCTACCTATGGCTGCACTCACAGATTTTTCAGTGAATACTCACCCAGCTACACCACCTGACACCATATCAGTCCAGCGTTTCCCAATATTAGGGGTATGGAAGAATGCAGATAAAGTACTTTACTTCCTTCTGTGCATCATCCCATTCCAGGAAAGGAAATAATTTCTCACAGGGCTTAAGTAAGCAAAAGGTGAGGCCTACAATTAACTAGGGCCACAAATACACATGATAATTATCTCAGTGGAGGGGTAATGTTTCAGCACTAACACCTGAAAACTTGAAATTTGGTGACATATTTTCAAATCAGCCTCAGAGTGACAAACAACCCAGGGGAAAATATATAGCTACTTTGGAAAGTGTTAATGCAGATTAAATCCAGTCAATAGCAGAAGTCAGTTATTCATAAATTCTGGTTCTCAGATCTGCTCTTCCAGAAGAAAAGCACTTTAAGAATGCAACAGATGCTTTGCTTTTGAGCACACTCCAGTAGATCTCAGTGCTGCTTATATATACCTGAACGAGCAGGAGTTTGTTCAAGAGAGGGAGCCAGCCTGTCCCACATCTGTTATAACTTACCTGCTTGCAGGACTAACACCCATTTATCTCTATAAAGCTAAAACCAACCAAAAAAAACCAGGAAGAGGTAATGTGTAAGAGCAGTTAGCTCTTTTTCATCCTGTCCACAAGGACCCCAAACTAGCCATTGTGTTTAGGTAGATGTTTTTCTGTTTGATAAGCACAGACACAATTCAGATTTATAAGCAAATGTTACTGGAATGGGAGGATAGAATTGTACTTTAAATCATGACAAGTCTGATCTATTGGAGAGCTAGAATTAATAAAAAATTAATGTTTCCATTAAAAGTAATGTTTCCATTGTGTCACTGCAGGGCAAATTTTTCTTTTCAGTTCTCCTTCCAATCTGAAAATTTCTGAAATGGTTCACAGAGGTGGCACAGACACCTCCTCTAGGAAACTTACCCTTCTCCTGTCACTTCTAAAGCTTGCTCTGTCCCACAGGCAAAATCCCAGCTCCTCCACAACACCGCCTACAAGATCTCAGATCACTACATTTCCCTTCTCTACCCACTTGGGAGCATGAGGTGTCTTCACTCCTGAGCATTGCTCAGTTCCTCTCACAGGAGGAGATGTCTGCCCCTTCCAGAACACAGGAGGCAAACGGGTGCCCTCTGTATAGCTTTCCTCACACCTGCAAAAGTTGCAGCAACAGAGTATAACAGTACTTCGGCAGTGAGCTCAATGTCCACCACCCACACAGGAACATCACAAACAATTGAGGAGGACTTGGGTTTTGCTTTGAGACAATCTTTTTTATATACAAAGACTGTATAAAGTCATATTTTATTGAGCACAGTTGCTTTTTAAAAGCAGGAGGTATTTTTTTTCTCAAAATTCAAAGAGGCACTCAAATGCACTAAGCATAAACATGCTTTTAGCATTTTATTAAGCAAGCTGCCTCTACTGTCACAATGACTGGTCCTATCTCACTGTCACCTTTTCCCAGTTACTCACTAACAGTGCATGAACATGCAGATACACCCATCTACTAAAACAAAATGCAACAAAGCCTCTACCCAACTTTGGATCTGCTTAAACTGACAGTAAAGTCACAAGTTACAATAGGAACTATTTTTAAGTATTCTCAAGAAAATACAATTAAATAACAAAACTAGAAACAAAAATCACAGCAGGTCCTATACAAGTGTTCAGACGAGAGCTTAAAATAATACCTCATTTCTTTTCAGGTTACCATTTGTTTTGCACAACATTTAAATATTCTACCATGCCTCTAGGCACTGTAAGACAGTCATTCTGCAGCAAAACTTCTGTCAAAGTAGACTCTGGTGGTGGAATGCATTTAGAAATGATGGCCAGATGATGGCACAGTAAACATCCTTCTTTTGACAGGCTGTACATGTCTATTAGAAATATTCCTTGTTCCATATGCATGTGGAGGATTAAACACATACACTCCTCACACAGAACAACTACCTCCTGAAACACGTCAGCAGAGTATTTACTACCAAATCCAGAAGGAGTTTGTGATTCTTACATTGTCCCCATTAATGAGAAAAATGTCACTCTACAAAAGCTCTCTCCTTTTTTCTCTTTCTTATCAAATCCTTCAAACAGCTGATAACTAGCTTTTATAGATTGGAGAGTCAGATGGAGTTCTGAACCTATTATTTTGCTAAAACCCCAGGGGTCAACTTATCACCTGAAAACCATTTTACATGGACAATTTGACTTTCATATGGAGTGTCAGAACATACCCTAGATGGAAATCTAAAATAAATTATATGGAATAGTGCCTTCTTTGTGCTGAAATTTATTGGTCCCACACTACAATAATTTTGAAAATTGTATCCCTTAAGCTACAGTGCTGAGATATTATTAACTGCTTGAACTGAAAGAGCAGGTCTGATCGGCTGCTATAAAGTCTATGGACAGAGACTAATTTCTATTGAACCACATGCTTATCTGAAGCTGTGTTCCTCCATTGCAAGCTGCCAACTTTATTTTCTTCCAGAATACACTGCCCATCTTTTTACCATCATCCTCAGTATGCACTGTCACTTCAGCAAATCTATTCCAGGAGCTAAGAATGTGTCTAAGCTTCTGCTAATATGGTTGTCTGAGACAATCACACCCAGGAGACAGGGAGGGAGATCCATCCACTTGTACCTCTTACCTTCCTAACACAGGTTATTTTCCTCACTAAGCAAGCCTCCAGTCTCTGAAATGCATCTCTGGGAGTATCACAAGATAAGCACATCTATTTCATGGCTGACACTTTCTTTATCACTTCTGCTGCCATACTTAAGAAATAAAATTATTTGATAATGTGCTGATGCCTTGGTCAATGCACCTTTTACATCTGTTAGTACAATTTTTAGAAACCAAACTGACCTCAGAGCCTAAAATCTTTATAATTGAGAAGACACTGAACATGATAAAAGATACAGCTGCTGGGTGACTATTCTTTGAGTGGAAATTCCTAACTAGACAGAAAAATCTTCTCCAGGCATAACACATAAGACACAAGGATAGAGTTCTGGGATAACACAAGTGTATTTCCTATACCCAGGAACCTAACAAGTCTGGAATAAAACAGCTAAAATATTAGTCCACACCAGGAAAAATAGTAATAAATTGTACTGCCTCATTTTCAGTCAGATAATTTAATAGCCTTTATATACTGAAAGAAATTGCTAAAAAGCAGGTTCTGATTTGCACATCCAAGTTTCTAGATAGCACTACTTTCCTTTTTTTTTTACTAGACAATGTCAAGCTCTCCATGAGGCATTCAAAACTAATGACCATTCACTGTGGCAAATCAATCTTTCTAAGCACAGAACCTATTGCTTCCAGCAATGGCATTCAGCTCACTAAGACCTCTGCCAGCCAGGAATTTGAAATCAAGGTGTGGCAGGTCTCTTCTAAACCTTTTAATGCCTGTCTGTCCAACACCTTTCTTTTTTTTTTTTTTTAGGGTGGATCTAAGAAGCAGCAGGAGCCTCTCAGTAAGTGGACACTTGTCCCATATGAGTGGCTTGGCTGCCTGAAGAAACACCATCAAAGGTATTGGCAAAGCAGGATGCAAGAATCTGTGAAAATATACAGAGTTTAATGGCAAGGTTCACTGTATTACTTATTGTATTATACAGATTAAAGCATAAAAAAAGACTAATATTTCTGTGTCTACTTTCATTACGTCCTACCATTTATTAAAGTGACTAGAGCAAGTTAACAGCCTTTTTCTGTCTCACTCAAACAACAGGAATTCTCTCACATCACAAATTCACAGTACTGGAGATAAGGAAAAGTGTCAAGTTCAGAGTTTTCCACTTGTACTGATGAATATTCTGAGTACTTTTAAATGCTTAAACTGATGAGACAAATGTTTTGGAATCAGTTTCTCTAAATTATAGCTTAATTAGATCAAAAGAAGAAATCCATAATTTCAAAGGATAAATCCTGAATCTAGCCGCAAGTGTGATCAGGTATCAACATGCAGCAGCTTAAAACAAGTTACACAAGCTGACCTTAATATGTGTGAATATCAGTTTTCCAATGCAGAAATATGTATTTTTCAATATATTTTTCTGAGCAGAAATCATGTCATGTCATTTATATGCAAATCAGACTATATTCTGTAGCTGATTCTTCTGTGCAGAAGCCATGGGAATTATTTGCACTTAATAAAGCCTCATAAATAGGTTTTGCCTCTATGTGGGTGGGGGAACAGCAAATATATCATAGCCATTTACAGCTACAAGCATCTTCTTATTTGGAAAGTTATACGCATCCTTTAATAGGAAGTTTCACAGTTACAAAAGAAACATTGTTTCCTTTATATAAACAAAATACCCTTACAGCCTTCAAAACAAAATATTTTGCCTTATTCCCTATGCTCAGCTATCTAAAGTATAGAAATTGCCATCTAGTCCCAGTCAAAAAGACATGGTAGTTCCATGCAGTATATGTTCAACACAGGAAGAATTTACTTGTTATTATATCTAGGCAATTTTATTATATTTGAAAGGACATACACCTTCTTTAAGTGAAGTATGTCCACCCAGTATCATCTATTGCATTTCTGCAAAACGTGTTAACATTTTCACACATCACCAATTAGATGTACCCCTCAAGTCCTGGCACATGGAAATAATCCATTTTAAAAGCACAAGAAGACAGACTCGGGACCACTCAAAGCACATTCCCCAAAGTGTAGTGGGAGGTAGCACACTAAAGCAAATTGGGAAACAACTCTTCCTAACTAGTATAAACAGTCTGGACTGGGACTCCTGTTAAGAGCAGGACTGCAAGTCAACAGTAGCACATATTTTCCAGTCTCTTCACAACCAGAGGGAAGGGCAACAGTGATAAGCAGTGCCTAGAGACAGACCTACAACAAAAGGGCCCCAAGGGCCCCTGGTGCTTACAGAGGTCACTCCTTATCCCAGCCCATGTGCCCATCTGGGGCACAGGGAGACCAGGAGTTACAACACTGGGAGAAAAGTGAAGGCTTAAACTGATACAATTTAATGTCACATGGATTTCAAGAACAAATACAGAAGCATGGCTAAGCCAGGTTTATCTCAGCTGAACAGTGGCAGCCAATAAACACCTGCCCTTTTTCTATCTGATTGTTTTCAGTCAAGCTGAAATTAATCACTGAAAACACTGTATGTACCTCAGTTAATTCTCATGGAAGTCTGCCAAAAATTCAGTGTGTTACTAGCCCTCTGCAGGAAGAGAATTTTACCCTGATTAGAGCCTTCCTTTCTATTTCCTTGTTAAGCAAAGGAGCTTGGAAAAAAACCAGGCATTCACAGATCTCATTTCAGAGATACAATTAAAGATTCTGGCAGTAAAACAATTGACATGATACAACTCTTTTGCTCATCTACATGACATGCAGACAAGGTAGCATAAAGAGCTAATGCAAGACACCCTTTCTTTCAGAAGAGGTACCATTGATACTGTCACAATGATGCATTAGAATGTTATCATTTGTGCTCTGCAAAATTACTGATTCCAAATATTTTGTGTATACTGGTTTCATATGGTGACTTCTGTTCATTCTTTATCATTATTCTGACTGCCTTTAAGAGCACCAACTTTTATACATCACATAACTATCCTGTGAAGGTATATTTAAGTAAAAATACACCCAAATAACAAGAGTCCGACTTGTTGCAACTGCTCTTATTTTGACAATTAGCGTAATGTTTACCTCATGAAAATTCTTCAAATACAGGAATTAAAGCTATATAATTAAAATGTGCTCAAGACATGCACCACACAATGAAAATTATGTTACAATACATTTGCAGTATTCTGTATGCTGAAACTTACCTTATACACAAATATGTCTGGCAACATGTTTAAACACTATACTTATTTTCCCACTATTTTTGAAGATTATAGGTTTTGAGTGAATATTACATTTTCTTCAGGCACAGATATGGGTTGACCTCACTTTATATTTTGAAATCAATGTGTGTGATAGGACAAGGAAGCATATAAGGAAGTTGAAGTTAAATTAAAAGCAGGTATAAGCATGTATTTTATTATGGGGAATCACACAAGTAAGATAGTAAAATCTGACTTCTCATCACATTGAATTTTCTTTCACTACTCCATTATAGAAAACAGTATTTTTTATAATGTAAATTTTGTAGAATCATCCCCAGACTAAAGTCTGTGGCATCCTGCTGTATCCCCAAAGAATTACTTATACAATCCCATTGATTGAAATTCAAGCTATTCATTTAATACTTCAACTCTACATAGAATTAAAATAAGGATCAGTTTAGACTAACAATTTTTTAATGTACTTTAGTCTGCATTTTACTCATTGTTAGTGGCTTAGTAAAAATGTCTGATGATACCCTCTTGAATTTGTCTCTTTCAGCATTTGGTCAGCACCTGAAACAAAGCACAGCCATCTTTTGCCCTTTTATTCACCTTAGTAAAGTTAGATCCTTACATGGATAAAGGAATTCAGTGTCTCACATGCACAAGCAAGGCAATATTCAGTGAGCCTGTCTGTAAAATTACAGTACACCAGCTTCTCCACGTCACTCTCATCACAGGTAATTTGGAGAGTTCCACCAGAGAGCAATTCAGCCCACTTACAATCTAAAATATCTTCTGACAGTGTCTGCCTCTTTCTAGTGACTAGACAGGGAGTGCAGGTGAACTAGGTTTATCTCTTCCTGGATTCAATTAGACAATGGCAATTACAGCTCTCCATAGCTATGTCAACACTTACCTTCTGGGGCGTGACCTGGGGTTTTGGTCTCCTGGTCATTTACATGAAGCATCTTCTGAGACACACCACTGCATCTGCCTGGGAGCCATTTCCCATGGAAATCAGAAGGTGGTGATGTGCAGAAGATAAAATCTGCATTCTTCCATCTTACCCTGACACAGCACTGGAATGTGTACATGACTAGGATTGCTGGGCTAAATGTAGCAGTAGTACAGTAATTCTGAGTTACATCAGCTTGGAAGCTTAATTTTAAAAAATCTGACAAAAAGAGATCTGACGTACTAATAACTTTGAGATGTAATGAAATACTTGGGGTGTAGAAAAGTGAGTTAAGCTTGGGCCTGCTGGCATTTGCATAGGCAAAAACATATTGAGGGGTGAGTATTGAGGCTGCTTAGGTTAGGCCATTCTTTCATGCAGAGAAAGAGTTATATAAAGTCAAAAACCTAAGGAAACACTGGAGTCAAGGAAAATGTTATAATTACAACCTGGTAGTGGAGCAAAACATGGCTGCATTTAGTTGCACCACAAACAATGTTGAAAGAACAGACAGCTAATGTTCCACATGTGATTGTAACATTTTAATTCCTCACATTTTGAATAATTAACAGTAAAAATTAACATTCTCTTCGATTTTATGCAATATCATATATTCTACTAACTGTTGAACTTTCAAGGTTTACTATTCAAACACTAAAGCTACAAGAAAATATCCAAATCCAATGCCAGGTGCCTAAATCTCTATCAGGACACATTAATGTCCATTTTATGACCTTGGGTATGAAACTGAACAGGCAAGAGAGTTTTAGAGTATTTTTACAGACATTTAACAACTGGTTTGCTGAGAATCTGGAAACCTATCTGCTTAAGTTGCACTTTTTTATTAACACATTCATAGCACTGTCAAAAGGAGTACCTAGAATCTAAGATAATCTATCATTCTATTACTTCTATTTATAAATCTAATTATTTTACAGAATCAGCACTATGAAAAATTCAGCTTTAGAGAAACTGAAAGAAAAACTCAAGAAACATTACAACATGTTACTACAAACACTTAATCCTTTACCTTCTCTAATGGGATTTTCTGTTAGTTATAGAAGTACCCTCAAATTATGAACTATTCTTTGACACATTTCAATATTTTTCTTTATAATCCTGAAAACAGCAAGGTCAACAAAAATACTTTAATACTTGTAAAACAAGATATTATTCCTAAAATTCTATAAATTCTACAACAAAACTGTGTCTAATTTATTATATATTCTATGCAGCAATCCAGCTATTAATAAATAGGTATACAACAGAAATCAAATCCTCTTGACTGAAGCCTTCACTGTAAAATTGACGGTAAGTTCTTTCCCCAGCACTTACAACATATTTTGTTTACATGTTTTACAAAATGCCATCAAATATTCCAAGAAAGGGCTTGACATCATTGGTTTCATCATCAAGAAGAAATCTAAAGATTAAGCAAACAAACAAATTAGGTATAGCCCATCAAACCCTATGGAATCAGGAACACTATATAGAGTCAAGAGAAACCAAGATAAGCAATATAATTTTAAGTACTGTCTCTTAAGAAAAATTGTTACTATTATTGTGAAAATCAAACTTTTCAGCAATGAATATTAGAAACTAACACATTGCCTAAAAGTCTGTGTTCCATGAAGAACTAAGCACTGGAACACTGAAGAAACAGAAAAACATATGTAAGTTTTTCTTACCTAGGATCTACTTCTTTTTCCTGTTCTTTTGTGAAAATAAAAAAATCTTCTTTCCTAGTGAATTTAGAAGAGTCTGAGATTATTTCTGGGATGGAAGAACACTGTACATTTTTTTGCTCTTGAGAAGGACATGAATGTATTTTTTCTTGAAAACTGAACTGCAACACAAAAGTTTAAAAGTATGTATGATTAAACCAACTGAAACTCCCAGACTGTTGTAGAATGTAGTACTGGTATTTAATTGATATTATGGTGTTTGACAAAGACCAAGCATGTGATGAATTTAACTATATACTGGACAGAAAAACAATCAAATTGAGCAAATAGTTTTGAGATCATGCTATATACAGTAAATTCAAATCCTGTTTCTTTGTATCAGGAATATCTCTCTGAACACAGAATGATTTGGACAATTCAAAATTCATGATATCCTAATTGAGTCATAAGTCAGATATGGCAGACATATTTACATATTAAGTACTCAAATAATAGAAAATTATGTTATCAATATATTTTTACTCACCAAAGTTATATTTCTATTCCGTACAGGTAAATTCACTTTTGATGTGCTACTGACCACAGAAACATCTGAGTTCTGAATATTGGACTCATCTTGTACTGTGCATGAACTGAAAATACCAAGTTGAATAATTTCAGTATTTACAGAATGGAAAAATTATTTGCTGTTCAGTACAGAATTTTCTACTTACTTCCCTGCATACTTAAATAAAAATCAAATTAAAATAACTCAACAATTCATACCTTTTAAACATTGAAATTTCACTCACTTTTATGAGTGAACAACCTTCTATATATTTAATTACACAGATACATGTGAAATACAGACAATATTTTAAACTGAATAAAATAGTAGTAAATTATGTAAGTCTTACTCTTTTGAAATGTTATTTGTGGCTTTGCTTGTTGTATACTGGCAGAGGGGTTGACATTCATCTGGACTTTGAAGGCAGATATTTCCATGTTCTGTGAAAGAATGAAAGTTTTAAAAAGAGGGTTGAGAAGCAGCCACAACCCCTTCTAAACATTTCCAATGTTAGGATAAATAACACTTTGAAAATTATGAAAGTGTCTTAACACTTGAAATATTTCTTCTTTGGGTTTTGGGCTAATATAAAGATAAGCAGAGATATACAGTCAGTATACATTATGCAGCAGCAATTATGCAGTTGCAGGCCATCAAAAAATTTTAATTGTTTTTCAAATCTTCCTTCTATATTGGATTTGTCACATATACATATATATTTGACATTCAAGGCAGAATAAGAAACCTGTTGGTCTAGTCAATTAACCAAAAACTTCAGGCCGTTCTATTCATTGTATATTATAATAATTTATTCTCAAATAATAGCCCGTAGAATAATTTGTAGGAAAGAAAAAAGTTTGTTGAAATAACCTTACCTAATTCTCTACTGACAAAATTACTGGCAAATACCAACTTCTCATCATCAATGTCATCCCACATATCGTCTCTCAGTTCAAAGTCCACATTCAAAGCATCTGAAAAACAGTATCTGCTTTTATCTGTGGCAGAATAATATGAAGCATTAAAGACGAAAACAGTAAACACTGTAATTTTAAACATTAGCAATAACTTACTACTCTTTCCATAATTCCAAGATTGCAGTTGTTTCTGAGATACTTCTAAGGTGTTAGTATTATCTACCTGATCCACTGAAGGTGATACAAATGACAGTTTATTGCTAGACCTATTTAAAAAAAATAAATCAGTGACATGTCCGTAAAAAACTGCAGAAAGTTGTAAAATAAATTTATTCACAAAACAATTCTTAGTAATACCTTGGCAAGGCTGGCAATAAAGATTTAGGTGTAAAAACAAATTGTTTGAGATTCACATTTTCAGCTTGATTTAACATCTGCATCTAAAGAAAGCAAAATATTTTAACTTATAAGATATAAACATACTAAGAACTACTATTTTTAAACAAGTTTAATGGCACCATTAATATTGTAAGTTAGCATAATATTTAAATGTCATAAAAACTTTCTGATGTCTGTCTATTTAATGCACTCAGTTAAAAAGGATTGAATTATGTGCTTCTAGTGGAGGTAGCCAAGCACCCTGGCAAAGCCAGACTGGTTGACTCTCACCTGCATTAGCTGTAGGCTAAATAATCCTCTATGCAAATAAACAAGCAAACAAAACTGTGAGGTGGAAATAAACCCCTCCAAAACCTCAAACGTCATTCTTGCTGCAGAAAGACCTAGTTTAACACTACATTCAGAGGAATAAAGTGCAAGCCATGAAGTGTTTCAGAAGTTTAAAATTAATAGGGATGGTTTTCTTATAAACAAGTGGATCTACTTGCCAGTGAAAAAAGGACTCTTAGTAGCATGACTAATAAATACCACAGTTTGTTTCATTCAGGTCGTATTTTGCCAAAAAAGTCACAGTGCAGTACCTTCCAACAATGCCTCCGGACCTCATCAACCACAACCTATCAAATACCGTAGAAGAAAAAATATAGAGGACATGCACAAAAGTGGACCAATGGCAATGTCCCAAAGAACAGCAGAACCTCTCAAAGATTCCTGGACCTCTGTACTTCCTTACTTTTTGCACTCCACACAGAAAAGTCAAAATTGAACGTTCATATTTAGTGACAAAATTCTGTCTGCAAACAATGCCCACAAATATGTAACAGATTAAAATAAGCCTATGAAATGGCTGACTGCATTCAAGTGAACCTTTAGACGTTTTACTGGGGGTATAGATGAAACTGAGTTCCTGCTCCTTAAATCAGCTAGGTACAAAGAAAAATTTGTGTCTCCATTCATCTGTGACTTTGGAGGTACTCCAGTTTTACCTGAGAAAATGAAGTAAAATAATCTTTCTATTAGTTATAAGGGATAAATACTAATTGTTTTCAATTAGTAAAAAAACTTTGCCACTAAGCTTAATATCTTCTGTTAAAATATTCTAAAATATTTAGCATGCTAACTACAAGATCTAACACAGTACTCATATAAAAGCATAACAAGCTTGACATTTTTAAAAATCATATGCTAAGTACAAAAAGTATTATTAATCATTGTAGTGCCTATAAAAGTGCTATTGCCAAAGCTACTTATAACTGCTTTTGTGACTGCATCACAACAACTCAGGCCCGTTCTCTTGCTTGTATTGTTTCTGTTAACGTAGCCATTGGTATGATGGGAGCTGTTCTAAACTGCATTTCTCTAAAAGTTGTAGATTTAATGAAACAGAAGTTGTAGAAGTTGTAGATTTAATGAAACTCACAGCAGTCATGCCCACACACATCTTTATTTTTACAGCGGTGGTTGCATTCTCTGTTTCCATATTTCTTGTAAGCAATCTCCTGTTTAGATCTGCCTCCTAGATAAATATAATACAGAAATTCAAACAGTAATATTGGATACCAAACACCCATGATTTTTCTTACTTTCAAAATCATCAAATAATTGCAGTGTAGTACTTTACAAGTAGAAGCAGCAGAGTTGTATTTTTATTATCTTTGAGAAAGAAACAGCAGGGATAAATAAAGATCTAATTCCCTAGTGAAAGCAAAATTTAATTTTCTGTTGACTTTAGTATTAGCCAAATATTGTGATCCGACCATTTACCTGTATCTACTTTTGCTGCTGGCAAGTTTTGGGGAGAGCCATAACATGTATCAAGTGTAGATTCAGCTTTCCGCTTTTGATTTGCAACCACCTTACGTCCCTCTGGTTTTGGTGTTAAGTAGAAGGCTGTATATGCTCGCTGTATATCAAGACCAACTTGGAAAAAAAAAAAAGACAAAAATATTAAAACTGCTTTAAACTGTTTCTATACTACAATTATCTTTAGTTTGCTAAAGTGTTTAAGCAAGTAAATGTTACTCAAAGGTCATGGAAATTTTTAAAAATAATTTGCCCTTAAAGCACACTCTTGTATGACCAGATTCTTTAGGATTGAGATTAAAAACCCCAAACATTTTTTAGAATTAAAGACATAGTTACCAGAAGAATAGTTCCTTTAACCAAATGTTCTTGTATTGTGTTAAAAATACATTTATCTAATACTTTGCACAGCTGATAAAATTTTAACTTTTAAACTGTACTCCAGTCTGTGTTCAGGAGTATCAGCAGCTCTGTACTGGCAAAGGCATAAAATGACTATGTTGCTAACACTTCTCAAGTTGAAGGCCAATATTCATGAGAGACTGAGAGACACACTTTGTAAAGAGAGTAATTTTGTCTTTTATTAGGGAAATAAAATTTGCTGGAAGACCAGACAGGCTTTTAAAAAATATGAGATTTTCTTAAAGTCTGAAATAGGAACAGACTTATAAAATAAGCAGAGATTAGCAAGACCTGGTTTTAGTCTAATTTCACTGTTACCAGTTTCAGAAAAAATAACTGTTGGGCTGAGTTTTACTGAACTCAGTATAGAGTACTTTATCTACTGTACATACAGATAAAATTACAATTCTAATTTCTGTGTGGTTAGAAAACCCTTTTTTCCAGAGCCACAGGTCTAGCTATAGATATATAGATCATTCCAGGCTTGATTATTCTAATAATCTCAAAGTCAATATTTAGCATGGAAGCATCAACTACACTTCAGTTAACCTAACACACAGCACTCTTCTTTACTGGTGGGGTATGATGACAGAATTTAATGGAGCCAATTTATTTTTCAATTGTTTTTCAAAGTTTTGTGTTTCAAGGTCATAAGGTGCTCATTTGCTGCTATAGTTGAAACTGTATGGAAATTGACACTGAGGGGACCTATGTTTAAATCTGCACACGGTAAGGCACAACATCTTCAGCTGTAGAAATTTCCTTTTAATAAAGAGGACATGAATCTATATCCAACACCTCTTTACTACAATGCAAAACCTAACCATTCATAAAGACAGCTCTGCTCAGCATAAATAACCTGTCAGGCTGATACGTTATCCCTACTGAAAGTTAACTCACTTAAGGAGAAGGACAAAAGAGAATCCCAATCTGTGTCAACAGAGCAAAATACTGTCTCCTAGTAACAGTTGTGATGCTTCCCAGTTCCTTAATATGGTAGTAAATTAAATAAACAGATAAGTAACTGTGAGAGGTATGCAACCCAGTAAAATACATGTTATAGAGGTTTGTTTTCAGACCAGCTCACTTTATTATATTTTGGCTTAACAGGAAGTGTTTTAGTAATTTGTTCCAAAATCTTATGCACATTGGTTTTAATTCAAAAAATACCTTAACCTACCATAATCAGAACTAATTAAATTTATACTAATGTCTTCTGATTTAAGAGCTCTTTT
This sequence comes from Pyrgilauda ruficollis, assembly GCF_017590135.1. Lineage (NCBI taxonomy): Eukaryota > Metazoa > Chordata > Aves > Passeriformes > Passeridae > Pyrgilauda > Pyrgilauda ruficollis. The sequence goes on along the minus strand of NW_024527710.1, from coordinate 3,493,402 downwards.
AACTTCAATTTTCTTAATCCAATTTCCAGTTTTCAGGAGCACAGAATCCCTGTAATGCATCAGCAAAGTTGTTAGACAAGGACAATGAAAACACGACTGCATACTATGGTATCTGTAACCAAGTGAAAGAGCCTGTATTTGGCCCTACTTCTTTAGTTTTGCTTGGTAATTGGCCTAAGAATAACTTTTCAATAATGTATGATTTATGGCCATAAGAGGGCCAGGATCCTGTAGATCAGTTTCGATTTTGCCAAAAGTGCCAGATTTTGGCCAGAATTCTCATGAAGGTCAAGCGGTTGGGAAAGATTCCATTTCTCTTCTCCCATTTGCTCCAAGCATCTCTTAGCCAAGTGGAGAATTTAAATCCATCTCTGAGGGAAAAAAAAAGAATTTCTAAAATATAATTAAAGAAATATAGCTAACAGGAATAAGTAATAACTGGTTTATCTATCTTTTTAAAAGGTATTTTACTTGTTTTATATTTATGGGAAAATTATTATGACTTTTCCATAATATGACATTGATGTTGAACAGATATTTACACGTGCTCTCTTCACTGACAAGCACACTGGCATGTTTTGGGAGTTCCTGAATCTCGTGTAGCATTTTAAATGACAACAGTGACTAGAAAATGCTGTAGGATAAAGAATAATTTTGTACTATTAGACATCAGTAGGAAGTATTAAAAATCTGCAAGTCACAGAACAGATGAAAAGCCAACACCATATAACTATGTAAGGCAAAAAAACCTGATCATACATACATAATTTTCTGATTAAAAATGACTTGGTTGTCAGCATCTCCTATGACCAGCGTAACATAGTGGAAATCTGGCGCTGTTCTCTTTGTCTGGAGCTGCTCATAGTTTGTTAATTTGATGGTAACTAAGATTTCAGCCAGCGTGTCACTGTATTTGGGAAGCTAGGGAAAATGATACAGAAGACAGAACTGCTAAAATATGCAAAGTAGAAATTTATGGAGGGGCATGTATTCTATCTGTTGATACAAGCACAAAAACTCAACTCAAGCAATTTGAATTTGTGGTACAATTTTATTTGTTCTTCTGAGACATTGATTTTCAGTACTAACTTGGTCATAAGCTGAATATCCTAAGTTTGATTCAGTACTGAGAATCAAGGACAAATGCAAAGAGAAATATGCAAGAATAAGACTTGTTATATAGAATTTATATTTTGGCATCCCAACATTCCTCGGTAAGATATTTATAATTGTTAAATCTTCATTCTGAGAATTGAGCTACTCATCTGGTATTATGTCAAATGAAAAGTAAACTAGAACTGATTTTTATACAATAAAATTTCACACATCCATTGAGCTTTTAACTTCAAATGTGTCCTCATGTCTACCAACTTTAAGGTTACTTTTCAAATTTTGCATTTTAGAAAGCTAAAGTGTCTTTGTGCTCCATATAAAGACAAAATGCATATCAGAACCTCAAAGCTCTTGATTACACATAGAATTGTACCCTTCCTTTGAAAGGGCACCAGCTAGGTTAATGTAATAACTAACTGTTAATGTAATAACTAATGTAATAACTAACTGTTAATGTAATAACTAACCTAACCAGCTAGGTTAATGTAATAACTAATATTCCTAAGTGTGCTGTAGAAAATAAACATGCATTAATACCATTTCAGTAAGCTGTATTTGGATGTTTTGCTGTCTCTAGGGTTTTTTTAAATTCAAGATAGAAGAGACCTCTCAGACTCACATATAATGCTAGAATGCGAATATACTGGTGGGCATAAAATGCTATCAACGAGAGAGGCCAATATATTATGGGGAATGTCTGTTCCAAGGCTCTCCTTTGAGATTTAGGAGCTTCATTCTACCTGCTAAGGAAGGAGGAAGGAGGAAGGAGGTCACAGTATTGTGTGTCTTCTATCTGTGAAGACTCAGAATTTCTTTAAGTCAGTACTTGCTTTTTCATTTAATAATACCGGCATAAAAACATAAATATAAAAGAATGTACCTGTTCAATTTCAAGTTCATATTTTGGAAGGTGCAAAACAGACTCTTTTATCTGGTTTCCAAAAGGAGGATGTCTGTTTAAAATCTGCGAAGATGTAAATCCAAGGAATCAAAGTCACCTGAGTAATTATGTTAGCAACAAAAGCCCCTTTCACTCTTGGCTCTCTACTGTCAGTGATGCCCAGAATAGCAAGATTCCCAAAAGAAAATTCCAACACTTTTACATGTTGCTACTGCTTCTGTTCAGTTAACAGCCAATCAACTACCAATGACTACTCAGGTTCTATATGAGATGACTCTTCTGTGTTGCACAGGCTTTAACTAAAACAGAACAAATTACAAGGAAAAACACAAAAGGAGCCAGAAATGAGACAAATTTCCAAAGTCAAAACAGAAAAACCCAAGTAAGATTTAGAAGTCTGTTATATCTTCCAGAACACTGGAAAAACAGCTTCCATAGAAAATAAACCAAAAGCCAAAGAACCAGTCCTAGGCTAACACTTACCTTTCCTAAAACAAGAAGCGCTTTATAGATGATTTAGAAGATTTTTATTCTACTCCTATCTCAAACTTGCAATAATGGAAATTTGGGATTTTCATAACTAAGATACACTAAGAGAAACTGTAAATATATATTCCCTTATATATTTTTCCAACACTCCTAATAGAAAAGTGCATATTGTCCTTGTTTCTTTGTTTCAAACCATGTTAATGATGAAATTCTACGTATTTAAGAATCTGCTTTCCACAGCCAGCCAAATCAGTGAAATCATCATTCACATTAAATTTGCTACAACAAAACATCATACACATTTTCAAGGAAAACCAGCAGTAGCTAGACAGTGTTTTTAATTCTACTAGTTAAAATGAATAAATCACCTAAACATCTAAATTTTGCTATGATCATAGAGCAAATATATATTAACTATACTGCTTTTACTGGTAACAGTATTAATCCTCAGTATTTTCCCTATCATATTTATCTATGTACAAAAGAATAAGTTACCAATTCAAGCTCCCTTGCATTTATGTCTTCAATTTTTTTAAATGATGTCAGCCCAGCATTTACCATAGCATTTGACAATGATACACCTGTGAAAAACATGTATACAAGTTTTATGCTGTTAAAGGACAATGAATAACCTCAAACTATTCTAACAGCTGCATTACAGCAGGTAAACCCAAAGCATAAATAATTCTATGTTACATTTATGCAGCTTTCTGCCCAGCAAATCACTAAACTTATTTTCATTTAAGTATTTCAGTATTAATTAATTTCTCCATTAGTAAAGAGAAAAAGAAATGCAATACAAACAAAACATGAAAATATACAATATTTCAATGATGACAAATTTTGCATTTTCTAGAGTTAAACAGATTTTAAATCACTTTCTGCAGAAGCCAAGAAATGTGTTCCATATATATATGATAAAAAAGCATGCCATGCAGTATTCTTTGTCTCAGAATGTTTCCCCTATTCAAGAAATTATTTAATTATGTTAAAATCATGAAAACCTCAATGTTTTTGAGCAAGTTAATAATGAAATTTACTGAAAAATAAGTACTTATTATAATCTTCTACAACTCATTCCAGCCTTAGCAAAAAACTTTCCTGTGGCATGTAAGCCACAAAAGCAGAGAATTCCACGTACACTTCTATTTCTCTTCATGATTCACAGTACTTCCAGTGAGATTTAGACTTATCACAGCATATGAAAAGGCATTGAACTGACCTGGCATTACTGCCTATTATAACAACTGCAGGTAAAAAATAGCACCAAATACTTAGAATGAATACTTGGATCCTTCTCACACAGTTCTGCTAAAGAACTTGTGTAAGTTCTGCTAAACAACAAGTGTAAGAAATCTGTAAATTAAGTGGGAAAACTCTTTATATACTTTTAGGTTGCTTCTTGGAAGACATTACTGTAATCTTATAAGAAAAGACAACGCAAGAATTTAATAATTTAGAGAAAAGGAAGAAGTTTTGTCTTTTTATAGGTATTTGAACATCTTTTGGGTCTGACTCAGGGAAGACATCTTTTACCGTCTTCCTGCTCCTTTGCAGAAGCTCTGCAGTCAGAATACTGAGAACACTCACATTAATTCTGCTGCTAGAGCTGCTGTCCAGTTTCTTTATAACTGAAGCTGAAGATTAACTCTTTTATCCTATAATTCCTAAAATTACAGAAGAATTTCTGCCAGTGAAGAGAATACCAGATATAAATAAGACTTTTTCTCTTTATTTTCACCTACACTACTGAGCAAAAAGAACAAACGGGGGTGGAGCTGAAATTGATCAAGTTGTAAATGTCATAAATCCTGTATGACAACTGATCATTATCCTGTCTGTCAGAACAAGCAAACAGAAATCAAACCTACCATTCAGTGACAAGAGAGAGCATCATTATTAGACAGGAGCTGTAGAAATGCAGTAAGAATTCAACTGAAATACCAGTCTCAGTATGGCCAGGTGTCAGTCAAAGAACAGTTACTCTTATAATGGAAATACTGACTAATAAGGCATTTCAAAAATAGCACACTCAGATAAGAGTTTAAAAATTAAGGATTTCTGAATATGCTACATGGTATCAGCAAATTTCTAGGAACTTAATTCATTTAACTTCAGAAAGAAATAGAAGATTAGCAGCCATAGGCAGAGGTTTAAAAATCACATCATACTACAGGCATCAATTCAGTGTTTGATTCAGGAAAAGGGTGAACTGTCAGAAGAATGTTCAAAAGAAGCTTCTGAGGGGAACAAATGACACTGTGGAAGTTAGCAGTTCTTTGTAACATACTCTGCAAGAGCTATGACAGCATAAGAAAAACGTACCCAAAGAAAGGAAAATTGGACAGAGATGTCTGTATATACACCTCTTATTAAAAAACTAAACGTGACTTTATTCTACTGAATATAGTGTACAGGGAAGGATTTGTCTACACTGCAAGTGCCATATTTATCCCACTCATCCTAACTCTACAGAAATGCTGAACACGAGGCAGATTCCTCAGATGACTGTGTCGACATTGCCACAGGTGTGGGATAGTGGAAATGTGTTCCCAGCACTGTGCACTGTGCTGTGCACAGGCTAACAAGCCCTGCCCTTGCTTTGAATCCACATGAATGAAGCATTACAGCCTCTGCCCTTGAGCAGGCAAGCCTGTAAGGTACTGGACCTGATGGACCTCTGGGTTTAGCCATTCTCTAATTTGCAGATCTCTGTGCTACACTGCTTAGCGCAGACCTGATGTGTCTCTAAAGAAGAAATACAGAGAATACTGCAGTGAATTTTGAAAGCATGAAGGTATGATAAGACCAGACATCAAAGCAGGAAGATACACTACTACCTCAAACAAGTATGACTACATTTTTATAAAACAGAAGACTCAAAAATTTCTGAACTCCTTTTCAAATAATTATGACAAGCCTGTACTTCCAGCCAGAAGTTCATTCAATAACAGGATACAGTGAAAGGAAGATCATTAGAAACTTCTGATCATCATGTGTATAAGAACCTCATGCATAATAAATTGATTTCTATTTCATGATTCCTATCCTTTTCAATGTGAATTAAAAGGTTTTAATGCATACAAGTAAGAGGACCTACAGCAGCAGCTGCCTGGAAAGCAAGCTAGTCCCTAGCCAGGGACACACAACCACATCAATGTGGAATATGCCTGGGATACTGAGAGGAACATTAAGGAATAAGAACAATTCTGAAATACTATGAAAGCCTTAAGAAAATTACAAAATAGCTTACTTTAGTTATGGCAGAGTCTTCTGACAACTGTGGTTCTCAATTGTGGCAAATAAGTAATCAGCAGGCTAATTCAATTATGTATGTAGATACCACAGAAATCAGCAGGCTAATTATGAGTTTTGACTCTGTCAAGATTACACTTTTATAATTTTTAACTGGTACCTACCAATTTTTTCCAGTTGTTTAGACACATGAAGTGAATTTTCCCAAAGTCTGCACCTGAAACACTTTGCTAAAATCAAAGAGTTTAATAAAGCAGGGAAGTTGTTCTTAGATGATGCCAGAAAGTCAGATAGCCCTGTAAAAAGAAGATTGACTTATGTTAATAAACTAAAATGTAGCTTATTAGGACATATACAAAAAAAAAAAATTAAATTTTACCATACATCTAGTAACTCTCAAGCCATTTCTAAATATTCTGCCAGTATCTTGTGTCAAAGTGAAGTCTTGAATAGGAATACATCCCAGCTGAGCCTGAATGAGACTGGAAAAACAATGGGTTTGTAAACAAAGAGCAATATAAAAGTTTTTAATGGGAAAAAAAAAATCAGAATAGAAACAACAAAATACAAGATCTGGTCCTCTGCAAAATGACACAAAATTTACCAGGGACTTCAACAGCCATAAAATGGAAGGTTTTCAATAAAAAATAGAAAGGCAATATAATATTTACCAGTTTACTTTCATTTCTCTTGTTTTTATCTTCCCCTCCATTGGAAACCTATGCATAAAAACATACATATTTTCTACAATTCATTTTATTTATTGTTAAAAAGGTACTTTCAATTTTCAATGTATTTTTAAATACCTGATAGTTATTTTGTCTTTGTCTTTATTCAAAGTGTTCAATATTTTCTTTTCACTTGTTCTTAACTTCACATCCACAAATTCTGTGCAGTTAGAGATCATTGTAATCTGTAATAATTAAAGTTTTTTAGTAATTGTTTTAATGTACCATTTTTCTATCACTTCTAACTTTTTTTTTAAAAAAGAACACTTAAAAAAATTATTGTCTCAACAGTATGACCATGAAGACACAATCCAGACACATCCATTTTTAATACTGACCAACTTGCTTTTCTCTTCCTATAAAGGCTATTAATGAAAGGGGAAAATTTTTCTTTCAGCTTTTAGATTCCTATTTCAGTTGAGGTTATCTAAAATCAACCACACACTTGGTAACACTTTATACAAGGCAAATACAAAGAGTTTTTTCTGTTATGTATTTCACCTTGCTTTCTTCACACTTTAACAACAGATTGTCACAGGAGAACAAGTGTTCCATTTTTTTCACAGCAAATCTGTTTTACCATAGTATTTGCTTGAAAACAAAATGTCTTGTGTTTCAGATAACAACTTGTTAGCTGAAAGAGGAAAGTTACTTAAAACAGAAAGACAACTCCCTTAAAAGTAAAACCTGCTCTTGATGCAGCTGTTTTTCGCAACAAATAAAACCTACTAAAGCAGAAAACATTAAGGCTTTTAATACATAAACAGAACAGCTTCAGCAACTTTGCATCTTCATAAGCAAGGTTAGTGAAGGGAGAATGAGATCTTTTGACTTCCAACACTAAGTACAAAGTCTCAAAAATACTCCATATAGAATTTAATTAGATATATTCTCTAAAACTTTATATAAACAAAGCCTGAGCTCTTGAAAATAAATAACACCTTACGCTTCTTTTCTTAGACTGTTTAAAAACAATTGAACATGTGTAATTTTTTTTAAAAAGTCATATTACCAATTCATTTAGTGTCTCAGTTCCCTTAATTGTGAAAAACTGCTTCACTGTATCAAATGCAATGTAATACCATGCCATTAATCTTCCAGTGTCTGTAAAAGAAGCATATACCTTAAAAAAATAAGTATGTCAAGTATATTTTAGTGGCTTAGAGTTCTTTAAGCCACAAAATTAAGTTAATTTTCTTATTACTGGGCTCTGTGAGATTTACCCCCACTACTCAGTATGTTACTGCCCCCAGCTGTGTGATGGACATGCCTGACCCGATCACAGAGTGGCAGAAAGAGCCACGTGCCAGTGGCAATTCTCTCCAACGGAGATTAAGTCCCACTAACACACCAGGCAGCGAACTGTGGTTGCTAAGAAGCCAAACACCTCTAGCAGAGGACTGTAGAGAAGAGCAGGTATTGATAAAACCTGTCCTTCAGTGCCACAACCATCCTGTCACAGTGTTCTGCAATCTGCAACAGATTTTCAGAAACAAGAGAAGATCTATTCATGAAACAAGAGAATGAACATCCCTGACTTGGTCAAGAAACTTGTCCATATATTCTACTCAAACAATCCCTCAGATTTTACTCTCTACTACATTTATGTACTCTTATTAATGGGTCACAACGGTAGTTGAGACCCTTCCTAGTTCACTACTATCTCTCCATCACTTCTGAAAATTAGTTTATTTGAAACAAGTGTCACCTGTTGGTTTGAAATTATTTGCTTCATCCATCCTGATCAAATCAAAAGATGATAAATCATTTAAGTTCTTCAGACACAGTTCTGTCAAAAATTTGAAAAATGTTTTCTGCATGTACTAAAAATACCTTATCCATGTACAAACCACAAACATCATCATCAAATGGTATGAATGTATGCCCAAGTAATTCCACTGAACAAAAGTAAAGGTTTTGGAATCCTGCTATTAAAGTTGGTGGTTAACTTCTCTCTGGGGAAACTCACGGAAAGATAATTGATAAGGACAAGCCAACCGTTTTTCAGTAAGGCAAAAGTTGCAAAGGAAAACAAACTAGACCCTGGAATGTAGGTTGCCATATTCAATTTTGAATGACAGATCAGAGAGCCCACAAGCACTTATACAAAAGACTTCTGCACTTCTGTTAACAGAGTTAACACCAAAATGGTTCAAATTTCAAATACCCACAAATATTCATGAATCCTTCATTAGAAATTTTCATACTGTATCAAGTGCATTTATATTTATTTACCTAAACCCGTTGTGTCAGGTATCTGCATAAGAATGACCAAAGTGCTTTTGTTCTCTCTTTTTCAAGACTAAGGCAATATTCAGAATTTAAAAGTCAGTTAGAACAGCACTCAAAGAGATAATTCCCCTAGCAATCATTCACTTTACATGTGAAATATATGAACACATTATATACATTACTACAAATTATTTCATGTTGCAGGGAAGATGATCTAGTTTTAACATCAGAACTGCAAGGAAATATAATCCACACCAAAAAAAGCATTAATTGAATTATTCTAGCACTATCTGTAAATTTTAAACCATGCCTTCTCCCATAAAGGTTTATTTAGGTAGTATCACATTTCATTCCCTCTATTCCTTTCAACCTACATGGCAAGAATAGAAAACTCCTGATGTAAAAGACAGGAAAAGATAGAAAACTACTGAAAAAGGCATATTTTCTTACTAATAAGTACTGTTTTCACTGTCTGCAAGTCAGAGTCAATGTCTCTCACATTTGGGAACTTCAAGTGGTAGCAAATATGCTGAGTGCCTGAAGGCCCTTGAAACCCTTACACAATGAACAGCCGCAGCATCATTCCACCAAGCCCAAAACCAATCACAAATGTTTCCTACAAGTAATGTCAAAAATGTGTAAGTGGAGTCCAAGTACAAGCTCTACAAATTTCTGGGCATTTTATCTGTCCATGTTTTCATGGACCAGACCCTCCTCCAGATATTTTAAATCCAGATGGTCTGGATGGACATGAGGACTTTCACTGAAGAAAAAAAAATCGTATTTGTAGATTTGTATGCTATTTCTGTATTTAAAGTTAATAGGCACCAATTCCCAAATGATTTTGTGAGCTGTATATTTTCTAATGGAACTGCAAATAACTAAAATGCAGTACTTTAAAAAAAAAAACAAACTGGGTTTAATAACTGGGTTCTATTCAAGTCTTAGCAAAAAAAAATAGCCTCTTAAACTCATGCAATTTTAAATTGTTTCTGGAGAAGGCAAAGATGTTTACATTTTATATCCTTTGTTTTCAAGGCTAAATTTATGAATGGAAGACAACATTTTCTGCAAAGGACTTTTTTGAAAGTATAGTAACAAATTAATGAAAGCAAGTGAGATCAATCAAAGGAAAATTAGGAAGAATGACAAACAATCAAAATTAAAGTATTCTGCTCCATATTTCTGAGCATATATATGGAGATGAGGTATGTAAGGCATTAAATGATTTTCATCTATACAAGAAAAATTTTTCTACCAGTTAAAAAAGACACCAATAGTATTTCAAAAATATTAATAACAAAATAAAATTAATAACATACAGTAGACTTCATTTGTTCTGCAAATAGATCTATTGAAATTAATGGATATAGATAATAAACATGGGTGAACCCACCCTAAATTGTAACATTTTACTGAAAAAAGCTAACAAGCCACTTACCTTGTAATTTTGCTTCAATTCCAACTTTATCTAATCCAGATGAAAAACCTTCATGGCAAAGACAAAAGTTGTTTTAACCTAGTACTATCACATGCTTCATCCTCAACATCAATACCCATTAAACTGATTTGCTGATTGTTAGGAAGCAGACAAATAGCCCAAAGTGTAAAATGTGGAAATATTTATTATGCTGCAAACAAGTCAGAAGTCTTACAGGGTGCAATTATCTAAGTATCAGTAAGAGGCTGCTAGAACAGATGCGCAAAGGTAAAAGCTGCAGACATTGCTCCATGTAAAATACCAGAGTCCTAAAAGTTTCAGAAATGTCAGTGAAAACTTCCTGGTACATGTTTGCTTATTTTAGAATATAGGAAGCCACCTAAATTGTAACCTCCATTCAAGTACTAGATGTGCTATGTTCCAGCTACAAATCCTTATAAAAAATTGTCTCCAGCAATTAGCCAATGACTTCAAAATCAGGCATAGAGCAAGTGGGCAGGAACAAAGATATGGTCAGAGCTGGGGACTGGGATAATGTTCTGGACAAGACAAACTGAAGACACTGGAATTAAGATAACTAGAATTTTATTCTAGAAAAAACTATGAAATACTAGACTATTATTTTTCTTAGCAGATTACATATTCAGCAGTGCAAAAGACATTATGGCTTGATACTATATTAATACATGGTCCAGCATATTAAGATAAAGAAAAATGGATTATGAAGTTGTAAATGTCTTCTTCACAGTTTTTAAATGTTATACCATGCTGAAACTCCCACTACTTATGTTAAAGAACAAAATCTTACAGGCCACATGGCACATCTTGTTTTCATCACATTATGAAATAACAGTCCATAAGAAAATGATAGAAAAAGTAATACGGACATAACAGATCCTAATGCCATAGTTAGGTGAATTAAAAAAATAAAACCAAACAAACCATAATGAGTTGGATTTTTTAAGGCTCTAATGTACAAGAATGTTGATCGTATCCATTCCAAAGCTACACTGACATCCGTGACAGTATGGAGCACTATTTCTGCATTTAAGTGTTCAACAAGGTGCCTGTGCAAGCTAGTGGAAAAAAACAAGAGTTAAGGACATTTGTCAATGAGCAATATAAAAAGTGCTAAAACTAATTTTTGGGAAGAAACAAAATCAAACAAACCCCTCCCCCCAAAACACAACTGTTCACTGTAATCAGTGAAATTGATAGAATACAGTAAAGATTATGTAAGTAATCACAATGTAATTTGTTTATTATGGCATAATGTCTAGCAAGAAAAAAATCAACTGTCAACTGTGAAGTTCCACATTTACTAGAAAACAAAGTTACATAAATTTGAAAGTTACACCACAGACATTCTGTGCTGTTGATATTCTAAATATATTTGAAAAATTAAATGTTAGCAAAATTAAATGAGTAAAATTTCCTATTTTACCTTTTAACGTGCTAACTTTCCTACACAGTTCTCATGATAATCTGTTGACAACAAATATAGTCTAGTATTTTCCAGACTCTATAATCTAGAAATTCAGAGACATGGGCTGTCTTCAATTCCTGCTTTTTGTCTGCAATAAATACTCTTTCAGCTTCCTCAGTTTTCCAGCAGGAATCTAAAACGATTTTTTTTTTTTAGCTTAAGATTCTTTTGGCTAATAAAACAAGAGACCATTAAATACTGAATAGCTTGGCTTTATTTTCCTTAATTCTTTCTTGATTTCTTCTAAATAAGACCAAAGAAGCAGCTCAAAATCCACGTGAAGAAAAACACATTCTGTAGAAATGATGAAGTTTAGCTACTATCCAGAGTCTTATAAAAAAATACTTAGTTACCTGCTCTCTATTATATCAGCACCATTTAACATCTGTATATATCTCTCCCTGGTACTGCAACGGGTCAAAATAACTGCTGTAGCGGTAGTGTCAAACTGAAAAATAAAACCCCAAATAAAAGCTGCTCTTTAGTTCTTAGAAAAAAACACAGCTGAATATGCATCACATACCTGCTGAATCCACTAAAACTCTTTTCTCAAAATCCTGTCTGAAATGGGTATTGTACGCCAGTTTCCTACTTTCTCTCTAATCCCCATTCACTATGCAACCCAAATGTAACCTTCAGATCTTTTTCCACTGCAAGGTGAAGCAGTGATTTTTGATGGACAATACAAAAGCAAACAGATTTCTTTCTCAACAGAAAAGTTACCTAGGAGTAATTTAAGTATTAATAGTCCTTTAAAAACCAAATGCTACACTGGCATTGTACTTTCTTCTGCAAGAATAGCTTCTACTAATTTGCCTATAGACAGCATCAATACAATAAAACATTCACTTACCTGAGGCCTTCCAGCTCTCCCAATCATTTGCAGAATATCAGTTTCACTGTACTCTTGAAACACGCCTCCAACATAATGCATTGTGGATTTTATAACCACCAGGTGTGCAGGCAGATTGACTCCCATAGCTAAGGTGCTAGTAGTAACTACATCAGATCAAAGTATATGAACACCATCAAAATGCCTCGCAGACACTAATCAAACAGAAAATAGGTAACTTAACTCTTGATGCCTAAGTGTTCTTAGTTTCTAGTGGAATCAGTGGGCACCACCAAGAATTTGATGTAGATTACAGACAAGCAGTTGCATAACAGTTTCTGTGTATCTGATTATCAGCATTCATTTGTTCTCATATTCTTTAACAAATTACGTCCCAGATACTTTCACTTAAACATTCCTTTATACTTGGAGATAATCCAGACCATGATCCATGTTCAATATAACAGACACACAATGAAGAAACCTTACTCTTATTTCTTCAAGGCTCTGTATTTGACTAGAGCCATGGCTTCATCTTGCTTAGTAGTGGTCAATATTAAGATTTTTTTTTTAAGTCATCAGTCATTAGCATTGTTTATATCCATGGTACCAAACCAGAATCACCACCAATACTATCACAACACTTTACCAATCCACGCTCGCACACGGAAAACATCAGTCACGTATGTGGCAAGTAACCTTATACTCATGTTTCCTAATTCACTTTCTCTAAAGAATACATGCAGTGGCAAGAATTCAACACAAAAAGCCAGTCATATGGGCCAACTGATATTACTATTCTGCTAGGAAAACAAAGCATTATTGAAATTTTCAATTCATTTGGAAATGAAAATTAAAATTAGTAATTATATTATTTTTTCTTATGATCATTGTAACAGGAAAGAAAAAAATCCACAAATCATTTAGTGTTGTACATGAACCACACAGACAATTCCCCATAGGGGTCTAGATCTTTTTTTTACAGAAAAAGAAAGCCCAGAGGAGATGAGACAATCACATCTCAGATCCCTTCTCATTTCACATAACAACAGATGGAATATTTCTTAGGGACCTCCCCGTCAGTCACAACACATGGGAGTTTGAAAATAGCATCCTGCCCACCTAAGATGCATAAATGTAGACAATTACCTTCAGGGAAGCCACAGTTGCAAAGAAAACATCTTGGAAACTTGGAAGAAAGATTCACTAGCATAGAACTCCACTTCAATGAGAGGGGTTCAATGGTAGGAAAAGGAAATGGACATGGCCAGACCTATATGGACATAGGAGGGGGATGACCTCCATGTGTGGTGAAAAGAAATTCTACGGTCTTTAGTAGTAACAGTGCATATGGATACAGGCTCACTGGATAAAAGTACATGTGAAACACAAAAACACCTCTACCTGGATTTCACAACTTCCAAAGATTAAGCAAACTATAGAACCATAAAATATTACTTCCAAACTTCAATCTTCTCAGGATACATAAATGAAATGTTGGCTTTCTACATTAATTTTACTTACAAAGTACTGGCAAGTCTCCTGCAGTAAAAGCTCCTTCAATTATTTTTCTGTCCGAGATCTCCATACCCGCATGATGATAAGCCACACCATACGTCAACAGGTCTGATAAGGAAATTATTATATACATCATTTAACTAGGTTTTCTCAAGCAAATATTCAATCACAGACCAGAGAAGTTGTAGGTTATATTTACCTCTCAGTTTGGAGTCTTTCAATGAATTTGCAAACCCCTGTAATCTATGCAACACACACAAACAACAACAAAGAAAAACCAAATTAAAAAATATACATTCTTTGGTAATTTTCAACCACCACCTTTCCCATCCTCAAAGAGAACAGACTGACTCTCTGGGGCAGCTATTGCAGCTTTTCGAGCCTGGTCATCTTTCCAAGTGACAATCAACAATCCTTATGTGTTGTTCACATAAAGCAAATAAGATCATATTTTAGGTCCAAAGTCAGGAGTAGCTTCTGCAGCTGCCATGACTGAAGTAAATAATAATTAATATGGCTGTATTTAACAACAGTATCTGATAAAGTAAAGAAACTTAAAACACTGGTAAAGTCACATCCAATTCAACTATTCATATGCTTAATCTTTGCACTACAAAGTCTCAGAGGGCAATAAGAATTAGCATTTTTATGTTTAGAAAGTAGCTTTGAGAAACAACTGCATGTTTGTGAAAGGTATCCTAAAACTCTGAGAAGCAAATAAAACCTCCCAAGAAGAGTGCCAATTTACCAAAAAGAATGTCAACAGTGATGATGATTTTGTTGCACACTCCTGTGCTAGAAACTGTATTAGCTCAACAGCATTCTTCACAGATATCACAGGTTTACTAAAATGCACAAACACTTATTTCCAATTTAAATAGAAAACTACCTTTGTTTCTGTTCTATACTCAGTAGAAATTTAGCATCTTTTGCAAGAACAGAAGCAGCCTGCTGTACTCCTTTTCTTGTGGCACAAAACTATAAATAAAAGATATTTTTTTGAATCAATACTTTCAAGAAAGAAACCATTTCAAACATGACAAAAAAAAGCTGTTGTACCACAAGTGCTGGTTTTTGCTCCGAGTAGGTTTGTATAATGCTAGCTATCTTGTAGTTAAGAGTTAAGTCAAATTTGAATTCTGTCTGATTGTCACTGCAAGGAAAACCAAGCACAATTTTGCGTAGCTTCACTGGTCGTTGATCCTCATCTATTTTCAGGCATACAGCAGGCATCTTATTGTCTGAAAGCCATTCTGCAATCTTTAAAAAAGAAGTAGAACAGAAAAGATAAATTCCTTCTTTTAATTGTGCTCCAGCTCTAACAGCATCACAGAATAATTTACTTAGCTTTTGTCACATGTAAACTAGTAACACATTTTTTTATCACTTAAAATCACAGGTGAGGTTCTGCTTTTTGCAGGACCAATATAATTTGGTCTGAAATCTCAAGTCTGTTGTCATTTGCACATAAGAGGCAAAAATCAAAAGCAGAAATCTAAAACTGAAGCATGTCCATACATGGCTGACATTTCCCTACAGTTGAAGATAATCTTACATTAGCAGCAGCCTCATAGCTGTCTTCAGATGACAGCTTAAAAATTACTATTTTGCTATCAATCTAAAATTGTAATTCCAGACCAATTATATAAAACATAACTCCATTGATCAAAATACAGTTAAAATGTAACTCTTACATCTTGAGTATTTGGGATTGTTGCAGAAACAGCTACAAATCTCAAGGGAGGAACAGTGTGGTGCTTCTCTAAGAATCGCCAAAGAGAAGACTGAATAGTTTTCATCCGACTGACTACAACTTCCAAAGTTGCGCCGCGGCTTTCATCCTTTATAACGTGTACCTATCAGGAATTTTAAAACATGTGCTAAATATTTTCCAGTTACAATCTGGACATGTGCTAAATACATTTAATATTTTCTAAGGTTCCTTTTACCTTAACAAAAGATACAAAAGCAGTGCATAAATCCTCATTCATTTTCTTACCTCATCGATGAGAAACAGTCGCACAAGCTGGACTATAGAGTTGTCTCTCCACCTTCTAGTCATGCTATCCCACTTTTCCTTGGAGGAAAAAAACACATCAAAACAACAACAGAAGATGAAAGATGGTTTAAATGCCAACACATGCCACAACTATAGTACCTGGAGACATGCCTAAACTTCAATAAACCTTTAAACAGAAACAATTAAATGAATTCAAGCTAATGCCATCTATGTTTCATCTGGCACATCAATATATTACTAACTTTTATTTATATGAACTGATAGTGTGTACAGCAGTGTGCAGACAAACAAAAGGATCATAAAATTACTGTGTATTACCAAAAAAAAAAAAAAAAAAAAAAAAAAAAAAAAAAAAAAAAAAAAAAAAAAAAAAACACCATTTTTTAAAAAAAAAAAAAAAAAAAAAAAAAAAAAAAAAAAAAAAAAAAAAAGCATACAATTAGAAGACCACTGAAGACCACTAGTATCTGTTTATTCTAAGTTATTGTAAGAACTGGAAATGAAACCTACAGGTGTAGTGATAATAATGTCAGCATGATGTATTTCAAATAAATCATCCATCAGTGTATCTCCTGTCAATTCCTTGCAGGTGAGTCCTATAGGTCCAAATTTTTCTTTCCAATCATCAAAACGCTGACTGCAGAGAGCTTTTATTGGAGCCACTAAAAACAACAGCAAATAATGAGAATTAAATCAGGAACACCAAATCTTCAACTGTATTAGAAATGTATGCATTTAGTTTCTTTAGTAAGATGCCTTCTTGAATTTAATTTCCCTAATTTTCAGCTTTGCTTCCAGAACCATAAAATCTGTAACTGGTGTTACTGTTCTTATTATCCTACTTCATGTGCACAATGTTGAGCTTTGGGCCCTAGTTATTCCCATAAGCAAGCAGAAACAGAACCCTTTAATTAAGATTATTTATGCTCTCTCTTAATCCTTTATCCTGTTGGGTTTGATTTTCTTTGCAGTACCACATGGAAACAACCATTCAGCTATCAAAGGTTTTCTCACAGATGGAAGAAACCACAGGAAATACATCTTTTCTAATGGAAAATCATACAAATACCAACCTTTTCCCAGTTAAGAATTATTTGAGTATTCTGTATTCAGAGAGCAAAGTGTAAGTAAGAAACCATCCAAGAGCAATAGACACACTTCTATTTCTTCTGGTATTCTATCAAAATCAAATGTACAGTTACGTGTAGGGTCATATGAGGCAGCTAACACAGCAGGTAGCAGTTCTTGTGCTATTCTTGTGAACAGAGTCCTAAAACAATCTACTAATTTTTTTTTCCCTGAGAATACACACTGTATTTTTGCAGACTCTTTTTTTCCAGAAAACAGATGTCATTCTCAATAAGGACTGATATTAACAATACACATAAGGCTATACTAGATGATTCATCTATATGGAAAATGAAGTGAAGTATGTGAAAGAGGCAATCTAAGCATGAGCCCTAAACAGCCCTAGTATAATAGATCTTGCAGTGATTACATTCCAGGTTAGTTAGAGGCACTGGAATATGAATTATTTCTGCATATTAGCTCACAAATGATCTCTAAAATGAAGAAATTTGAAGAACCAGTCTCTGCTTCAGAAAGAGGTGTAAAATCTCATAAGAGTATCAGAGAAGTAATTAGCTCCAGAAAATTGATTAAGCTACCAGCAAGTAATTCACAAAATCACAAAGCTAATAATCTCCATCAATACAAGAACGTGAGAAGCAAGTGACTGCTCCTGGAACTACAGTCACCAGTCCTTTGATATAAAGCTACTGGAAAACAACTCCACAGAACGACCGCAAGCTAACTCACATATATGGGGCCGCTGATGAACCACGCACCAGGGCTCACACCAGCAGGACGTAGGCTGATCACCACCTCTGTTCTAACATTCAGAAAACTGACAAGTCTCATTCTCCATCACTGTGGAATCCGGAAAGGTCAGCAGATTTAACACCACTAGCAGCTAACTGCTTCCTTACTGACAGTTCCAACAAACCAAGTTGTAGTAATTTTACCACAGCAAGTGGAAACTATTACCATACACTCAAACTGGTCCAGCTGACAGAGAACCTGTAGCACATGCCTGCTTCTAAGATCAGTACACAGTAAACTCTAAAGCAACACTAGCTTTATTGTAAGAAGTTGAACAAAATCGAATAGAAAAACAAATATGAAGCTTTTGTAAATATAAGGATAAAACCTTTAATAACAAGGCTGACAAGCATGTATGAATAAATTAAAACTGGGACAAAATCACCAATTTCATCAAATTTACACAATATTAACTCAGTTCTCTAGGAAGGAAAGAAAAGAAGTGTAACTGGTGTGAGTATCTTCAAGTATTTTCATATTTCTACACAGATCAGTTAAATTCATGAAGATCACAGTTCTGGTGCCTTTGAGGTAGTATCCAGAAAACAGCAGGAAACTTTGCCAGGTAAGCGACTACTGGAAAATTTGATCCTCATCTGAGAGCAACAGCCAGCCATACAAAAGATAGTGCCGGCCAGAAACCATGCACTAAGAATTTATTTTAGTTTCCTTTGCTTCTTCCTTACCTTTTTGTGTACATCTCGCCTTCTTGGAGGACAAACTTCTACAGGATTTTCTAATTTTTATTTGTATAGGCAATGCTGAACACTACAATTACACAGTGCTGTTAAATACTAATAACAGTTTCAATGGTACCACAAATAAACACTAAACCAACTTTTTAAAGAATGAAGCAGGTTGAAATATCTTAATGTATTTAATCTCAATATTATTCCTGGACTCACACCAGATCTCTGCATTCCCAGAATGACATGTTCTGTTCTGTCACCAAAATGTTTCAAGCTGCATAATACTTACTGTAAACAACTTTAATATTTAACCAAGGCAGTGGGGCTTCCATGAGTAATCTGGTAATAGCTAGTTCGAACATTACAGTCTTTCCAGAGCCAGTTGGAGCACAAATCACAAAGTTCCTATCCGTATATAAAAGCTAGGAAAGAATTGCCAAGTCCTGTTAAGTGTTCAATAATGACAAATGAAAGGTTTGCATAACTGTGCTTCCTCTCCACACATTTTATCCTCCACCATCTTAGAAGCCAAGTGTGTCCATGTGAAGCTCCCTCAATTTCCTCTGACAAGGTCTTCCCTCCTTCCTCCTCCGCAGCGCCACTCACCCACCCTTCCTCCTCCTTGCAAATATATTACCAATCTGTATGCTGAACTATAATTCTCATCTTAACATAAACGTATTTTAAACTGAGAAAAACACTTTTTAAAGTTCTTCTGGTCTCTTCTCCCAGCTAAGCACAACCCTGATAAACTATTCCAGGAAGAGGTTCTAGATATATTATAGTATTCTAATCCCTTTTATGCTCTGAATATCAAAGTACCACTTAAATTTATCTACAAAGAACTACTTGCAGCTGCAGTTTATGTTCCATACTTACATCATCCAAAGCTTTTGACTGTGCATAGTTAAAATATGGAAACTCCTTAAAAATACTTCTAAATTGGGTTGCTTGAGAGTATTAAGGAATTTAAAATACTAGAGCATAAATTATAAAATTTTAGGAATGTAAATGCATCTTGTTCTTGCAATCTAAATGCAAACTTAAAACATACCACAATATTACACAGGCTTGTAAAAAGTTCCCCCAAAAGTAACCTATTAAATTAGTCAGTAGTTTCAGATTCTTGGTGCGCCGTATATTCCTTATCACTGGAAAAACCACAACCTATTTAAGAGGTCTCAGGATTATACCAATAATCAAGAACCTCCTCCCTGGCATAGGCTTCATGGCATGGCAGACAATTATGGAATGTGAAGCTGCAAAGGACAAACCAGATAAATGAACCAGCACAACTCTGCTGTTAGCCTATCTAAGGTGTTAGCAGTCACATAATATTTGTAATACAACAAATACAAATTATTTAGCATAATACTGTATGCCCAGACATAACAGTAGCAAAAAATTCACCAATGATCACTTTTTAAATGGTTTTAAAGATATTTTTCAGTTGCCAATAACGCATGTTCTTCAGACAACATTCTTATCTAAAAGATGCAGGAGATGAAAAGGGAGCATTGCTAGGTTCCAGCTCCAGAGGAGTGAGCTGATCCCTGGACTTGCAGAGCAGCCACATGAGCAGCCTGACTGTGAGCATCTCCTCAGGCTGAGGGTGAGCACAGGCAGGTGTGACACCCACAGCAACAATGAACTGCCAAGGCCTCAGATCCATGTCACATTAAATGACTACAAAGGAAAAGATACAGGAGTAAAGCAAGAAATAAAAGCAGTTCAAAATGGGTAAAGAAAAGCAAATAACATTAGAATAAAGAAAATAAGGATTTTTTTAAGAAAATCTTTAAAATCCCTGCTCTAAATAAGTGATTTCTTTTTATGCTGCAAAGAATTAATGATCCTTAACTGGTAAATTCACAACAATGGAATCCTTAATAATTTTTTTCACTGTGACTTTTTAAAGCTATTTACATGAATTTAAGGTGCCGAAATGTAGACATTTCCTCTTCCTGACATTTAACCTACCATTTGACAGGTTCCTAGAAACAAAGTATTGAAAAGAGTGTGTAAAAAACCCAGAAGTCTGATAGATATAGATGAATGCTTGATTTTATTTCATGTTCAAGGCAGGGCCAAGAAGCAAGAAAATGATGGTAAAATCTGCTTAAAGAATGGAAATACGGTATAGGCACACTACAACATAGGTACAGACCAACAAGGAATACATTAAGTTAATTTTCTTCTAAGAAAATGGGGTAGAAAGTAAGATACAGTTTTCCTAATAAGCCTAAATAATAATTCATTTTTCCTTTATTTAAAGTTTATGGAGATATATGTGTATATGTGTATTTGTATAGAAAATGTCTGAAATACATATTATGCATATTAAAATTTTACATTTTATATTTTAAAAAGAAAGTTTTAAGGATAAAATTTGAACATTTGAAATAAGAACAAGCTTTCTTAGGAATGAATGATCTACATACAAGTTGTCGTATCTTCATTCTTGCTTTGGAAGTTAAAAGGATAAACAGCTCTTGAACCTTTGATTCCCAGCATTATGCTACAAATTGAAACTATTATAATGTAATGCATTAATTTCTATGGCTACAAATCAAACACTAATTTTGCAAATGTAAAAGCACTGCAATAAAATCAGGAAAACCAGATCCAGCAAATACAAGAAGGATACGTATTTCTGTAACAGCCCTCAAAATTTCCAATTTTCTTCCTGTAGTTCCTAAAGAAGTAAAAATAGTACATTTATAAAATAAAATTCATTTTCAACCAATAACCATGAAAAGTATCTTCCTGACCCCAAGCTGTGTGTTCTGTAAGGAGCTTCAAGGCTGCAACAAGATCCAGGTGATAGAAGGGAGAAGATGGGATAGGACAGGGAGGTCACTAGCTCATCATTTAAAAAAGCCATAGTGGTGGCCCTTTCATGAACTCACTCCAGTTTAAGGGTGCCTTGCATGTACCACTGACTAGAACTTGATGCAGTATCTAGTTGTGGTCTCAAAAGTGCCAAGGGAGGGATAATCACTTTTCTAAACTTCCTAGCTTTGTTAACAAAGCCCAGGATGCTGGTGGCCTTTGTTACTGCTGGGACACACTGCTCACTCAAGTTCAGCAAGCTGCTCACCAGGCCCCGGGCACTCTTCCACGAGCTGCCCTCAGTCAAACCATCCCAGAGGAACCAGGGGTTCTTCTCTTTCCCTGGGGCAGGACTGTGGATTTGTACCTGCTGAATTTGATGAGACTGCTGTCAGCTCCCTCCTGCAGAGCACACCCCTGCAGTACTGCCCTTGCTGCTGGCCCGTGGACAGTGTGACCAGTGCACCACCACCCTCTGAGCCCAGCCAACCCTTTTACAGCAGGCAGTTGCTGATGCACTCCTCGCGCCCTGCATGGGTACCAGAGTGCTGTGTAAGTGGTTTCTCAGCCACTGTGTGGTATGAAAACCCCTGCTGAAGGCAAAGTGAATGGTATCCACTGCTGTCCCCTCACCCACAAATTGAATCTCCACTGCTCATAAGGCAATGAGACAGGAATCTCGCTTTTCATTCCTGACCTGCTTCCAAATCCCATCCTAAGCCACCGCTCTGCCCTGTATTTTTCTGCTAGAACTAATTTTCTACTCCATATTTCTGTAGTAGTCAGGCACACAAGGTACATTCCACAGATGTGTCATGTCCCAGAAAGTTTAAAATCTAGAAATAAACTGCACTTACTTAAAAACTATTAAAGGTTAAAAATAATTTCTAAACCATATATTTTATAATTTCATCAAAATCTCACCACTTCCCTCCATTTTCTAAGTATCTCTGACTTAAAATATATTTCTACAAAGACACAAATATCAGCCACACCACAAATAAACACTTAATTTTCAATTTCTGTTTTCAAACTCTTTACCACACAAAGGGACAAGGCTGTTTTTTTTCAAATTGCTGAGGGGATGTGAAATGACATTTTCAAAAAGGTTTACATGACTTAGCACATCTGAAAATGTGAATCTTCCTCATAAATTGTTTAGCCAGTTCATGCTGAACAACAATGCAATCAAGTTCCACAGGACTGCAATACATTCTATCAATTTTAGCCAGTTATCTCACCTTGAGCTGGTGGGAAATGTTCTTCACTCTACCTCAGATCTTGGATACTCTTTATTATTATATACCAAAGACAGACAATGGACTATTTTTCTTGACATAGAATAAAAATAATTACCTGTGATATCCAGAATCTCTGAAGCATTAGAAAATGATTGAATTTTAATTCCATTTTCAGACACAATCTCCTCATTATTTACCCTATGCAAAGTAAAATCTGAGTCTTTAGTTATTGGAGCATGATGATTATTTCTCAAAAAACCTTCTTTTGTCACTTCTTTCATGTTTTCACTTGTATTTAAGTAAGTACCAATTTCTTTCACATCAACAGAACCGGCTTTAAATTCTGTATTTTTATGCACATTGCCAGACTTTTTAAATAAGCTGTAAAAGATCCAGAATTTTCATTACCTTGTTGTCATGTCACAGTTTATCTAATATTTGAAAAATACTAGATATAGACTTGTATTAGCAAACTATTATTAGAACTAATAAGATAAATAGTAAATTGTATCTAACGTAATCTGACCTAAAGACTCCTTTCAAGATACATTTTAACTTCATTTTCATTCCAGAAAGAACATGAAAGAAATTGCTTGTCCAGATGGGCTCTGACTCCTAATAGCAGACTAATTCTGAGTTTCTGCATCATTAAAACCAATAGAGACATCCAGGTTCTGAGGAATGGGAGGAGCTGGACACAGAAGAGCAGTTTATTGATAAAATCTCTCCTCCCAGGCAGCACTGAAATCACACTGAGAACTGCTCAAGGTATTCCTGACTAGCTGACCTCTGCTCAGAAAAGCAAATGATCTCAGCCTTCGTCCTTGTCACCATGCAGATAAAGAATTCAGAGCAGTATTTTCCAAAAGCTTTGTTACCTAGAAAATTATTAAAAATTTAAGCAACAAACCAATGCTTACTTTTCTCATGAATGAGGCTGAGCTCAGGACTCACATTTAATTAAAGTACTAAAATATTGCCAAAAAGAAACATTTTTTTCCTTATACTGAAAGAATTAGCATCTGGAGCCTGCTAAAGTACCTTCAATTGAAGGATCCCAAACTTTGTGTTCAACAGATTTATCTAAAATAATAATATGATTCTGACAGTGATAAACTGACTAGACACATACCTTTTTCTTAATGTTGAATGCACACTCTCATCATCACTGTTTTCACTTAATGCTTTATTTTGCGGTTGCTGAGAAAAATCTATCATTCTTTTAGATTTATTTTCATCAAAGGAGAGAAAAGATGAAACCACTTTCAGATTTTCACGCTGAAAACTAATTTTATCTCTTTCTCCTGGACTTAATTGTAGGACTTCTTTTTCAGGGGCTATGCCAAAATGAACAGGTGCTGATGATTTATCTTCTACTTTTTCTGTGTTACTCTTACATTGCTGTATAAACTTCTCGTGCTTTCTTCCTTCTACAGAAACTATAAATTATTATTTCATTAATATTCATATTCTTATTCACAGTCATTTAATCAAGTATCTTTCACATCGAATCAGCCAAATTCACATCTATTATACAGACTGATATTTCTACCTTATTGCAAGAACTTTAGTGTGTATTTTATGACTTATGCTAATGAATGTAATGCATGCACTATCAATTAAAAAGTTATAAAAACAAGGTCCCTTTCTTTCCTCCATATGCAAAGTAAAGGATAAAAACTATTGTTCAGAACCACGAAATAGTTTATATGACAGAACTCTTCACCCTGTCCCAGAATACAGATGGTCTTTTAAAAAAATGACACAATGACCAGGCCCAAAGTTCCTGCTACAAACAGCTGAGATAAACACTGCAATCTCAACAGTCAGAACTGGTACTGATGTTGGTGACAGGCTGGTTTCATAACCCTCCTGGTTAATTATCTCGTTTTGCAGGGTTAATTCTCAGTAGAATCAGTGTCCTGACCTGGCCGACCAGATCAACAAGCATAGCTGTTGGCAACAGCAAGGGAAAGGCACCAACAGAAATAAGCAACTAAATGCAACAAGATAACAAAACAGCTCTATTTTGTTGTCTTAATTTCAATGTTACCCATCTAGAAACTCAAAATTACAATGCCCTGTTTGTGACATAATCCCAACAGTTCTAATTCTACAAACATCAAAAAGCTTATTTGAGTAAGTAGCTCTTAATGGAATTATTCTTGCATAAAGCAGAAAAAAACACACCTTCTGTTTTACTAGAATCCCTAAATAGAGAATATTATAAATCAGCACAGCAGCTAAGAAATGCACAAATCTAGTTGACAGAGATAAAGCAATGACATTCTTTAAAATGAACTTCCTTAAAATAATCCTGAATGTCTAGGAATATGCCACTTAGCAGCAATTAATGCCCAGATTCAAATTTGGCTGCCTGAACAATTTGATTAAAGCCCCAAAAAGGGGAAGTAAAAAGTGAGTTTCATATAAACTCTCTGTTCCTTGGGTGGCAGACAGGCCATCAGATCCATGTGACAACATTATGCTCTTACAGCCACTTCACACTGTGTTACAATGCTTTGTGAAACAATGTGCAGTAACTGAAATTCTGATGACACTTCTTACCTTGCACACTTCTGCACAGTAAACCTGTGGCATGTTTATGCCTAAAGAAGACTGTTATGCTTCTGGCACATCTAACACCATCATTCTCAACTCAAATGCCTTCTGTGTCTCTACTTGCATACCTGGAATATTTCATATTTCACAGCAAAAGAGGAATGATCTGTCACACTAATCATTTGTTGAGTAATTTAAATCAATGTCAAGTAATATTTGACACTGTCTGACACTAGTTGCACTTTGCAGTGTTAGGTTTATGGGTGGACTTGATCATCCTAAACATCTTTTCCAACTGTTGCAATGATTCTGCAATTCTAGTCTCTGATACTTAACCCATATGAGTGTTAGCTGAGTTTTTTTCCAGTTCCCTCTGTAACTCCTCTGCAGCTGGAATTTCAGCAATAGCTGGAGCAGGTGCAATAAACCAAGTCTTATGATCTTCATTTTCCAGACACCTATTTTTAACACACAAATGTGAGGTAAAAGCATTTTTTGAGCACCCTCCACAACTATTAGCTCAAAATCACTAGTCATAAATAACCTAACTTCTGCTAACCCTTATTTCTTATAGCTCTAAGATACACCTGCATCACTGAATGTGCTTGGAGAAACATTTCAAAGTATGGGTTATGGAACCAGAAATTTCTAGCCCCACATTTCTATCAACGGATGAAAAAGTGAGCCATAAGAAAAAACACTGCTACAAAATTATTCCGTTTGGAAAACAATTATCTATATCTAATAATAAAGATTTACCTTTGTCTCATATCTGGTTTTTCATAAAATAAATTATCCAGTGAAAAGACCATGTCTGCAGAGTTGAACATTTTTAGATCAAATGTGAAGTCTCTTAGTCTGCAATGGGCAGCACAAGAAAATGTAAAACTGAAATTACTAGACTTGAACCTAAAGCAATACGAAGTTTATTAGTTCTAAGTGCCAATATTTAGTTTCTATATTGTTTTCTTTTAGAGCTCTTGACTGCATTCCTAATCATTCTTCAAACAGAGATTCTCTCTCCTGATAAAATACTGCTTCTGCTAAAAAAGCCCTATAGGGCAGCACTTGAAGCAGCCTTTACTATCACGACATATCTGGGAAGAAAAAGTGGGTAGGAATGAAGATCCAGATAAAGTTTATGTGAAAGTTTTTAAATTCTAAGAAGAAAGCTAAAATTCAGCCTAGAGAAGGCTAGAGAAGAGGAGACTAAGGGGACACACCACATTCTTCCACTTCCTCATGCAGGGAAGAGATGGGCAGGCACTGATCTCTTCTCTGCAGTGACCAATGACAGGACCCAAGAGAGCGGCCTGAAATTGTGTCAGGGGTGGTTTAGGACGGACATTAGAGAAGGGCTCTTCCCCCAGAGGGTGTTTGGGCACAGGAACAGCTCCCCAGGGCAGTGGTCACAGCAGCAGCCTGACAGAGTTCCAGAAGTGTTTGGATAATGCTCTCAGGCACAGGGTGTGACTCTTGGGGTGTCCTGTGCAGGGCCAGGAGTTGGACTCGATGATCCTTGAGCCCCTTCCAACTCAGCTTTTTCTGGGATTATTTTATACAACTGCAGCCAATAATGTTTTTCTCCAATTGCTTTGTTAAGATCACAGTCTGTCAAATTTTTGCAAAACAAAATTATACTGTTATCTAAAAAAGTAAAGTTATACTGCTACCCCAAAAATTATTCTAATTTACAAGCAAATTAGACTTTTTTAAACATACATGCAAATTGCTTACCTGGATAATTGGAGTATGGGCCCACCACCTTAAAGTTGTTAGCAGGTTTGTTCTGAAACAGCAGGACCAGAGATTATTTCTAAATTATTTATTGTATATATCAGTATTAAAAATACTCCAGCTAATTTCAGTGGTTTTCATTTAGCACCATCTGTGGGCATTAGAAATGCTTCTTTATGCCTTTCTGTTGAAAAGTTTTACAGCTCTTAATTTTGCTTGAGGACAACTTTAAAAAGCAATGACCTTACTAAAAGGATACCACACAGATGATTTCATGAGTCAAAAACCTGAGACTCACCGAAACAAATGATAAAATACAAATTAAGTTTATAAAGTTCAATAAAGGCCAACTCTGGAGGTAAAATAACAAAGCAAACCTTTCTTCTTTATCTACAGAGATAAAACCAAAGGTGACACTTCTTTTGTACTCCAGCGTCTCATTAGTAATATATTTAAAGGATCTTTAAGAGTGCTTTGCAAATAGGCTTCAGGTTTCCTTAATTACTGTAGACTGTCAGCTGTGAATCAAAAATTTTAAAAGCACTTTTCTTTTATAGAATCTATAAACCTCCAAATATTCCAGAGAGAGGTTTCAAATTAAATAAAGGAAAACATTTCATAATACCAGAATATGGAGCATGTGATCAAAACTATCTGTGAACACAGTGAAGACTTCAAACAAAAAAATCTGCCAATGCCCCCTTTACACACTGTAAGTCTGCAGCATCACATATACCAATTTCTGGCACTCCCTCACTGCCAGGTTTTGCCACTTTCCCCTTCATATTAATAAATACAGAATTTAGAAATCACACTGATAAATCTAACAAAGGTGTTTAATTTTGCCTCCATGCTTTTACTGTCAGTAATCTCAAGCAAGAACTCTCAGGCTTGGTATCAGTAGTGGCAGTAGAAAGTATCTGTGAGGAGCACTAATCAAGATGCCATTGAAGAAGTAATAATCTGTGTTAGTGCCTATCCAAGTGAATAATCACTGCTCCATCAGCTACAAGGAGCTACAAATACTGCACACCAGTATGAAATGGTTTTCCCACCTCAGGAGGGGAATCATCAAATGTGATTATGCTACTTCCATTTAAGAGTCTGGATTTATGATTCCCATTCTTGAGCAGCCTTTGTTATGCACAATGTTTGATCTCCCGGGCCCCTGCTCTGCTCTCCATGTTAATTTTTTCCTTAGATTAATAGACCAGCTCTATTAATCCCAATTGCTTGATAATATAAATAACAGGTATCGTGGTCATTCTACAAGACTGGAAATCTAAAAGAAACACACTCCTTTATGCAGCTGTCCATTCACCCACCTGTTCCACCTGTGAAACAGTGAAAAGTTTCTCAGACTTTTAAAGAAAAAGAAAGAAGCAAAAAAAAAGGCGGGTGTGGGAGTGCTGGGAGGAGCCAAAAACGTTTCCAAGATGGCCAGGAAACAAAGCGTCTTTTCCACATGCTCAGTACTCTTGGATTCCACAGGGAAAATGCATATTCCACATGGCAGAATGAGGGCGTAGGTGTTCGCAGGAGCAGCACAGACCACTGAATCACGTTTACTGAGAGGTGTTTGCCAAGTCCTGGGAGCAAAGACCTCTCGTGTGTATCTGCTTTAACAAACACCTTACTGCAAACACTGCAGGCCATGAGGGAATTTGCTCAGTTTTGAAGCCATCTTACTTTTCACCTTCTAAAACAAATCCTTTCCTCAGTACACTTATTTCATCACAATGCTGTCTCCAGGGGCCCAAAGTGAAGGTCACAACCTTCAAGGGTGCTGACCCATACAAACCGCAACTGCCCGGTGCCCCGAGCGCATCCCCGGCTCACTGCGCTGCTCCCCGAGTCCTGCGAGGTCCTGAGGCCCTCACGGCCAGGCTGCCGCCCCCTCACCGAGGAACGAGAACGCCGCGGCTCCCGCCTCACCAACAGCGCCTCCCGCCGCTTCCACCGCGCAAAATGGCGGCGCGGGGGGCCGCGCGCTGCAGCCGCCTCAGCGGGGCCGGCGGCGATGGCGGCCGAGCCCGCCCCGCGCTGTGCGCGCCCGGCGCTCCCTCAGCGGCTCCCGCGCTCCCTCAGCGGCTCGGCACCCCCTCAGCGGCTCCCGCCGAAGCGAAATGGAGGGTGCGGGCCCGCCTCACGCCCGCTGCCTGCCCTCTGAGGGGTGGCCCGGGAGCGGCGCCTGACAAAGCCCCTACTCGGAGGTCCTCTAATGGGAAAGAATTGGCCTAAATTTCCCCATAAAAACTGCCGGAGAGGAATGTGTAGACACTCCAGTGGTGCTGGATTTAGAGCTTGTCCAAGCATGGATTTATTGGGAATTACTCTCTTGAGAAGTCCTTATTCACTTCAACCCTGATGTCAATTGGAAAAGGCAGCTGATTCCTGAACCATACAACTCAGTTAGGAAAATGATTCCTGCAGGAAGAAATAAAGACAGCAAAAATATTGATCCTTTTAGTGGATTTTTGAAAATAATAAGGTTTTTTTCCTTGCTGTTCAAGTGATACAACAAAATTCTTCAAGTTATATGAATTGAAACAATATGACAAAGTATTTGTAACATGCAGAATTAGGTCACATACCCCACTCCTCCCTGAAATACTGCAGCATAAAATTCTGGACTTGCCATTAGAGCATAGCTTTTGAACTAGCAAATTTTCAGTAAATGGCACAACTGTCTAAGAAAGTCTAAATGTTAAGCTTCATGACATTCAACAAATACTATAGAGGCAGCTACTGTAAATATGTATTTCCTCATACATAAATAGATGAAAAGGAGAATATTTTCTCAAATATTGATTGATTTTAACATAAATAATTTTTATTTAATCAACTTTTTTGTTTTTCTTTCTTGAAAATATTAATTTTTAACTTTCAAATTCTTACACCTTGTGTATATTTACTTAATGTGTGTTCACTCAAGTTATGCAAGCCCAGGTCAATTAAGACCCAGGTCAATGCAAGAAATGTTATGTTTATTTTTACTATCCAGTGTATATTCATGTCTTTGTTTATTCTTTTAAAAGACTTGCATCAGAATTGGGTCATATTACAATATTCCAAATTTTATACCACACGTTTAAATGCTTTAACCCACCTCCCCATCTAATTACTGGGCAGACAGCCAAAGGTGAGAAGCACTTCATTCCTGCTTCCAACATGACAGGATCTTGGCCAGCACAGAATAACAAAAGATTTTATAAGGAGCTTAGCATACAATCAGGATTGATAATGAACCCATTGTCTGAAATTAGATTCTGAAGCCATCAATCTTATTCAGTAATCTGAATAAAAGTGGGAAAATGTTTGTGCATAAGCATGCAGAAAGCATTCATTTTTTTGCTTACAATAAATTCTGAAACCAGAAAGCATTTTTCCTTCTTACTATTAGTGAATGCCTTCTTTGATTCTGGCCTCAGGCAAGTTTCCATCTTGGTTCACAACATCTGCTTTTAGCTGACCAGACTTTAATGTTTAAAGCCGTAATACAAACAGTTCATTTTTTAAAGCTGTTTTTTTCTTCAATTCCTTTCCCTAGGTGACATCTCCCTCAACACACACACACAAATCACATAAAATATATAGCAAAGCAGTCTCTCAACTGCTCTGAGACAGTTTAATTTTTGATTTTCCCCAAGCCTAACATCTGATCTGCCATATGTTTTGAGTCTTTCCAGCTCATGGAGATCACATACTAAGTCATAAACTTGCATGTTCTGGAGCAACACAACTAGAAAATCAGGAGCACCAGACATTGGTCAGTGATCCATATGAGAACAGAATAATTCTCATACTTGGTAAATACAGAGCTGTTAGAACATTCAGTTTTCTCCAGGACCTACAAACTGAACAAATCAGTGACAAATTAAGTGTAGAAAAGCAGGAAGATGAAAGTGAGCTCACAATCAGTGGTGACTTCTCTCAGTTTCCTTTGTTGGGCTTTATCCACAATTTCTGAGACGTGACAAAACCACTGGTCTCTAAAAATCACCCTTGCTCATGGCAGAAATTCCTGGGAGAGGCATGCAATCACAGGCAACCCTTGAACTGCATGACTTTTATCAGTGCTTGAGGTGGTTGCAATCATTAATTTATTAAAGAAATTGTAAAACTCAATTATTAAAGAAGATTTGCACCTGCAACCTTTTCCAGTAAACCAAAATATAAATAAAAATACAGCAAAAATGAAATTACCTAGTTAGGTGAGGAAAAGGGGAGTTCCTTCCATTTTATCACGTTGGCTTTGGTGGATTTACACCAACATTTTTAAATGTAGGACTTACAAACGTGGGCGGCATGTTGCGCCACCCCTACAAAAACTTCAGGCAGGTGAGTAAGTAGATGCGTGGCGCTGGAATGACTCCCGCGCCGGAGCGTTCCCAAGGCCGGCTCCCGGGAGAGCGCGGCGCGGCCCCGCGGGGCCCGGCGCTGCCGCCGCGCGTGTCCGCCCCGGGCTGGCCCCGCGCTGCCGCCGGCCGCGCCCCCGCAGACGCTGCTCCCGCAAGTTCAGCTCCTCAGCTTTGCCTTTTATGTGGCTAAACTAAAATATTTTTAGCACTATTGTTTTTTTTCATGGTGAGGTGAAGAAAGTGCTCTTTTCTGTAATTTTTTACATTTGTTTCCTTTTTAAATATCTTACCCAAACACATTTTTTGGTTCTGTTTTGTTGGGTTTTTTTAACACTTTCAAAAATTAACCCTCAGTTATAGACTAACCAAGAACTATTTTCATTATGTATAGTATTAGGCTCATGCTTCAAATTAACAAAACAAGCACATTCCACATTTACAACCCCACCCTGAACAAATCTTGTCACGCACAAGCATTTATGTCCTATACTAATTAGGGACATTAGCAATTTTGCACACAGACAAAGGGGATATCATATTGAGTATAGGCTTAACAGTTCGCATACCCTATACTTTACAATTCCTGTATATCTAATTCAAATGCTCAGCTGATAAGACATACACAGAAATAAATAAAATTATATTAATGCTGTACTGATATTTGCTCTTTTGCAGTGCACCTCCTAGGAGCCAAGTCATTGCTGCTTCCCTTAAAAATGAAACAAAAATGTCTCATTGAAAAGTGTCCATGGAGACTGCTTTTGCACAGATGACAAACTTGAAAGTTACATCTGCAACCGCTGTTTTGGAAAATATCTGACTATTTTCATCTTGTCAATTCCAACAATATACTTTTTTAAAGGTAGGGATGGAATGGATTTTTTTAAGCTAGAACTATTTTGTTGAAGCCAGCTCTCAACAGAAACACAACAAATGCTCTTATTTTTTAAGCTTTTTGTTTTAAATTATTATGAATCAAGTCTGCTTGCAGCTATGCAGCTAACATCTGGATTCCAGATCATCTAATGGTTCATGCCCGTTGAAAATGTTTCGTGTCAGCAAGATTTCTCACTTTGGATTGGAAATTACAATTCTATAATTAAAAAATATTCAGAATTCCTGAAAAGTAACACTTTTTTAGAGTTCCTCCTTTAAATAGATAAGTGTACTAGGAAATCTGTAGATTATTTTACTAGAATAATTTTTTAATTTGTAAAAAATATATGCCTGTAGTCAAGGAACAGATAAAAATTTGTGAATTTTGAAATATGATTAATTTTTAGAATACATTTTGTTTTACACATAGCATTTTTATTCACCAAAAAAGTTTCTATTTTTTTCAAATGTGGTTTATTATTCTGGCAAACAATGACTTGAGGGAACCATGATTCTATGGCCACTTACCAACTATGTGTCTGATTTCTCCTCAAGGGAATTTATTTTCTTGGCTATGTGTCTGCTCCATTGTGTTCGGGGGAAAAACAAAACAAAACAAAACAAACAAAAAAAAAAAAAAAAACCACAAAAAACCCCACAAATATTTTAGGTACTGTTCTCTTTGAAATATACTAAAAGTCTTTTCCAACCTAAGGATTCTACGGTTAAGTTATCTGTTCAGTACTTCATCATAGTCCGTGGGCTCACTGTCCTTCATGTCCCATGTCTCAAAAGCACTTGAACAGAATATTTTTTTTCCAATTTTTAGGTACTGTTCTCTTTGAAATGCTCATCCAAAGATTTCTAGAAAACTTAATCTTCACTCTCTGCCTTCCCTGGTCACATCCTAACTTTTAAATTTATACTGATTAAGGTGGAATAAAACAACTCAACCACATTGTTTAAAGCAGCAGTGTGATCCATATGCAAAGTGTGGGGGGTCCAGCCAGTATGATTAACAGCTTGATGTAGTCAGGGCTAAGACATATGTATTCCAAAGATAATTCTGTTAATTTGAAACTGTCTTTCCTAGAATGACAGCCTACTTACTCAGTTATTTCTAATAATCTTCCATACTGTAGCTATGCTGTGCATTTTAAGTTAAACAGCAACAATATGCCAATTAAATTTCTGCAGACTATATGATCTGAACACCCTACAGATCCTTCGCTCTTTCAAAGTAGGTCCGTGTATACAGATTTTGTTTGATCTCTGGTTCATGTCAACCTGGTTTTGAAACATACCATAACTAGAAAATGTTTCTTTATGATATGTTAGTTATCAGGAATGTGATCTATACTGATAGAGGAGGAAATGAGTTCATGCACTGATCTTTCTTCAAAAATGAAGTTTACTCTCCTTGAATTAAGGTAGAAAGCATACATTCTTCAAAGTTTATATTTTCTCCATTTCAACTTTCATGATCATTGCCTTAAGCCTTATGATTTCAAATTTACTAATTCAATGCTTGATAATATAATCTATGTACTGATACATCATAAGAAGGTTAAGTGCAAAACTGTGTGTCTTGTACACAGGTACAAGACAAGGCGGTCTAGTCCTGAGGAGATCATTGGGATATTATTGCAGTGCAAGTAATACCCAACAGAAAGTACAAGTGCAGAAGTATTGTGCATCCTTGCAGATGATGGAATGGACATAAGCCAACCCTCCTGACTCATGTCAGATACCAGGAAATTATTTTACAGCACTGGAACTAAAT
The DNA here is from genome assembly GCF_017590135.1 of Pyrgilauda ruficollis. Lineage (NCBI taxonomy): Eukaryota > Metazoa > Chordata > Aves > Passeriformes > Passeridae > Pyrgilauda > Pyrgilauda ruficollis. The sequence goes on along the minus strand of NW_024527710.1, from coordinate 3,459,425 downwards.
TGATGTAGGAACGCAACATGACTTGACCTTTGAAACAGTACTCTTGTAGATGCAGCAAGATGCAACACATGAGAATGACACAAGTATCTGATATCAGGATAAGAAGAAATGGCCTCAAGCTGCCTCACACAGGATGTAAATTGGATATTCTTCATGGGAAAGGTAATCAGGCATTGGAACAGGCTGCCCAGGGAATGGTGGAGTGACCATTTGTGGGGGGATTTAAAATGTCTGCAAACACGGTTCCGTGGGATATGGTTTAGTGGTGGACTTGGCAGTACTGAGTTAACAGTTGGACTTGATGATACTAAAAGTCTTTTCCAACCTAAGGATTCTACGGTTAAGTTATCTGTTCAGTACTTCATCATAGTCCGTGGGCTCACTGTCCTTCATGTCCCATGTCTCAAAAGCACTTGAACAGAATATTTTTTTTCCAATTCAACCAAATTTGTATCACTGTAAACTCCAGCAGCATTGTATTTTGCAACTGAAAATCCTTGTGAAACAGTATAATTCAAAATTTTAAAGTAGCAAGTGCCTTACATTTTGGAATGTGGTAACTAAATACAGATGTTCAGATTCCAGTTGGGGCACTTGAAGCAATTGTTCCTGATATGTTCTGAAAACAAACCCCAAACAAAACAAAAAATTATATGAGAAACAGCAAATAGAATGTCTGAGTACACTCACACTTAAGAACTTGTCCAGATGGGTTTGTTCCAAGCAAACTGTGGACTCCAAACAGCTGAGCATCTCAAGAGTAGGCACAGTACTAAATAGAAAACATTCTGAGAAATTTCCAAACTAAGAAGTAAAGACAATGACTGAAGCTTGGGGACTTCTCATCATCACAAAAACATTTGAGTACAAAATCCCACTGCACTTCGGCACAAAACACTGAAGATGGTTTACACAGACTCAACTTATCCTCAAAGTAGCACAACTGCTTTGGTGACAGTGGAGAACCTGAGAGATCAACATGTTGCAAAGAAAAACTTCTGTCATACGGAATTTTTGATAAAAATGGAAGCGGCAGCAAGGAGCACAACTGAAAAATGCAGTATGTCGACACACTACCAAAAGAAACAGAGTTAGATATGAAACACTTTTATAACAAGCTGACTACTGACAACGATACAGAAAGTAGGTGACAGCATTTCAAAGTCAAGACATTCTACATACTTGTTGATGTGTTTACAACATAGATGAAAGAGCAGTTTCAAGATTTCACAGAGAAATGCAGTCTGACATGTTGACACTGATAAAGTTTTTAAAACATCTTCTCATATAAAGCCTCAAAGAAAACTTTGTAATTTGCATATTTAGTCCAGCTATTCACTAATCAACCCTTTCATGTATTAATTCAGACCATACAGACCTATTGGGAAATTTTGGGTTAAAGTGTTCAGAAGAGGACCTATACATTTAAATACACAAAGGAAAGATGGAATGATCACTGGACTTTGTCTTCAGAAGAATTCAGTGTCATAATGGTAGTTTTGTGAGTCTTCTTCTGGAACGTGATATTGTGTTTTCTGCTAAAACATTCTGTAGAAAATTGAAAGCCCTGGCTTCCTATGTATTTCTAAAGAAGACTTGGGAATTTATTAAGTCTAGCCCAGCACTATGAAGTATGGTAGGGTTCTCCCTTCTCATTTTATCCAACAGCATTACAGTATTCACTTGAGATCCTTTCCCTTTCTGTGAAGCGATTTCAGTCCACATCTCCCATCTCATGAGCGAAAGCTCCAGTTACTCCGTTATTGGGTTTTGTAATCCAAGCCTGTACCAGTTCTTTGAGGGTAAAACCATTTCAAGTTGTATGGAATAATTAAACCTTATGTAGAAGGAGCACATATGTGCCAATACTACTGTTTGACTCAGGAAAATCACCTTAGACTTGTGAGACCACCCCCCACAAACAAATCACTGCATTCCCCTAGCTACAAGAGAATACAGTCACTTGTGCTCTTGTCCAAATGTTTATTTCATGCAAAGGAATTAAGCCCACTATATTTGGGAACCAAATACCTACTATAAATAAGCAAAGTATTTACAATGACATCAGTGATGTTTGGATCACATTTGCAAGGAAAACCAAAACGTCAAATCACTATTTAAAAGTGAAAAATTGTTCTCATGCTAATAACATAGAATTGCAAGAGTGGATTTTATATAGGTCTTTAAACTGTTTAATTTAGTATGAAAGAAACTAAAGATTAAAATGCTTTATCAGAATGTTTCTGCAAGTCATGCTAACTTACAAAAAATATCAGCCTAACCTAAACTATTGCTGTAGCATTGCTAAATGTTATAAAGTCTAAATTTCAAGTGTTTATTAGCCATTCATTACTTCTTTGTATTTATTTAAGTGTTGTGCTTTCCTGTTAACAAGCTAGATTTGCAACATCTAGGCAAATTACTTTAACATTTGGTCTTCATAAGCTGACTACAAAATATCCAATGTGAAAATAAATTTTCTCATGAAAGTCTTATTTTCTTTGTTGGTAAGTTGGTGATAGATAAAATTTTCATGATATTCAGACGGTATTTTTATTTATATATATACCAAAAAAAATAATCCATCTCCTGTCTCCTTGTTTTAGCTCTTTCTTCTGACTTTACAGAGCCAGAATGGTATGACCAAGGAGCCTGTAAGAATCCCCAACCTGAGCTGCTTCATGTAAAAAGCCATCAAAGTTCACCCTCTTTTTGAGACCTGTAACTTTTCCTTTTCCCTCCACCCTCCTGTTTTCTCCAAAGTGTGACCTATGGCCTATATTCACAGTCTGTGCATAGACTGTGGAAGCAGAGGGATTTGAGGTAGAAACATTTCCTTGGGCAATAGAAGTGGTAACAGCAGGAGTACCAAGGAAAACAAAGTGTTAGGATAAATCTCCTCTTCACAAAAAAAAAAAAGAAAAAAAAAGAAAAAAAAAGGAAAAAAATCACAAAAATATGTTCCTCATAGCTACTCTATATGTATGGCGAAGAATCTTTATCATCTAGGCACAAGGTACAGAATATTGATCTACAGAATTAACTGAAACTCACAGTATTTTTAAAAAATAACAGTAATTACAGATTGGAATGTGAGCAAGAGAAATGCACTAAAATGTTAAGATGAAGCCCAGCAATCATGCAGTTTTAGAGCACATATTTATCATGTTGCCAGTCAGCTCCAACCACTGCTTTCCAGATGCCAGAGGAGAGCAGAGGCACAAGGCAGTTATCCTGATGGAGCTGAGATCTATCACCACAAGAACAACTCTGCAATAAAACAGCAGACAGCGGAAAAGCACAGAAAATTTACTCAAAAAAAAAAAAAAACCCCAAAATACAACTAAACCCCTCAAAAACCATAGGAAAGGGCTCCAAGAGTGGCTGGGGCTCCTGAGAAGGGCATCTGGACCCTGAAGCCCCAGCTTCTGTAGCACGTGCTTAGGTCAGCACCAAAAGAAAGATCTGGTTACATTTACTTACAGGTATTTCATGTTTCGAAAGTAAATTTCTACTTCCCCAAATGTGCTCCAAGCTTTTAATCAAGGTTGTTACTACTGCTTCTTGTCATCTGTTTCCCAAAGACTAAAGAGAATTTGTCATTAGCTCATGGGTGTGTGTTGTGTCTATTTCAAGGGTTGAAAACACAGCTTGGGTGTCACCTGGTCCTTTTTATCTGACACTAAGGGCACGAAACGTGCCTCCAGTGCTGAACAGACACCCTCATACATGGAAAGCCCAGAAACATAAGCACACACATGTACTAGCACATATCAGTCTAAGAGCATAAACTAATCTACAGTAATTATCTTAGGGAATGAGCAGCAAAATTTCCCCTTTGAAACTACCACTACTGCACATTCAGCCTGAAATCAGCATTTTAACATTATTCCTTTCCTGCCAATTAAACAGTTTTACAATGTGTCACAGAAAAACAAGGAATTTCAATGACTCAGACTGATTTCCCTGTTACTGCCATCTCACTTCTCTGGTAGTAAAGCACAGCTTTATTTTTAATGGTTATAACTAGTGATTCCTTTGTTGATTCCTGGGAAGCCCACTGGCATTATAATCACAGTGTAAGATTTTACCATACATGATACTAATGTCAGGCAGTTTAGCTGGCTTTGTCTTTATATCTGGACAATTTGGTACAGATTCAAGATGATGTTTGAGGAGTTTGTGCTTTAATTTGTTAAAACAGCCTTTTTTTTTTTTTTCTGCTGAAGACTATTTCAAACAATATGGTGGAGCTGGATAGAGTGAAGTCTGTTCTCCAGATCAAGACCATTTTCATTGCTGACAGGACAGTTAAGTAAAAGCTAGTGAAATTAAAATGACACAGGAATTGAAACAGTGCATTTCCACCTAAGGCACGCTGAAAAACAGAATTTTCAACCTGGTAAAATACCAATACTTAAGACTACTTCTGTTTTAAAATATCCAGTTGTTTGAGACTTCCATAAAAACCTTGGGCCAAGTTGGTATCTTCAAGGGGAATATTCTTATCATGGTGAAAATTCAGCAGATTGTGGCTTTGCTTCAACAGTACTTCAGTAATCTATAATTCAATCAGAACAGTCTTGTAGAAAAAGACAAAATGATTTTTTTTTTTTTAGGTACAGGATTTTTTAAAATTTCAGTTATATTTTTGCATGATCTACATTTTTCCTAGTTTTATTTTAATAGTGAAAAATCTCAGCAACGTTATTTGCTATTGTCATAAAACCAAGCCAACTTTCCCCAATGATTTATATAGCTAGACAGTATGCAGCATGTATCTTAAGTCCTATAAAACTGTAATTTTCACAAAATTGTATTTCTAGGTTATGTTTTGGCATTATACAAGGAATTGGCTGTCGTATGTTCGGAGAGGATTAAAAAAGCACTATCCTCATATTAAACTGGGGACAGGGGCTTGCTACTTACATTATTTCTATTCATATTACACTGTTTCAAGTAATTTCTATTTTAAGCATAACAACCCTCAAGAAATATCTACAGAAATATTGGAAAAGAGAGGAACACCCCCCCGCCCCAATACCAAACACAAAAGACAATGCTGCATTTCATTACTATAATTGTTGTGTTAAACCAAGCATCTAGGTTAATCTATCAGCTCTCAGGAAAAAGAAACAAAATTTCATTCATATACATCCAGTTTCTCTGGTTTAAAATTAATTTCTTTCAAAGAAGGTATCAGTTAACACCATAAAGAGTTTTTTGCCCCTTTGTAATGCTCTATAGTTTTGAACCATTAGCTGAAAATAGGACTTCAAGGCAGTGGAGGACAGTATGAGTTCAGGAGCTTTCTATGATTCTGCATCCATTGAATCATTACTCTGAAAATCAAGAAAACTGGGTATTGTGTAAAATAGCTTGAGGGAACAGCTTTAGTATGTTAAAATACAGTCCACAGGCAATTTTCTAAAAGAACTCTCCTTACCATAGCTCTGGCCCCCTTTTCAATATTTTAAGCTAGATGCCTTAAGTGATATATGTATTACTGTCCTTCCAGTCTCACAGTTCTCTTTGCCAGACTGCTTTGGTGGGAGGGCTCCCATCTGCGGGGGCTCCCTGTGCCCACCAGATCCCGGCACAGCTCCGCCAGGAGTGCTGCCAGCTGGGCACAGCACAGATTGTCCGTGTGCATTTCCTCCTCCTTCTGCATGCACCTATGGAACCCTTCTCTCAGGAACCCTGGCTCTCTGCTCCTGTGCTGGCAGCTCGTGGGAGGAAAGTGCAGCAGGCTTAGGGAAACCCCAGGCAGTCCCACTGTGGCTGTGCCTCAGTGAGTGAAGGGTTAACTCTACCTCTGTTACACTGATGGAAACAAGGAGGAAATACAGTCTTCTCTATAATGCTGATTTAAGAGAAAGTATACATTAGAAAGAGTAATTAAATCCTAGAGTTTTGGCGCAGGGATGTGGCGGCTTTTAGAGATTTGCAATTTTTTGATTTTTATTTGTAACATCACCCGTAGGGGTTTGTTTCTTTTTTTTTGTCAAACAATGAAAATAAAAGAACCAGAGTTTAAAAGCTAGAGTTCAAACCACAAATATCTGTAACTTCTTCTGGGTTTAGAGTAGTAAATCCTTGTGTGCATGCATACTTGCAGATAAGTGGGCACAGTTTTATTTGTATGGAAAGCTAACTGTTAGATTAAAATAACTGTTCCCACATCAGTGATGACTTCAAAAATAATATAAATGCTACAAGTATTAAGGATATGACAAGAAAGGGGTTTCAAACTAAGTCAGTTTTCCAGCTTATTAATTCTGGGAGCTGACTCTCCGCTTCATCACCTTTTTTTAAACCACCAATGCCAAAATATGGGAAGCATGAATACTAGCAGCATAGCAAAAAAAAAGAAAAAAACAACCTCTAAATTTTTTAAAATTAGGATCAGTGGGTAGAATGCACAAAGAATTCAGTTTTAAAATAGTATACTATTCAAGAAATAGAGTACAATATCATGCTTTCCTAAAATGATCTTTTAACTTGAAAAATTTAGTCGTGCTAAAACAGAAGGCCAATAAGAAACAGGTGAATTTTTACTCATAGAAGATATACAAGAGAAGAAATTCAGCAGTATCTAAGACCCCAATAGTAATAGCAGTGGAACAATGAAGTTACAATTGCCTAGAAGCAGCAAAGGAGACTGGAAAGTCTAGCCTTGTGCAGTGATTTAAATAAAAGCCTGCATGTATGTTGTTAGATCATATTGGAAGTGACATTGTGTTAAGAGGTTTCAGCCATTGAAGTTGTACTGATGCAGGCTCGGGCAGGATTTGGCCCTGCCTATCACATTTATTATACATGTGCTGCTCCCTCTCTTGTTTTGCTCCAGCCTGACCTACTGGCTGTCCCTGCTGGCTGGGATGCTGACTTCATCCTTGACCCTGGCTTTCTTCCACACCCTGATTCTCCTGTGGCTGCACATTACTGTTCTCATTGCTTTAGCAATCTATTTTTTACCGTAATTTCACCTCACTGAAGTCTCCCATTAAGAAATCCGATCATTTCAAGCTATCATCGAAGCTGTTTGCTTTCCTAATTTGAAATACTTGTATTTTGACCTCAGTGTTTCTCAGTATAAGCACCCTGCAGAAACATTAAAATTAATCCTCTAAAGGCCAATTTTAATGTAAAATTATGTCGGTTTTCATCTTCAGCTATCCCTACCAGCTCTTCATTGATTGCAGGATCTGTTAAGAAATGTCTCTCCTTGTTTTCCTCCATGGATTTTCTCCAGACTACCTTTTCATCTAAGGCTGGACTTTTCATTCCACCTCTCCTTAGGAAGTAACTTTCATCAGAGCTGTGTGGATACCAAATGCCATCAAGTAAAACTGTTACACACAGCTTTGTTTGCATTGTATATATGCAAATACAGATAAAGTCAGCAGAGAATAAGGTCCCATTTGGTCAGTGCTATGCAAGAATGCACTGGGATAAACAGACCATCTACAACACTTTACCCCTAACTGTGCCCAAAGGATGTATAAAAAAACAAGAGGAAATTGAGTTTTACGAGTTGAGGGGAATGGTTAGGACACAAAGCCTGTGGCTATACGAATATTGAATATAATAGGGATCAGAAAGGCTGAGAGGCTGTGCCTTTCTTCTGGCATGAAAGGCAGTGTTCATAGTGGAGGGAGGCATTACAGTTGCCTTATTTCCTTTTCCTTACTCAAATCTCTGAAGGAAGACACCCTGCTAAGTTGTGTGTTTCCACAACAGCTTCGTGGTCCTTGCTAGAAGAACCCCTCAGCCACTCCAAATGAGCACTGTAATGTTCCTGGGAGTTCCCAGCCCCCCATTAAGCACCACTGGCTCCAGTCTGTTCTGTCCTTTGTTAGAGTTTTACCAGCATTGTTTACAAAACTGCTTCTGCTAGCTGTAAAAAATCCTTTTCTCAGTCCTTCCATCCCATCCTATTGCTTTCCCTTTTGTTTTCAAAATTGCTATAATACCTGTTTCTGAGTGACTCCTTGTACTTTGATACAAATTTCAGTTAACAGAGGGTCAAAAGAGAGACTATGAGAGATTTCAGTGACAGAGAGCAGTGTCTGAGAATGCCATGGACTTGCATAAAGGTCAGTTTGCTACCACACCTGTACCAAAACCAGGGACATTTCAACATGTTTGTTGAATACACGCATTAGTCACTAGGTAGCTGACAACTCCTATGGACAAAATATGAACAGCAACCATTGCATCCCTCATGCCCCTTTCAGGGAATGATAGTAGAAAACCCATTTTCAGTTAGGCAAAATATCTGGAGTACTCCCTGTGCTACTTGTGAATTAAATTAATTTTCAGTTTTCTTCTTAACATTAGGTATTTTAGAAATGCCTATTAGACAACAACATTTCCATTTTCACAGGTAAGTGTTTTGGGCTTGCTGCTTTCTTGAAGTGACATAACTTTTGATCAATTTAACTCATAGTTTCCATATTTTGTAGCTGTAATAGGAAGCAGTTTCATAATGAGCACACATATTTCTGTGGCTGTACCATATGGTCCTGTGGCTTGCATACCACAGAGTGAAGAACAGAACTAAAACCAGAATGTAGTCTTCAAAAGTCTCCCTGGAAAGCTCATGTGCAGCAAAACCCACTACTTGGAGCATGCTCACACCAAATTACAGCACTAAAATACTTCCTCACTGAGGATATTTCCTCACTCAAAGGGATCCACAAACTCCAGAAATGGTATTGTGTAGGAGAAATTTTGGAACAACTAATGTCCTATATGCCTCCCCACAAAAAAAACCATATTACAGCAGAAAGCAAGCAACCAGATATAGGCAAGGCAGTGTCACATAATAAAATATTCTAGGTGAGTTTCTGTGCTTAAAGGAACATTAGAAGACTGAGACACTTGAGGGCTCAAAAGAGTTCCTTTTTGAGTGTCCTGTCTATTCCAGATGCAGCCATATTGCTGTTTGGTCCATTGCCTCACCTGTCTGGAGGGGCTTGTCTGAGACACCTGAACATGTAACTTGATTACAAGGAGAACATGACTCCCACATATTTGCCAGAGGTCACAGTAGACGAGAAACATGGCATGCTTTTCCATGCAGGGAGGAAGAGAAGCAGAACTGCTTTTCCACATGATCACATCCCTGCCTTCCCTGTGCCAGTCTGAGAAAAGCCTTCTGCTGTATCTTGACACAGAGCTGTGCCTGTCACATGGGGCTGAAGCCACAATAAACTTAAACATGTTCCTTTGCCACCCCACAGAAGTTACTACCTTATTCCTTATTAGAAAAGTCACCTCATTGTAGTTTTTCATATAATAACAGTGAAGCTAGTTTTCATTTCATCACCTGTAGCTGAGAGTAGCAAAAAAGAAAAATAAAAATCCCCAGACAATTGTCTTTAAAAATAAATGAATCAGTCAAGTCACAGCAAACTACTCACAAGAGAATTCATCCTTGGAATTTAATACAGAACAAGCTCTGCAGTGCACCATTACACACTTAAAATAAAGCTTTTCCAAGGCATGTTATCCTCTCAACAAAAGGGAAGAAAATCCAAAGCAAAAAACAACAAAAAAACCTCAATATTCAAATTCAGTACTGTTATTCCTACAGTAGCTGACAAGCACTGCAGTAGTATCAGAGGTAGCCAACTTGGAAATATTACTACTTTCAGTATAAGAGATTGCAAGAAATTAATAATTTTTCTCAGATTTCAGTGTTTCTGCCCCAAGGAAAAATTGAAATGGCAACAGGAGAAAGTTACAAGTATATCACAGTTTAGAGCAAGGAATTTTTCCTTGATTTACTGTTGGGCTGCAAGAGCCTAAAAATTAGGTTGCCTAGTTGCCCAGACTAGGATATGTGGTGCCCAATTTAAATTTCTGTATTTGCTTCCTTTGGCCAAAGAACCTGGGAGTCTGAACCAGCAGCATCTACAGTTATGTGCAAAGACAGCTGCCAGGCTGGAAACACCTGGGTCAAAACCTACCCGCTCCATGGAAGGCTTCCATGGAGAGGCTCTGCTGTACACCTTCGCACTGGAGGAGAGGAGTAAAGGAGAACAGAGTGTGGCATTTCTTCCTCAGTAAAATTTATCTATAATAATCTAGGCATGATATAATTTTGGAGTGCGGGGAAGGACCTCCAGTGTGGGCAAGACCTGAGCAGGGCAGGGAGCAGACAGCCCCCACAGCCCTGTGTCACCTCCCTGAGCACAGGGACAGTCCAGGACATCATCCCACAACCACGCAGGGCTGGAGGCAGCAAGAGAGCAGCACTCTCACAGCATCCCCAAAATCCAAGGTAATGAGCCCTGGCTGGGCTGAAACAGGGAGGTGGGCAGGGTGGGGAGAGGCCCCAGGTGGGGATGACCAGGCTTATTATTACTGTATTGACTTTTTTCTTTTTAATTAAACTCCAGAAATGAAAGTTACAGAGTTATTATTCAAAAATTGATGCAATTAATACTTTAGGTGTAGTGTTTTCAGGTCTTATTCAATGTTATAGAAATAAGTGGTTATACAAGCTAGCATGACAAGTGGGTGGTTTCTTTAGGAATTTTCTCATTCAAAACAGCTGGTCATGTGTTAAAGGGCCAGAATTAATGTACATTATTAAGTTTTGCTCTGACCATAATTATGTCCACAATGACTATGCAGAACATCCTTTGCCTCTGTGGCTGGGCTATCCAAAGCAGGATCCTTCAGGTAGCTGCCTGCACATTTACACACACTCACAATCTCACTTATCTACGTGGCCCATGCTGCTAACAGCAGCACACAACCCAGCACCTCCACCCAGAGGAGGCATTTTCTCTACCTGCTTCTCCCTGGCAATTCTTATAGTCTTCCTTAGGCACCTTCTTTTATTCAAAATTGTTTCAGTGTGCATGATTAAAAAAAGGTATTAAATTTCTCTGCCTTTCATAGGCATTTCTTGGAACGTAGTGATGGGGACAGGTTTTGTCCATTTTCCAGAAAGTGCCTCTGCCAAGGAGAAATGCATAAAGAAAACAGTATTTCATCTGGATAACCCAGTGTTTCCATTAGAATCACATAATGTCTAATTATGTACGCCATAAATCTTCATATTTTGTTATGAAGCTCCTAATAACAAAGTCTGATAAATACATTCTCTCCCCTGGCCACTACCAATTGAGTAGAAAAAATACTTATTTATGAAGCTTTATTAATAAAATCTGAATAATTCAAACAGCTTCTTCAGTGAAGAAACAGCATATTCCTATTTGCATATAAATGAAATGATGCTTTAGTGTCAGAGTGAAGAATTAAATAATATGAATTTTTACAGTGCAGTCCTGACAGCCTCATAAATATTATGGTCATAAGTTGCAGTTTCCTAAAAATCTCATTTTATCTTTTATTACAAAAATATGACCAAAGGGCCAAGTCCTACTCATTTTACATGTGTGAGTATTCCCAATGACAACATAATCATTCAGTAAGTGAGGTTACCACATTCAGCCTTATGTCAGCTACTAGAGCAAAATCACAGTGTTATCTACATATCTACTAGGAGACCAGAATCTCTTATTTAACCATGAGGAAATTCTTGTGTGTTGATAAAATATAAAGAACAACAAAGAAAATGGTAGCTCTACATTCAAAGAGACAATATACAACATGAGGAAAGGAAAAGCACACAGCTAGTACTAAGTTCCAAGAAATGCCTATGAAAGGCAGAGAAATTTAATACCTTTTTTAAATCATACACACTGAAACAAGTCAGGGTTTGCACAAACACTTTCTGCTACAGCAAACTCATCAGCTTACTCAGTTTGACCTTTTTCAACTTTTCCATTGTGAAGGAGAGCCTACATTCCTTATTAGATTTTATTAAAACATACTTTGTTTGAATGAGACACAGTTTATAAAAGGTTGAGAATTCCTCTGTTTTTGCCTGAAGTAATTTTTATATCTATTTTTTAACTGCCTTTAAATAGGATGTAGAGACTGTTACTGTGGTATGTTTTCTGACATCATAACAATTTTTGATATTTGAGATATAGTTGATCAGAAAATGCTGGCAGAGACAGTCACTGACACATCTGAGTGCATTATTCTAGGGCTGCACTCATCTGCATGTGAGAGCAAAGCTGGCAATCTCAGTTTTCCTGGTTAAGAAATGGAAATTGAAAAACAGAAAAAAGGACTATAGTCCCATGGTTTTCAAATAAATCTCTTCATGTTAGTGCAAGACTCATGAGTCCTGAATAATTGAATTTGACAGTATTCCTAAAGGGCACAATAGCATGAAGAGATGTGTCTCAACCTGGTGCCAAAGAGAGCGAACTTTTGCCATAGACTCATATTGCTAACAAAAAGAGTAATTAGAAGTAGGAAAGCAGGTGTCATTTAGGCTAATGAAAACTGAATAGTACATTTAACAGTCTCTACTGTCATTAAAATTGATTTTTGTCTATATGTCTGTATGTATACTTCTAATACTGACAGGGCAACAACTGCTCTTATTTGCTCATTTCTAAATAGCTTCTGACTTCTAATTTTAAGTTTCTAATTTATGACCCGATGTTCTTGGCAGCAAGGGGATGTTAAGGATCTCCTGCCTCTGTTTGTGCTGGATACAATTCACCAATTGCCTTCCTGGATCTTGCTTATTGTTTTTCTAAGGAGGACAGCACAAACACAGGGAGGCTTCTGATTTAATTGACCTAGGAAGCGTTTAATAGATGTGCTCTAGTGTCAGCACAGATTCTTTTAGGCATGTCAGCAGACAGAAAAGGTTTGATTCAGCTGCAGATTCTGGCAGCAGTGGATGCAATCACACAGCAGTGTTTGGATCCTTTCTTGGCGAGCTCCCAGATGTGGGTTTTGGCGATTGCTTGTCAGCCGTAGGGAACATTCTGCATGGGCCTGGCTTGTCATCTGGCTTCTCATCCTTCATTTCCAACCTAGAGATAAAGCCACAAGAGAAGGCAGTGCAGCAGCCTGGCTCAGAGCATTAGATGTGCTGCTTTGTTTGCCAATTTTAGTTAATGCAATTTCTTCTCTTTGCTTCTGAGAACTTGCTGTGGTGCATGCTTGGAACTGGATGCTCAGTGTTGAACGAGAAGATGGAGCCTTCTCTGCCCCACGAGTGAAGAAGGAGCTTCTGCTTATCCAAGCCAACAGCAAACAGGGAGTGTCTCATGCTACAGCAAAGGCACAGAAGCTGTGCAGATGCAAAGCAGAAGCTACACCTTTACTTTTTCTAAATTCATTCAAAATAGAGCAAGAATAAGCTCAAGATACTCAAGCAAGTACTGAGGAAATAGAGTGGAAATAGCACATATAATTGATCTCTCTCCTGTGAAGATGTACATGGAGAAAAATATTGATGAGGAGGTGACTTTTGAGAAGATATGAGAAAAGTCATATCCAATTTGACTTAACTTGCTCCTTAAACAGAGGAGATAGAAGAGGATAAAAAGACATAAATGAAAGCAAGCATCAAGGCTGGTGTTTCTGGCAGGCTAGGAAGAGTGGGGCAATAAATTAAGAAACAATATGAGATTATACCACAAGGCCAGTTATGCTCATGGGAACAAAAAAATATAAATTTTACATGATAGAGAACCAAAATCACTGGAAGGATGGCGTGAGAGAGCACAACATATGTGGATCAATAAGAAAGGAGATAATGGAGAGAAGCTAATGATCAAGCTAGATAAATGACCTGGGTCTAAACAAAAGTAATTTTAGGTGTTGAAACCAAGATGAATTGAGACATTGCGGGGAAAGAAACCACAGCTAGACAGGGTCTTGATAGGAAGATATAAAGAAAGCAGATTTCTTGCTGTGTGAAAGTGTAACTGAAGTGATGAGGAGGAAGTTTGTATGGATATGACTGACAGAGAAGTGCCAATAACGGGAGCTGCATAGAAATGGTGGTGATTTGGTATTCCACATGAGGACAACTCCAAGGCAGGGAGGCCAAGGAAGTTGGATGAAACTTTGACCTGGCCAGGAGGCAGCAAAGCTAAGTATGCAACCTGTAAATAATCAGCAGCTATTTTGCAAGTATTAACTGGCAAACAGAATTCCTGGTTCAACAGTATTCAGAAATGGCTGTAGGTAAGATTGTCCCAAGAGGTTAATTTAGAATGATGTTGCTTGTCATTAGCACTAGGACAAACCTGCACTTATGAATGCTCATGGTGCCCTCTGAACTCCTGTAAAACTACACGAATAAAAGAAAGAACTGGATTTGGCCTCCATTATTTTGTCATTATACTTAATTTAATTAATGTTCGGTATAATCTGCTTTTAAATTCAGTCACACTTAACTGAAATTAACTTCACTAAATCTCAAGCTGCTGCACTGACTTCTTAGAGCCCTAACAGAAAGTACAAATGAGAACAACTGTAGGAAAAGAAAAACCCACACATCAAACCAAAACCTACTAAAACAAAGCAGCTCAGCAACTCATTTCAGCACCCTCCTTCTAAAATGTGTAATAGGAAGCACAGTTTAACAAAAGTGGTGGAACCTGTTTCTGTATTTAACGATTTGTTAGCCCAAGTACAGCTTGTTATAAGGTAAAGCCAAGCTAGAACACTGCCTTGGGAACTTTGGCAACCCTGGGCTTGGTTATTTACCAAGGGCTGCAGTTATAGATCTCTGCCTGAATCATGCAATAAACAAGATCATTTCAGTTCATATTCTAGTGAACAAGAGATCTATGTATTATCAAGTGCAGTGCAGCTACTCTTCAACAAGAGTAATATTATTTTATCTTTAAAAAAAGAATATTGACCAAAAATGGGTAATAGACAAGAAGTGCTAAATTCTTTCATTTACAAGCATACAACTGCATTACTTTCAATAAAATCCAACTACTTAAAACATCAGGAAATATTACAGTGCATAGTTGAAACAGTTGCACTGAGTTTCCTAGTCCTGCTCATTGCTGGTCAGCAGTTACAGCTCAGGCCAGAGCCAAGGTACAAATTTAATGTTGTATTCTGTGCGATCCTTTCTGTCGTGTACTCAGGCAGTAAGGCGAAGCTGCCAGCCAAGCCCCGTTACAATGGTGTAGGCGGAGCCATTCCTAGGCCTTCGGGTCATCTGGCTGAATTTATAGCAGAGCCGTAGAGAACGAGAATTTATTGGGAACTTGTGGTCGGATTATTTCGCAATAACCACACGCTGCAAACGAAGTCTAAGGCACAAGCACGGTTTGTGTGCCTGGGGCACGGCGGGCAGCGCCGCTCCCGGAGCGGGCCGGGCTCGGGGGGCACAGGCCGCGCCCCGCCCCGCCCGCGCGCGCCGCTCCGGGCGGGCCCCGCCCCTCGGGCCGGCCAATGGCAGCGCGCCCTTCCCCGCCCGGCGCCGCCATTGGCAGGGGCCGCGGCTTCCGCCGAGGGCCGGGATTGGCGGCGGGCGCGAAAGGCGGCAGCAGCAAAACCCCGGCGCGCGCCGGTGTCCGCGTGAGTGTCCCCCGCTCCTTCCCCCTCCCTCACCCCCTCACCCTCGCTCGTACCGAGCCGCGCCGCTCCTCTGGGGGCCCCGCTCCGCGCACACTCTGCTCCCAGTGCCCGCCATGCCCGCGGGGGCGGCTCCCCTGCCCGGCCGGAGCGGAGCTGAGTGACGGCTCCGCGGGGCAGCCGGAGGGCCCGTCTGCACCCCGTGAGCCCGGGGGCCGATGGGGAAGCCCGCGGCGTGCGCTTGGCCCGGGCCTCGCCGGCAGGGGCTGCCCCGTGAGGGCCGTGGGGAGCTCGGGGTGTTCCCGCTCGGCGCGGCCCCGCTGACATCACGAGCCGCAGCGCGGTTTGGGTGTGCGCCGGCTCCTGCCGGCCTGTAGCGGCTGCTCCGTACCGGCGTGTGCTACCTGCAGTCCCTGCGCTGCTGCTGAGGCCGTGGTGGCCCGCGTTTGGAACGGGCTAATCGGCCTGCTCAGCACTAGCACGGCGAGTGCCTACCTGTGCGAGATCAGAACCCACCCTAGTCGCGTTCCAGTAGTGTGCGAGTCCCTCTCCGCCAGAGCCCCAGCAGAAAACGGGGCTCGAAAGAGACGGCTCCTGCCTCTTGTCCCTGTTGTTACACAAGGATGACAGAGTAAAGGGAGCTCAAATTCTTTGGGGATAAAATGTATTTCTGGCTCCACAGCTGAAACGGATGAATCCTTTCATCAGGAGTTTTTCAGAATTTGTTTCCCCCGTGTGGAAAAGTTCATCCAGATCTTTAAAAGTTTGGCAAAGTAACAAGGAAGGAAAGTTTTTGAATGGAACCAGTTTTGAGGAACTGCAAGAGCTGCTGCTTCCAGGCTTGCTTATCACTAATTGTTCTGCCCTGGGAGTCCCTGACACTCTTTTGCTCCTGAAAAGGGATTATCAGGGGTTTTTTGATTGCACAGTACTAGTGGGCTTTAATAGTTCACAGTTGTATGTAGTGTTTCCAAGATTTGGGAAGGAGCATTTCAAAATAAGCATGTTCTATTTTTCTTGTGGTGAGAGGGCAATGAATAATTATGCGTTTTGTTAAATTTGTCTAGGAGGGAGAGATCTCTCATATGGAGAAGGTATTTTTTTCTCTTATAATTTCTTTCAGTCTTTCTGGCTGTCTATAGCTTTTGCAGTGCGCAGTGCAGTGCAGCTATTTCTGTGTACATGCATTCCTTGCCTTTCAAAGCAAACTTTAGGGAAAAGACAATGCTTTAATGTGAATGAGGAAAAACAAGAGAAGAAAATCAGCTGTATTTAAGCTTATCCTGAAGTCTTCCTTCCCTTTCCCTCCCCGTTGCTTTACTGGTTTGCTGTTTCACTGGGATGGTGGGTGGCACTTTGTTTTAGCTAGTACAGAGGAACTCCCCAGACTCCCTAAATCTCATCTCAGGAACTGAGTGCAGGGCTAGGAAATGTCTCACCAGATATGCTTGCTCCCCCAGGTGTCCAGAAGTGGCCCTCGAAGTCTTGGAAATTTTTTTTACTTGAGACTTGTTTTGTGATGGAGACTGTGCTGAAGTCTCCCTGTGATGAACAGCACCCTCAGCAGGCTGAAGACTTCCACGGGAATCTTGAGCAGAACAGCAAGCTCTCAGGTATGTGCTGAAACAGGGATTGTCAACATTACATTTTGTTGCTGACATGCTGCTTCATCACTCAGGGAAATTTCAGTATCGATTATAAGCCTGTCTGTATACGATCCTCTTGTATAAAGAATTAATGAAATGAAAACATTTGAGGCTGCTTTTGATTTTAAGGTTATTCCTGCTGTTTGTGTGTTACAAAACTTCAGCAACAGCAGTTTTGCTAAACCTACCATTTATATATTACAGAACATGTTATTATAGGAGGATACCAGAATGAAAAAAAGCCAGCCCTTGAGAATAAAACTGACTGGACAAGTGAATCCAGTATTTTGCCCAGATTGATGCTGAATAGTGTTTGTATTGCTTTGTAAATATGAGAAGAAATCACTTTAAAATCTGCTCACAGAAAATGCTGGCTAATGTTATTAGTATTATTACCCTGATGGCACAATGACTGCATGTTCTCTGTACCCAGCTGAGGATCCAGGCCCCAGGACAGACCAGGTGATATTACACTCCTGTCTTTCAACAAGGACAGTCACTGACTTTTTCCAGCAATTCTCTCTTTCACACAAACCAGTTCCATTGAGCTCCTAAATGCTGTCAGTGCCTTGGGTAGGCACTGCAGCCTCTGCCACCCTGCTTGAAGAGGTCTGACAGCTTTAACTCTCTCCAGGGAGGAATCTGAATTCAGTGTTGGACAAAATGGAGTATCTGGCAGATTCCACAGCAGTTGAGTTAGTTCTCTGTGGTTGTTAGTATATACCTTAGGATTTTTTAATTCCTGAAATATTTCCCAAAGTGTCTTAAAATAATTTGAAGAAGCAGAGAGAACAACTTAAAGGAAAAAAAAAATCATGTAAATATGTAAATAGTTAAGTGAGGAAGCAGGTTTCAGTTCTCAGAAGCATTTTTAGTATGTTAGTTTTTATAAAATCTTGAAATAATAAAAAATTAAATTGAGAGTTAAATATTACTTGAATTACTAGCTAATTTATTGGGCTTTTACAGGAAGAAAGTGTTCTTTAGGCAGTTTTTGTTGTTGTTTACAGTAAGCTACATAGAAGGCTAGGGATGCATGCTAATCCATGCTTTGATTCTAGCATATCTGTGATTTAAAAGAAAAAAAAATCTTATTGCTTATGGCTTACTGCCCTGGTGAAACATGATCCATTTTTACACATAGAATAGATTACAATTTATCTGTTTATGCTAAATTTAATTAGTTATTTATTTTTAGGATGAAAAATGTATACACATTTGATCGACTTTTCACAAATACCAGTTTGTGCTTAGTTTTCTATACTGAAATATTCTTTACCCCTGGTTCACAGAAATTAGTCACAGCCTCTACACAATTGATAGCTTCAAAAGAAATTAATTGTTATGTGGGGTATAGGAAAGGCTTGAACAACAAGTATTTGTAAACTGAATGGAATACGACATGATTTTTTTGAAATAATACGGTACAGCATCCTTGTCGTGCCATCTAGTGATTGCAGCATGAAGTGCAGCAGCCAAAATGCAGAGCAAACATGGGCTTTGCTGCCAACTATTATAAGTAACAGTGGGAAGGACTGCATTACCAGTGTTAAAAATATCTAAAAAATACTGCTTTTTCTGCATTTGTGATTTGCATCTGATGGATTTACACTTGTGCTTACAGAAACAACTTTTACAGTTTTGCCTTTTGTCAAATTGCTGTTGCAAATCCCATGGAAACATTTAGTGATGAGCTGGAGGTGTCCTACAAACCAGGCAGCTTTTGCCCTCTCAGAATATGCTATCTGTCAGATAAGTAAGAAAAAATTGTTTAAATGCTGCAGCTTAGAAAGGAGTGTAATGAAGAACAACAATATCAAGTATCCACATGGTAATGTCAACAGGATAAGATACCTTTGTGCTGGTTTTAACTCTGTGTATGTGAATCCACAGTCCTATGAAGTGTAATTTGTGATCTCCAAGATAGGTGAGATATTGAATCAAGTAATAAAATTCCTAACTTACTTTCCCCATTCTTCCCACAGCAGGAGTAAAAAAAGATATTGAAAAACTTTATGAAGCAGTGCCACAGCTTGTAAATGTGTTCAAAATAAAGGAAAAAATCGGGGAAGGTAAATGTTTCATTTTATCTTGCTTAGAGTTAAGATTTCTTTTGGCACTTCTAGCTTAAAAAGTGTACATAGAAGATCCCAATATAAACAATTTAAGCCAAATGCCTTTTTTTTCACTTACTGTATGGTCTCTGTAGGAATTCTAATATGTTTCTGAACATATAGGTATATTAATTAGGAACACTTTCAAGATATTTTCTTGTAAATCTGGTATATTAAAGCCTTAAAAAAAAAAAAAAACAGCATTCCAATTTTGGCAATTAAAAATTTTTGAGGTAGATTCAAGTAAATAGTCTTAAAAATCCATTCATTTTCTCCCTTACATGAGAAAGATTTACTTATGTGTAGCTGTGTTTTGACATAATTGGTGTTCCTTAAGTTAGCTTTGTCTCTACTAAAATCTGTTGGGTAGAAGTGAAAGGTTGAGCTGCTTTACTTAAAAAATGAACAACTTTTTTATTTTTGAAGACATACAGTGTCAAATTTTAGAGTGCTTCTCTTCACCTTGCCTTCAACAAGACAGTATTGCGAATACCTTAAATTAGTGTCAGCCATGACTATAAATAGATTCAGATACTTCTGAGTGTGGAATTTCAGCACTTTTTTAGATGCCTAAGAGTTTTTGTTTCAAAAACCAGCAAACTACTTAAAACCCCCAGCTCCATTCCCCACAGGAATGTAAAATAAAAAAACTTTTACCTATCATAAAAAAGATAGTGTAGTTCAACAAAATTTCTGGTTATAAATAATAGTCTGATTTTACTCTTGGGAGCAAACAATGTTTTTTAAAAATACCATTTGCAGTACAACAGCATTATGAGAAAACATGTTTCAACTTAGGATTCCACTGTGGAATCACTTTCACTTTAGTAGTTCTCACCACCGAAAATAATGTCTTAAGTCAAATTTGGTAACCCTTGTTGGTGCAATCAATGCTGTTGAAGGTATGGGTCTCCAGGTTGTTTGGGATTTTTTTATGTCTGTGTGAAGTAGTTTGGTTTTGCTGGCATTGTGATGTATGTTTACAGTCATACTGTTGAACCAGCACGATGCAAACACATTACTTAATGTAATCAAAAGTAATTTCTATTCTTTATTCATATGGAAGAACACTTTAATTTGTATGTTTAGGCATCTCAGATCATTAGGACAAATTAACCTCCTAAGATGCTTATTAGGATATCCTTAAAATTAAATGGCTGGGTAAGATATCATACAGGCTGAATACTCCCTTTCTCAAGCAAGTGTATCACATTGGATGTGGTAAAATGCTCTGGGCAAATAAACAGTGCAGTTACACATCATGTGGGAAGCCTTACTTTACAGATAAGCTAGAGAATTAAGGAAAATGTAGCAATTTCAGAAGTGCTTTGAATAGCACTGGCAGTGCTTTTCAGATTAGCATTATATAGTCCTCTTACATTGTAGGGAGAGGAGTTAGATGTCAGATGAAAGTAAGCTACCTAAACAAGAAAGCAAATCAAAGATAGGAAATTTACATTCAAAGAGCACTGTGTCCCAGGCAAGTTAGACAGTGTTATATTTGCATTTTTACTGACATAAAAAACTTGTATACAAGATCAGTATATTCAGTATTAGAAAAAAGGAACTGGATTTTTCTTTTCTAGAATCTGCTTTTGATGTAGTATCAAGTGTAGTGCCGGATTGTGAACAGTTAGATCACTTCTGTAAAAATCTGCATTGACCTAATTAAAAATGTTGAAGACAGTTTTTTTTCTCCTTTGTTTACAGGTACTTTTAGTTCTGTTTACTTGGCCACAGCACAGCTACAAACAGGATATGAGGAGAAAATGGCCCTGAAGCACTTGATTCCAACCAGCCACCCTCTGCGAATAGCTGCTGAACTTCAGTGCCTCACAGTGGCAGGGTACATAAACAAAAAAATTATGATTTTCATAACTGCTGAACGTTGTCTCACTGTTTTGTATTTAAGTTTTGTCACTTCTCTTGATTTGTTTTTAACCACACATGTATACATTCTTTTCCTTGAGAGCAAATAACAAAAGGAGTGTCTTACCTGTCACAGATGCCCTTTGCTGCTCGTCTCAGTTTGGAGGGGTGCTCTATTTACCAGCTGAGAAATTCCATTATATATCTTTGTGGTAACAAAGTTCCAGTTCTGAAATGCTTGGAAAAAAGAATCACTTCATTAGAAATGTGGTTTTAGGAATGGATACTTGTTGGTGGAGTGTGCTGAATAGCACTTTCTTAAAGTAGTAGGATCATGAAAGTTAGGGCCTGTATTAATTACAGTGGTAACTACAAACCACAGCCCCACAGTTAATCTGTACAGTTCTATTCCAAACTGCAGAATGGAGCATAAAATGGAGGTCAAATGGAACATAGCTATGAGCAGCAAGAGCACAAGTGCTGATTGCTGATAAGACTGCTGTGAAAATATAAATTAGGATTATAAAAGAATGCCTGACTGAAGTTTTTATTTTGAAGAAATAAAGGAAAATAAACATCTATCTTCTGGTCTTTGTTCAGTATTACTACTTTTCTTCTAGGGGACAAGATAATGTTATGGGAGTTAAATACTGCTTTAGGAAAAATGATCACGTTGTTATTGTTATGCCATATCTGGAGCATGAGTCCTTCTTGGTGAGTCTCAGACTTGATATGTAGTAAAATATTTAATTAAAAGAAGATGCATAATTATTCTATAATTATTCTATGATTGTATAAATTATAGTATCCAAATATTCTTTCAGGACATTTTGAATTCCCTTTCCTTTGAAGAAGTGAGGGAATACATGTTTAATCTGTTTAAAGCGTTGAGGCGCATTCATCACTTCGGTATTGTTCACCGTGATGTCAAGCCCAGCAACTTCCTCTACAACAGGCAGCTAAAAAAGTGAGTCTGGCCATACTGTGATCTCATCTGGGGATGTGTGCCTTGGCAGAACATAGTCAATTAGGCATTTAGGCTTCTTTCCTTCCAGCTGCATAACATGTGCTTAAATAATAAAGCTAAAAATGTGGGGTTTTAGTTGTGAAATTTTTCTTTCACTGTTAAGGGACTTAAAAAGGGAAGGATTGTTTTTTACTTAATGTATTATCTGCTTCATAGAGTGACAAAGACCTGATAAAATGAAGATTTTACTACTGATTAAAAGTACTACATTTTCAAATAAAAATGAGAAAAATAAATATGGAGGTTTTTTTAATAAATTTAATTGTAACTTGTGGTGCACCGAATGATTCTTGTACATTTCTAATAGTGGATAGAGCAAAACTGATACAGGTAAGATAGCTGGCTTTGGGCTGTTTTCACTTTACATTGAATTAATGTTTATAACTAGTAGAGTTGGCTCTTTTGCCTGCAAGTTACAAAATTCAAAGATTGTAAAAAGTGAGGTACTGCTTCTTTGTGAAGAGCTGAAATGGACAGAATGCTTCAGTGCTAGCAGTGCTATACCTGTATTTGTTAGCATTGTGCTTGTAAAGTTGAGACACTGAGGTGTTGGAGTGTGTCCAAAACAAAGCACTGTAGCAGGATGCACATCCCCAAGTAAAAAGTGATGATAGGAAACAGCCTCCAGTTGCACCAGGGAAGGTTTAGATTAAATATTAGAAAAAAGTTTATCAAGCATTGGAATGGGCTGCCCAGGGAAGTGGTTGAGTCACCATCCCTGGAGGAATTTAAAAGACTGTAGATCCAGGCACTTAGGGACATGGTTTTGTGGGACTTGGCAGAGCGGGGTTAACAGTTGGACTTGATTTTAAAGGTCTTTTCCAGCATAAATGTTTCTGTGATTCTATGCAGTGAAAGTTTGTAGGGGAGATTTGCTTGTATTTGGCCAAACTGAAAGCTTAAGATTTTGAGAAATACTGTTTTGGTTTTTTTTTTAATCTGTCAAAATGAACACGTACTGTCATTTTGCTCTTCCTGCATTTTTTTGAGCCTTAATCTCTACTTTGCGTTTAGAGCGTGGAGTTGAGTTTGAGACCCAGTGACAGATGGATTGTCTCTGTACTGGTTGCAGCAAAAAATAATTCTCTTAGAGACAGATCTGAAGTGTGAACTAATGTAGCCTTACCTGTTTGAAGACTAAAGTAAATTCCAGTAGTATTTGCCAGAACTCTGTCAAAACTTTAAGCACTGTTGGTCTGGTCTGTCTTCACTGCTACCTGTGTCCTCTGCCCGTGGGAATCCTGCAAGAGTAGAGTCACTTGCACATGACTGCTGGCTGAAGATTCAGGGCTGTAGGATTAGAAGAACTTCAGAAAGGAGTTGCTGGAAATAGTTTTTTAAATACTTTTGGAGGAAGGAGGCACTTGATAAGATTTTGGGACAAGAAACAATGAACAATGGTGTAGGGTGAAAACATTGAGGAGATAGGTAAGATGGGTCAGTAGGAGGAGAAGGAAGAAAATAGGACTGTGATGCTGGCAACAGTACAGATAAGCAACATTGAATGAAATGTGAAAGGTAAGTAAGTAATTGAATGACTTATAGATACTTTGTGACTCCTGATTCTGAATTTGTCTTTTCAGGTATGCCTTGGTAGATTTTGGCTTGGCACAAGGAACCCCTGATACAAAAATTGAGCTTCTTAAAACTGCCCACTCTGAAGACCAGCAGGGAAGTTGCTTGCAGACTAATCCCATTGTAACCTTGGGAAATGGGGTTTCTGTCAGTGTCACAGCACCTAAACAGACAGCTCAACAGCCAGCCTCAAAAGCAGCTGATAGAAGGTCCAGCTCACTTTCAAAAGTACAGATGAAACAAGGAAGAGGAGGAAAGGTTCTCAGTCTCTTTCATTAATGCTGTTGTATATGTTTAATGTGTTCCTTCATCCAACAGGGGGAGATGCAGTACTTGCACAGAAGCTGAGCCTGCATGCAGCACAGTGTTGATATCTAAGGAGCTGCTTCTACACAACTATTGGCTTCACCATTATCTTTTAGATGTAATACAGTGCTGAAGGCTGTATCAAACCCTAACATTAAGTTACTGTATAGACAGCCTTAAATCCTTTTTAGAGACATGGATGGGGAAACGCCTCTCCAAGCCAATAATCATTCACCTATGTTTAGTTACTGGGTGCATGACAAGTGCAGTACAGACTACACTTGGATCATCTTGGGGCACTTCAGAGGTGTGATTGGTTTTGTAAACATGTTTGCTGTTCTGTCTAGACCATGTTTCTTCATCCACAGTAACCTGATGCCTGAAAATTACTTACATGCGGCTGTTCTTGTTTTATGACACTCCACACTTCTTTTTGAACTGTCAGTACCCAGATGCCTGTTAAACAGGATCCTTATTGTCCTTTTTGCTGGTCTTGTAGGAGGACTCTGTGCACCATTCTGTCCAGCGCTCTGTCTTCGGAGAGAGGAATTTCAATGTCTACAGCTCCACATACCAGGAGAACTCAAGCACAAAAGTAAGAAGTATTGACTCATCATTAGGATCAATCTGCTGCATATTTGAAAAAGTATAGAACTGGTCGTTCTGTAAGACTGAGCACTGCTCCAGAATGCTGTGGAACTAAAATGTTTTGAGCAGACTATTAAGTGTGTCTTTCCTGGAAAGCTCAAAGAATTTTTCATTTCTGTTTCAGTCCCTTTTGAAGCTCCTAAACAAGGAGTTCCGTAGCTGTCTCCCTAGCTGACCTTGTTTGGATGCTAAGTTAATATTTTTTCCTATACATTTATCTGTGCAGCTAATAATAGAATCACAAAATAAAATAGTCACAATCAGAATCACAATCATAAAATAGTTGGAAGGGACCCATGAGGATCATTGAGTCCAACTCCTGGCCCTGCAGAGGACACCCCAAGAGTCACACCCTGCGCTTGAAAGCATTGTACAAAAGCTTCTTGAGCTCTGTCAGGCTGGTGCTGTGACCACTGCCCTGGGGAGCTGTTCCTGTGCTAAACCACTCCCTACTTACCTCACGACATTTTTAAAAAAAATATTTTGCAGTTGAAGCTGAGCTAAAACTTGCAACTATTTTTCTGTAATTAGTATTTAATATGACATGGGGGAAACCCCAACTAATTAGAGGGTTTGGTTTATGGTATTTTATTGTAGAACTAGAGTTAGTGTCGGTGTGTTGCTGTGTCATTTCATATTTTTTTCTTATTCTCATGTTGAGCCAAAAATCTTGAAACACTATACTAACTTGAAAAATACTTGCCTTGTAGTTTCAAAATATCTAATATATATTGGTTTTTCAGTAAACAGTGAAAATGTCTTCTGAACGGGAGGAAGTCAGTCTATCTAGGAAGTTCCAGTGTCTGTTTTATAGTAGTTTTGATACTGTTAAAGAGGTTTGCTCTCTGTTCTAAAATTCTTCTTGTTCATCAGTATTTGTTAAGTCAGTATTTTAGGAACTGTCCTATCTATATGTAAAGGGAAACTTCTTAAATATGTCACCTTCTCTAAAATATCTCCATTGCAGCTCATAAAACAATCAAAGATGATAGATGTTTCATCTAGGAAGTTAGTAACAAAGAAGAAGATGATTTCTACCAAAACTGTGAGCAATGGGGCAGCCAGGAAAGCTGCCAGTGGTTCCCCTTTAAACCTGCTCTGTGACTGTTATGCAACGGACAGAGTTTGCAGTGTTTGCCTTTCAAGGTAATTTGCTTTGATAATGTTGTAAAATTGTCTACTCTGCTGTCAAGCAAAGTCAGAAACTTAGATTTACTAGACTGCTGATTTAGTAAGTGAAAGATAGTATTTGATCTATGCAGCCCTTAAAACACTGAGTATGCTCTTTTTAAACAAAAATAGTTCATGGAATTCATGGATTAGTTAATTGCTATCTGCAGCTAGAAAGATTCACTGGTAGTTATTTTCTTGTTGTGTTTATTTATTCACCTACATCTGCTGTAGAAAATCCCTTGAGTTAATTACAACACTTAGAAAAGTGTTCTAAATTCTGTCATTTAGTAGTTGTCTAATAGGCCTAAATTATAGCAACAGTCGGGATTCTGGAAATCATGAAATGTAGAATAAAAAGGAAGCATGATTGTTTTGTATTTGTTCATCTAAAAAACTAACAGAATCACAGAATGGTTTGGGTTGGAAAGAAAAGGTCATCTTTTAAAGGTCATCTTTTTCCAAAACCCCTGCCATGGGCAGAGGCAACTCCCACTAGACCAGGCTGCTCCAAACCACATCCTACCTGGCCTTGAGCACTGCCAGGGATGGGCATCCACAGCATCTCTGGGCAACCTGTTCCAGTGCCTCATGCTGCAGAATCTCAGTAGCTGAGTTAAACTCCATCTATCTGCAGGTAGTTTTGGTTAGATCTACTACTGCCTTTTATGCACACATGATCTTTTAAATAATGATAACCTTGCCCCTTTTAATTAATCCAACAAAAAGTAAATTCTTGGCAACACTGAGAACAACCCTTGGGTTGCTCTGCACTAACACAAAGCCATAGCATCCACATTCAAGAATCTCACATACTTTTTGCCTTGAGGGTTAATTACCCTCAGCTTCAAGTTTCCCATGAAGACAAGCCTTTAACAAAAATGACACTTTTCTTAGATGAAACTAAGAAAAGGTCGTTGTGAATTAAGTATGCAATATGTATTTCTCTGGTATTATCTTATGCTAGTTAATATAATTAAAATATAATAGATAATAAGGCTATTATGTGTGTATCTTAGGATTTCATGCTAGATAAGATGCTTGAAACCTTTGTAAAACTTGAATAAAGCAGGGTTAGGTTATTTACACACCTTACACAAGTATATTCTAAAAATAATAGTAAGTATTATTAGATTTAGAACTTACTTATCAACTTTTACATTCTAAATACATTTGTCTCTTATTACAAGGCGTCAGCAAGTGGCTCCCAGGGCAGGAACGCCTGGATTCAGAGCACCAGAGGTATTAACAAAGTGCCCCACTCAGACCACAGGTACTGCCCAACTGACCCAAACAAATGGCTTTTTTCACCTTTTCATCCTTCTCATTTGTGCATACTTTGTTATTTTTTTTATGGGAGGATTTTTTAACTTGTGAAATTCATTTGTCATCCCTTCTAATGCTTTTCAAGTATTTCCTGATTTTAATTAAAAGTTTATTATTCAGAGGAAGAACAATTCAGGAATATTTTTCCTGTGTTTGCAACTTGAATGTGTATTTATTCATTTGAGAGGTAGTGCCATGTGCAGGAGTTGAATACAACATATTTGAAAAGAAAGAAGAATTTTTTATTAAGGTTCTTGGCTTATTTGTTCAAGAAAAATCTTGAATAAATCTTGGGGAGAGGGAACATTGTTTAGCCTTTGCTAGGCAAGTTGTAACATATGCTGCCATAGCAGGTGTAATTAATGGTGTAATTGCAAGTGTGTTCTAGAAAGCATCATTTAATGACTTTTTATCGTATTTTTACTTTTTGCTAATGGTTTAAGTAGCTGGTGTGCAAATGCTGTAATTTTTTGAACTAAAATTTTAATTTCCCTGTGTTAAAATTTATTTAATAAGATTCAGTGGTTTGGGTAAATAGCGGGGCAGGACAGAGGGATGGTTAATGCATTACCTGGTGCAAGCAAGGTGGGAGAGGTTGTGCCTACCTGCAGGATGGAGAGCCAACAGAAGCAAAGTTACCCATTAAATATTTGGTGTATGGCCAGGAGTTCTGACTTACAAAAAAATAGAAATGTCCTCAAAAACTGGATTTAAAACATAAGGTTTTAGCCATTTTTTTTCTGAATAACTTTTGAGAAAGTTGTCAATTTTCAGTAAAGTATGTACACACATTCAGAATAGAATTAACAATATATTTGATCAGCTTATGCCTAGATAGCTTACTGCTGTTTGAAACAACATCTGTGCTGTGGGTGTGGCTGGGATTTCAAAGGTATGGCAGCTTGTTTGGAGTTCTTGTGCCTGTGCTGTAACAGCCAGCTTTATGGGCTAGCAGTCATCCAGAAACCTAGGACAAGTTGAGACAATCTCTGAATCTGTCTAGACAAAATTGAGGCAGCAAAGACCTTAACTACAACTGGGTACACTAATTTTATGATATTATGTTTTATTTGAACTAGCATGTAGTACTGTCCACTTTCATCTGGGGCTGCTGGAGTCACCTCCTTTACTCCTGCCAGTCTTACTCTTGGTTTTGGCCTCCGTGCTGACACCAAGTTATTGGCTGAATCCAGCTAACTCTACCCAGAGCTACTACAGCACATGTGACCCAGGTTCACAGTGCTGGGAGTACAACCCAAATTCCCAAGCTGAGGATTCACAGGTCCAGTTACACTTTCCCTTGGTTTGTCCCTTGCTTCCCTTTCCTCACTAGCTGGATAACGCACTAGACAATAGCATAGGGAGGAATCATGATTTTGATATCATTCCACAAGATCTTGCACTCTGCTGATGATCACAGCTCTACCACAATTGTGGAGCTAGGATTTACTGCCCACTCAGATGGATAAAGCCTTATAATTTCAGCAGGAGTCATATAATTAAACCTTCTCAAAGGTCTTGACCTTGATTACTCCAGCTTACCCAACCACATCCTCAGGGGGACACATGGCCCCTCAAACAGACAGTATTACTGTATCACTGTTGGAAAGATGATACTAAAACTTTTTTACAGGAACTGTGCAGAAGGCTGAAAACCTTTCCACTGTAAATTGTGCCAAATGATTAACTTGGATTTTTATTTTTTAATAAAATGCATAAAATCTGGTTTTGCAACTAAAGTCAACGTAATACTTTTTTTTCAAATCAAAGTCCTGTGCTGAGTGTTTCTAATTAAAATGTTCAAATTAATTACTACCTATTTTGCTACTTACTTTTTTCAACAGGACTAGGATGAACATGCCTCTATTTCTCAACTGTTAATTTTTCTCTTTGGAGTTTGAGATTCTTCAAACTCTCTCCTTCACTTTCCTTGCCATCTCCTAAAATGTGCACCTTAGTGAGCCAAAAAAATTGTGGCAGACAGGTATTCTTGTAACTTCCAGCACTGAAGTTTCCATCAGGCTTTGGCCTCTCTCCCCAAAGTACTCTCTGTACTCTTCATAACACAATGAAAGTGATGAATAACTTTGAACTATTATGGTTTTAAACTGCCTATCTTGTCAAGTGAGTTCATATTAGAGAAGAACAAAGTTCATAATAAGATCAATTTCTTGGTACTGCCTACCTGTGCCAGCCTCAGTCCCCAAAAATTGCTTCACAAACATTTGTGAGTTGTTTTTCATTTATAAACCTTATAATAAGGCTTTCTTCATATGAAGTAAAGTTAAATACATATCAAACCAGACATTTCATTTGCCCTCTCTCATCTTCCCAGGTAAAACAACTTCAAACATTGTTTTGGTTCATTTTAAGTTCAGCAAGTTAATGAAATTACTCATATGAAAAAAACTTCCTCTTCATCGAAGTAGGAAATTATTCTTCAATCTAATTACAGAAATTTGCAGTCTTATCTGAAGTATTGTCTATGTGACTAAAGAAGTACTTTAGAACATAACTTTTGCTGATAGAAACTTTTCAGATCATAATTTATTTTTAAAGTTGAGACTTTGTTTGTGATGAAAATGAGTTTAGTTGTTAATAAATTTGCTTTCCTTTGCAGCAATAGACATGTGGTCTGCAGGAATCATATTCCTCTCTCTACTCAGTGGACGGTATCCATTTTTCAAAGCAAGTGATGATTTAACTGCTTTGGCACAAATCATGACAGTTCGTGGATCCAGAGAAACCATTCAGGCTGCTAGAACTTTTGGTATGCAAACCTTTATTATGGGGGAAGGGGGAAAATGTTACTTAATGCTGTGATTTACAATCAATTTTTTTGTGTAAATAAATATATTTTTAGGTTTGAGAGTAATTTTGGAAGTAAATCACGTTTTTCTGAAGTATATACTGACAGACTTTTAAGACAGTTTTGTGTTTTTCTGTCTTTTACAATGTGTGTATGGGGTACTTTATGCCATAGTTTTCTCAACCTGCCTACTGCCTTTCACTAAGTTAGGGCTACTTGAGGTGAAGTATGCCAACGAAATGTTTCCTACTGGCATTTGGTTAGAATTCTTGAGACAGTGTTTCTATTTCTACAAAATTTTGCCTGGAGGCTTAAGTCAATGTGACTTAAAATTTAGATGATGTAAACCTTGCTTTCCCCCCTACCCCTTTCCCCAAAAGGCACAGTAAAACAAACAAACAAACAAGCTAAAAACCCAATACCCAACAGCTGGCCTGTTAAAAAAAGACACAATCACCACAAAATATCCAAATAACCATTCCCCTAATTGCTTGCAGGCTAAATGCTGCAGCACTTGCTACCTAGGTGAGTAACTGCCAGCATCAATTCTCATTCTCCAGACAGAGGTGTAAAAATCAGGGTATTTAATTGTCTTCAGTTCTGTTATAATGACAGTGAAATGCAAAAAGTTGTGTACAGGGTGGCTGACAACCTGTCACTACATAACTTCACATAACCCAAAGCTCTTTGTTCTGAGCAGAACTGAGATGATGACCCCTTCTGACTCTCAGCGGCTGCTTCTGTAACAGCAGGGCTGGTGTGGAGGCGTGGGGGGCTGGATTTGGTTCTTTCATAGATTTGGGATGTTTTTCTTTCATGCCAGTTATACTTTGAGACATGAAGTTTCTCTGAAATAAAAGTTACTGTTGCATAGAAAGTATAATAAAATGTGGCTTCCTGTACAACTTCTTTTCCCTAGGAAAATCAGTTGTGTGCACCCAAGTTGTCCCAACTCAAAACCTACGAACCCTCTGTGAAAAGCTGAGAGGAACAAACAGCAGCTGTAAGAGATCTCAGGGGGAAGGGCCCAGCAGGTCTGAAAACAACACAGCTTTGTCAGTTGCAGCAGACAAACCCTGTGCTTCTGCGACACTTGGAAAACAAATTCAACATTTAGAGAGTTTTCAGGAAGGTGATGGTGCTTTGGAAACAAAGGCAACTGACATGAAAGGATGGGATCAGGTTCCTGATGAAGCATATGACCTACTTGATAAGCTATTAGACTTAAACCCTGCAACAAGAATAACTGCAAAAGAGGCTTTACTGCATCCTTTTTTTAAAGGCATAAGGCTCTGAGAAGATAACTTAACTTTGTTGTTCCTTTCATATGTTTTGTGTGGAAATGAAACCCTGAGGCAGTTTTACCTTGTTGCCCTCAGCATTTACGCTCACTGAAATAATGTCACACTGTGCTCTGAACTACTGAAATTTTGTCTTGTACAGTTAGACTGCAAATGTCAGTTTAAGAAATACTTGCAGATGCAAAAGTTACATAAACATCACTAACGTGGTCTTATCCTAAGACACTTGTGAGAGGTTATTGCTGTGCATACCTGTTCTCTAAGAAAGTTAACTCTGATCAAAAACAACAAAGAAAATAGAGTTTCATAAGCTCTATGCTTAATTCTCAAGATATTCCCTTAAAATTTACAAGTTTGCCTTAAGGTAAGACTGAAATAAGAAAGTGTTTGAGAGACTTTTTTCTGTACTTGCACATCTCTGCTTTGTTCCTGTTTGGTACATGGGGGACTGAAAGAGTATTCATTTTGTTCAGACTATTTTCAGAGAACAGTATTACTTTGGGAGTGTTGCTAGAGGAAAGGCCAGGTGCTGGAGATTATATCATCAAAAGAAAAGCATAATTTTAAAAAGTACATTTTTATCCCTGTCTGGTCTTTGCTACTTAGGAAATAGTAATAAATGCAGTTACTCATTTTGCATGTTTCCTCAGTGCCATGGGTAACTGTCAATGTTCCACAGCTGCTGCCTTCAAGGATGTCTTGACTTCCAGGCATAGGTTTGATTTCTGTTATGGAAACTGATTTTCAAAAAATACCTGTTCAATAAATGATTTGGTTTTATAACTTCAAAAGATTGTCTAGAGATGCTTCTGTAAAAGTCAGGTAAGGTTTTCCCGTGGGATGTTTCTGTTCAGGGAGTCTTCCACATTGGTTTCCTGCATAAATTCCTCAGTGAGAGAAGACACTTTGGATAGCTCTAGTGTGTATGGCTCTTATAGTGGAACTATATT
Organism: Pyrgilauda ruficollis; assembly: GCF_017590135.1. Lineage (NCBI taxonomy): Eukaryota > Metazoa > Chordata > Aves > Passeriformes > Passeridae > Pyrgilauda > Pyrgilauda ruficollis. Next base: position 3,427,249 of record NW_024527710.1, on the reverse strand, counting down.
AACTATCAAGGAACTCTTACCACAGAGTTAACTAGCTATTGTCTGGTCCTGTGGAGGAAAATCCCATACCTGCAATGTGCAAAGTAAGCTACATCATGTTCAACAGAAGTTTCTTTAAACCCCTTGATGATTCTGGAGACAGAAACATAATACAGAGATGTTGATGCAGTTGTTGTAAGAGGCTTCTTTTGATAACTCTTGTAAAAGCCTTCTCATATGAGCTGATGGCTATGTTAGTGCAAAGATCCTAACCAGGACTGGGGCTGAAGAGACAAGATTTCAATATTTTAGAAATCTTGAATACATAGAAAATAATGGTAATGTTGCTCTGTTTCTGGCATCAGCTGTTAGGGGAAAAATATTTGCAGATGTCAGAATATTGATTGCAGAAAATCTTGAAACCCTCAAGACCCTGGGGCCCAGGTCTTGTAATTTTTGCTGTTTATATAATTTCAACACAGCACGTCACTGAGAAATTATTTATCTAAAGGAACTGTGGCCAAATTTGGCAAGCAATGCTGTCTGCCAGTGTCTGCAGATGTATTGTTTCCTCCTACATTCACTCATGCTGTCTATGCTCTTATGAGAGCACCAGCTGACAAGCGAAAATATGTCAGCTATCTCTTGTGAGCTTTCTTAAGCAACTGCAGCTCTTGAGCTTCCCTGCTAACTGCCTTCAGCAGCTCCTTCAGACCCACAATTAACCTCTGCATTCATTTAAAAGCCAAAAAGGAAAAATCATTGCTAATGGTGTTTTTACCAAAACACTAAGGGTAAATGAAATTTGTAAGGAACAGTTCTAAGCTCCATAACAAGCTGGAAAAACATTGGTATTCCTTTTTCCAGTCAGCTGTTTAAAATGTGAAGAATTCTTTTTCAAGTGGAAGGATGAAGTAAAAAGAAAAGTGTGTTTCAACTAGCATATGCTAAGGAAGTACTTTTTGCCACACTCCACAGAAGAAGAAAGCCAGAAGGCACAATGTTAAATGCCAAAAAAAAAAAAAAAATTAAGGAAAAGAGCAAGAAAACACTAGGCTGAGCAGTGGTTGCCACTGGATTTTCTGCTTCTCTCTGCTGTGTTTCTAAGAATCTCTAAAAACTATAGATAAGAGCCAAGTACTAAGATTCCTTTAAAGTTTAAATACATGATTTGAGATATTTATACACTGAACATGAATCTTGTACCATGAGAGCTGCAATTAGAAAAAGTTCTGCACAGAAATTAGATTCAACAGATGTTCAGTGGTTGTGAGGCCATAGGTTGGTTGGTGTTAAGTTCTGGACACCATCTAAACAAGGTTAGTAACAAACTGGGCAGAAACCAAAAACGGCAGCAAAAAGCCGCATGGGCTTTGAGAGAGATGAATTGAAACTGATACCTAGAATTGTCAGAACAGAATGCTGGGAGCAAATCTAAATACATCTGTGTATTTAGCATAGGGAAGACTAGCTTATTCTCAGTACTAAGCCAGACTAGGTGAGGAAACTGACATGTTTATTATGTTCATCCTAGTTGAAAAGGGTAACAAATGCATATTTCTATTTATTTTCCTAGCACCTTTCTGGCCATTACATTCTACTAGTGAGCAAAATACAAAGGAAAAAAAACAACTTTAGAGCTTGCCTCATATATTTGTTGGTTATAAAGAGGAATGTTCTGAATGAGTTGATATAAATAAAGTGTTTGCATTTAGCAGGGGACACCTGAATTTTTTCTGCCCCATGAAGGCAGACCACATAAGGCAACTGAAGTAAAAGGAAAAAAACCCCAACCACCCAGTTTCCTCTTGTTTGCTCAATTTTACACCACATTTAAAAGACAGCTTGGCTGTGTAGAGAAAATTACTAACCATTCAAATCACTTCATAGAACTACAGCATTTTAAAGGAAATTAGTACTTTACAGCTTTATGAATTCCTAATCTACAATGAAACCATGCAGCTCAAGTGGTACGCTTATAGCAAGCACAGTTCTCTTGAGACATTACTGAAGCAATGCTCTTCCTGCAGCACAACTGTAAATGCTTTTTTGGTTGGGTGTTTCTAATGTTTATTTTTTTTAGAGCACATAGTAAATTATTCTTCTTATGTAGCCACAGCATGTTCACTTCAGAATTCTCTTGTAGCTTATCCAGAAAACAGAACATGTCCCAGGTCAGTGGCAGTACATATGTGGTTCATACCCCTCTCTGCTGCTGCGTTCCTGGCTGGCCAGTTCAAGGGGTAGTAAATATTTAAATTGGCAGCCTGCACACAGTGGGTGGAAACTGGATAGTCCCTTTGATCATACGCTTACAAAGGCCAGCATATAGAGTTTTGTTACCCTGGTAACAAAAAAATTCTGGTACTGCTGAGCTGAGGGTCCAGTAAATTGGATATTTTACATCAGCATAACCTAGATAACCAAGGGTTTTTAAATATGCCTGTTGTACGCTCAATTCTGCCTCTCCATGACTCAACCCTTTCTACTTTCATGTCCACTGACTGCTAGAATTATCCCTATACAATGGTTTATTGTATCATGTTTAAAACTAACTACTATATGCATTCCTGAGTATCCCCAGAGTATTGTTTATTCCATTTATGGAAAGACTCACATCTTCCTGTGGGGCTATGGCAGGGAAGAGAGTGGTTTTGTTACATGTTATTTGGTTTCTGGCAGCAAGTTCTTGCACAGTTTTCAGAAGAGTCACATTTTAATCTAAGACCTAATTAAACTTCTGCTTCAAAAATTCTAGTGCTAAAAGTGTTTTATGTAAGGTATTAATTTGATCCATGCTTTTTTATGGCATAAACAAACCAATTGTAACAAATAATGCATAATTAGTTTTACTTCTTGATGTGATGAGATAGGGATGTAGTCCAACAACTGACATTTAAAAAAATTCAGGATCTTGGGAGGAGAGGTGAAATGATTGATATAATGAATGCCACAGGTCATGTGTAGCAGGAGGCAGCTCATTGATAAAACCTCTCTCATACTTCCCATTCCTGTTTTTTCTCACCATCTCCCCCCAAAAATCCGCTCAGATGCACTCTGTGTTGCTATAAGGTGTCTGTCTTTAATCATTCTTTTGCTGCTGTAAGTGTTACTGTGTGTTATGTGAAAAGTATCAATTATTTCCAAGTGTCCTGGGAGTCCTCTTGAGTCCTGCTCCTGTTCTTCTGTCTGTTTACTTGTTTCAAAGAGCTCCGTTTCCTTATCAACCCCCCAACTTGAACTTGGTGGTGGAGGTAAGAAATTCTAGAGTTCTCTGTGGCATTTCAGTTTTCTTGTCTGTAGCCTTGTCTTATCAGATCTGGGAATGCCAATTTCAAAGAGAACTGCTGAAGTTTCTACTATGTGAGTATACACTTGTCAGGAAGAAAGCACTGAGGGGAGACTGAGTAGTGTGTATCTCAAGAGGACACAAAATGCTACAGCCAGCTTTTTTTCCTTATTCTATAAACAACATCATCTTCCTTCACCAGATTGATATTCAGCTATAAAATGTTTTCAAACTTTCTTTCAAAACTCCAAGAAGTTACTCCACCTTCTGATGGCCAGCCCACTTCCATAGACTATATTAGCTACTCGTGGGGCTCCTTCCACATCCCAAAAGAGAGGGGATAACAGTGGCTCACTTACTGCAGCAGGGAAGACACACAGCATCATAGACTATCCTGAGCTGCAAGGGACCTACCAGGATCATCATAGAATATCCTGAGCTTCAAGGGACCTACCAGGATCATCAGCTCCAACTCCTGACCCTCCCAAGACTCACACCATGGGCCTGAGAGTGTTGTCCAAACGCTTCTTGAACACATACATATTGAGGACCTTTTTGTTCTTTTAGTGCATTTAATGGATTCAACTGTGGTATTTACTACGGACAATTCACCAGGACACAGAGCTGTCCTGCACACAGCTCACAGCCAAGCAGTTATTGCCTGCTGGGATCCTTCATAATCTGGCATATGTTTTCCATTGCAGATCTGCTTACAACTAGTTCTGGAACTCTGTAACTTGAGTCACACTCATTGCAGTTGCTTAATGAAAAAACAGTGTACAGTTTGAATTTATAGGTATTTACCCCAGCTGTCTTTGTAAAACTGACAGTATTCTGAAATATTCACTTACAGGCAGCCCGTGCTGGGAGGGGAGGAAGGTCTGTGTTAATTACCTCCTGTTAGCTCAGCTTTTTGTTCACTAAAAATCAATGCTTTTATTCATTTGCTCTATTATGACTTACATGTGCTAAGTCCTCTATCACAGCAGCAAAAAGAGGACTGTAAAATCTGTGGTAAATTACTTTGGACAAGGATACACATATACTGCACCAACAGTACTCCAGAATTGCATTACTTGGCCTTATTTCAGGGTTTAAAACGGAGACTTAATGTTGGGCTTTTCCTTGAAACATCTCCATGGAGATTCATCGCCTACAACTTCATAGAGCACTTAAAACTGATTAATCAAGGCCTACTTTTTGTCGCCATTTAGGAACCTAACGAATGTGATAGGACATTACTGAGCCACTTCAGCTGACAGCTGCTGAACTACCAAGCTCCTGCTGTCACACTGCCCTTAGGAATACATACTGACCCCTGAGACCAGAGCATAATCCAGACATGCATAACTGCCCATGGCCTCCCAGTAAAATGTGAGGTAAAATATTAAAATTACCAGCCCAGTTGTTTTGCGTGTGGTGACAGACCATAGTCACAGTTTGTGAGATGGTGTTTAGTTCTACCAGGTACTAATTATTCAAAAGAGCCATATCATCCTGCTTACAACACACTGGTTTTAACCCTGTAATATTTGTATATCAGAGCATGAAATGCTGAGACAAGCCACACATTTAAATTGTAACTACAAGATCTATATGTCAGCTCCAAGTGCCTCAGTACATGCTAAGATTTGGCATGCAAACCTGAAAATTAGATTTACTACAAAATTTTCAAATATTAACGTCACTCATCCTCTATCACTAGCATCAGCCTGAGTGAAATGCTAATTTGAAATGTTCAAAGAAGTCTCAAAATATCCAGGGGAGAAATATATTGCTGTGATTCAGCCAAGTGCATGTAGTCTGGATTAATCCCAGCAGGTCTATTTTCTATCTTCCAGTGCAAAAAGCTCCTTGTGAATTTACTGGGAGTTATGAGGGAGGCTTCTGTAAAAACGAGGACTGCATTCAATAAGAGATCAACAGTAAGATTCAGGTAGCACAAGAAATACACCTGCCTCTGCTAGTTTCAGTGTTTGTGGCAGGGGAAACCAATGGTCCCAAAAGCACTGCAGCTGGCACAGTTAAAAAAGCATCACATATAAGTGAGCAAGGGAGCTGTGGATGCAGGAGGAGCTCTGCCCACAGCAGGCTCTCAAGGTGGTGCTTACAAAGGGGGCAGCTCCCCCAGGGCACCTTTCAGCCCAGCAGAAGACATAGTCCTTCAACAGCAACACTGGTCCAAACAATCCGCTCCCCAGACCTGGAGAACAGGGCAGCGCTGTGCACAGGTGTTCTTTCATGCCTGGGCCACACAGGGTTTGGGCAGGAGCTGCAGGTGGGGAGGCAGCAGCAGGGAAGTGCCCTGGTGGGGTGTCCCCATCCACCTTCCCTGCTCCCTGCTCAGCAGGAGCCCTCAGCTCCCTCCCTGACACCATCCGGTCCTGCACACAACATGAGCTGCAACCCGCCCTTTCTCTTCCCACTAATCTTTTCCAGTTTATAAAACTGACAAACAGAGGGTAATTGATGGTTTATAAAGATATGCAGCTTATTTATCAGGAGGAATGAAGCTGGATACAGCAGCACAGGATTTTTTCCTTATCAAAACAGATGAAGAACTGAAAGATAGATGCGACCAGATACCACAATAAATTCCAATTCCCATCAAACAAACTGTAACGAGTCATTAACATCCTCCCACTTGGATGGAGGGAGATCATCCTGTTGGTCAGTTAACAGAAACAGCATTTGTTGTCAAGCCTTAATTCCCTCAGTTCACAATTAAGTCTTCCTAGAAGGTGTTTCCCTCCCACTCTATTCATTTGACTTGTACATTCTTCTTCCCAGAAATGAGTTTATCAAGTTTATAATGTGTAATTAAGGGTATCAGACCTCAGCACAGCAGGGATCTTTAAGAGCTTTACTGAACTCACTGGTCCAAACCCATTCTGACCAAAGAGTCAGAAAAGCCCTCCAAAGCTGAGTTCCTTTATTTGGGTGGATCAAAGCAACATTTTCCACTCTCTGTTAGAAGAGAGTGCAGCTGAAAGGCTTTGACAGACTAGTGCTATTTTTCCGGCAGCTTTTCAGATAGAACATCACTGTCATGGCAAGAATGTAATTTCCCTCAAGCATTTTCAGCCGTGGTTGTTCTTGTAGGGTTCTCTTTGACTATGTTGTCATTAAAACTAGGACAACTGAATTTAATTCAGAACTTGATTATAAAGCAGTATATAGAATATATGTAAACAAACTATTGCAGGTAATAATTAATATGAATACAGAAAGTCTTGAGAGGCAAACAGAGGAAAATATTTGAGAGAGAAACATAGAGGAAGAGCAGCAATAAAGTGACATGGGAATGGAATTCAATCCAAAAGGAAGAGCAATTTGTTTTCATAGCTTGGGGGAGTAAAGGAACAAGCCCACTGCAAGTGTTTACAGCCAGAGTCCCTCAGATAATTTCAGAAACACTGGTCAGCCCACACATTGAGGTATTACTGAACACACCAGCCCAGCTGAAAGGGAAATCTCAACACTAAGCTTTTTGTAAGCTGTTTGTACACCGAGGCAGGTGCGCACCCAGCACCTCTGCATCCCTTGATGCTCCACCTGGGATACCTACACGAACAAGCTACAGCTCTCTTTTAGGCTGGCTCCCCCCTATGCAGAGCTCACATATGGAGAGAGAGAAAAGGAAGAGAGAAACCTGGGAACTTGTATGCCTTTGCCTTGCCCCACCATGTGAAGGCAGGCTGAAGCTAGGGAACAAATTCCATCCTGCTGGAAAAGTGCTTCCTAAGCGTAACCTTGCAAAGTAAAGCTCTTGGAACAGAGATTAAAAGCAAACCCACCCCCCCGTAGCAGCTCATGTCAAAGAAGCTTAAGCACAAGCCTAAAGTTAACCAGATGTTTAGGTTTCTGCTCGTGGGGCCTGTGCTGACTCCGCAGGATTGCTGTTTTACAGAACTGACTCACAGCAACCCTGGGCCCTTAATTCTGCTGTACCTCTGCTCTGCTGATATGTGCTCCTTGGAATGCACACTTTGCAAGCCCAGATGCCAGATTTCTCTAACATACACAAAGCCATAAAAGTACTTCTCAAACTCTAGCTATCTAGTTGATTCAAATAAAGCTCATAAATTTCTTGAAAATTATAGATCTATTTGTGTGATACACAAGTACAAAATAACATAACATTATCATAATAATGTTATAATATTGTAACATTAATAATATCATAACATTTTGTAACATTATCATTCATCCAAATATCCTAAAATGCCACAATAAAGCAATAGCGGCCAAAGACAAAATTGCAAGAGAAAGGAAAACAATACAGATTTTGTTACAAGACATTCTTTTCAATCAATCACACGCGTAAAATTGTCTTATCCACAATGTCTATAAATAAGTGTGTTACTTGAGCTTAATCTCTAAGTTATTCTTCAAAACTCTTTGCCCTTTTCTAGCCTAAAATGTCAGGTTCTTCCAAATGGACATTATCTGCTTTGGAGATAGACTCCACTGTGGGGGGAAGCTCTAGCTGCCAAGCACTTGGCAAGACAGATTTGCAGTTAGGTACTTCCCTCTGCCCTAGGGAACCTGGACTATAAAAAGAGAGCAGGAGACAGACCCGGATTTAACAAAAAGAACTGCACCCACTCCAAATGCTGCATGCCAAGTTTCAGAATAGTCTGGCTTGCAGTAAAGCTTTAAAGATGGGTTTGCAGCAGCCATCTCGACAGCCTGCTGAAGGCACCCGCACATGCTAGGATTTAGTACAGAAATACAGTCCCTAGTGAGGCCTGGGTAACACAACTTCTTCCAGAATTAGGACATACAAAGAGCATGCTCATGTAAAACTCAGTCCATTATTTACAGTTGGCAAGCAGCACATACAGGAGACAAGGGTGGTTGTGAAACAGATTGCAAGAGATGCTGGTTAAAAGTCCATGCCAGAGGTACAGAAGCATTCTGTGAATACATGTTTGTATTCCTGCAAAAGATTATTGACTACAAAGGCAAACTGGCACACAGATCCTTCCCTGGTGCTCCAGACACACAGCAACTAACTTGCTAATCAAGTTACACTGAAAATACCTCTTTCTTAGAGTTGTCTTTTTGCTGCAGATGCACATATCATTTGGGAGGAAGACACAAGAGGGCCAGAAGATGCTCAAGTCTTGTCATAATTTAAAAAAAAAAAGTAATTTCTAGTCCTTTCTAGTTTCTGAAGCATACAATGAAGAAGCAAGTTAAATGATCCATTTAAGAGGAATCTATGGAAGAAAGCCTAAGCATTTCTCTTAAAGTTTAAATGTATTTACTCCCTTCACATGTAACATTTGCAGTGATAAAGTGCACGTTCTTCCTTTTTTTACCTGGTTAAGTTTGCTGAAACATACAAGTTCCTCAAACACTTCAGCTGCACAGAAAAAGATCATCCATCACGGGGATGAATGCACACACGTAAGTGCAAGCAATCTGAACCATAGGAATATGAACTAATGCAATACAGAGCACTTAAGTATACTAGAAAACATTTTCATTTATAGTGTTTTAAAAATATAAACCAAAAAAGAATTGTAAAAGCATAAACGAAATTTTACGTTGTTTATGAAATTCCTTCTATTAAATACTCTACAATGATTTTAAAACCAGATCTAAAAATGATCAACAGCCAATGTAAGTGCTGGCTGTACCTGCCCAGTCAGGCTGGTAAAAATGACCAAGGCCCTGCTTGGATTTTCAAACAAATTCCATTGCCTCTTTACAAAGAGAGGACACAGCGAAGCACAAGGAAAGAAACAGGATACCTTTAGCAGAAAGGAATAAAATTATTTCTAAAATTGCTGGATTTCTAGTTGCAGAGAATCTGCATAATATCTTTTCCAAATCTGATTTTTCCATTAGCTTTCATAATAATAAACAATGGAAGAGGTAAGACAGTTCTTCTCATCCCTAGAGAGCTATACTTTTAAAGTGATTGCTCAGATGGGGCACTGCTTGAGGCACCAGAATTCTGCAGTATCAGGTTAGCAATCCTTTTAGAGGAACCAGAGAATTTACCCCCAAAAGATACTGGCAGTACCTTATGACCTTCTATATTTTATATGTATGTATTTTAGGCTGGTTTTGTCATTATGAAACTGTAATATGACAATAGTTTACAAAGTGTCTTGCTTAGGGTGTTGATGATGATAGAGTACATAATTTCAAAACAAAAATGAGTTTAGTTCATGTTTAAAGAATGTACTGACAATGACCATCTCTAAGTAAACTGAGGAACCATTGGGAATCACAGCAATGAGAAGTTCATTCTTCTCTGAAATACACAGGAACTGTTTATTTCTTCATGTGCTCAGACATAATCTGGATTTATATTTACTTTTTATTGGAACACATTGAATGAGAGCAGTGGCATCCTGGTAAATTAATTATTACCAATTCCCCTCCATCTTTTCTCTGTTTTGATTCTAATTCGACAGGACAGCCACAATATTTCCACTCCTCCCTCTAAATCCTAGCTACTATTTTGAAAGGACCAAAAATCAGCTGAAAATATTTGCTGTTATTTTAGCAAGATTTTACTACATATTCCTTTCAAAACATAGGTTTGCTTTTACATAGCATTTCCACTTCCAATCATTTCCAAACAGGTGAAGCTCAGCAACTGCTGTGCTGCTGGAGCTGCAGGTCCTGATCCAGGTCAGGCTGGCCTGCCTATGATCCATGAGGACAACCTTGGCAGGTGAATATGGACTTTCCAAGGCTCAGGTAGGCTCTGCCAGGGAAGGTAATGCCTCCTGGGGCACAGACAGTTTGGTCCAAACAGGTCAAAGGAAGGAGGGAACATTCACACAGCATCAGGTTCTAGTACAGCACAGCCTGCTCCTCAGCACCCATGCCATCCTCCACTGCAGCAGGGCTGCAAGTAGGATCCCAGCCTCTTCTGCTTGCTTGCCAGGCTTTTTTTTTTTTTTTTTTTCCTAGGTTGTTCATGCTAGATAAAGTAGGCAGAAACTGTTATGTTGAATTCTGGCAGAGTAGATCAAAATTGTCCCAACCCTACCCATCAGAGATCAAGGATCCCCCAGCTTTGACACCTGCTATAGAGCAAAACCAGAAGTTTCCTCCTTGTATCATCTCTCTTCTTCTTGGGGGAAAATGAGACAGTATCTTGCTTAAGAGTTCTGTTTGTTCAAGTCTAACATATCTGTATTGTAACTCTGAAGGTCTCCAAATATCACCACATAAAATAATTTTCAACAAACATGAGCAAGGTTCAGACTTGCAGCAAGAACCCCAGGGCCTGGTAACACACTGTAAGAACACTGCTGCCCCTGCTCTGGTCCCCACTGCAACAGGAAATTTGTTAAACAAAAGCCTGAGCTCATCCCAAGAAGCAATCAATGCCCTCAGTACACAGGAAAAAGATATGATCTGAAAAGAGAGGTCAGGAACATGCTGTCAATTGGCTTAGTGTGACTACATGACAGGCACCTTGAAAAGTTTTGTTACCCCTTGAGAAGCATAAATGGCACAGGAAGAAGTTGGTTTCCATCAGCTTCTGTAGCAGTTTGATGATGTGCAGGGGAGTTCAGCCCAACACTGCTGTGGAAGTTGGCGTGTCTCACCCTTTCAGCACCACACTGCTGAGGCCAGTGTGTCCCACCCTGGGGCACTGTCCATGCCTCTGGCATGAGCATCAGCTTCAATCCAGCAGCAAGGAAGTGCCACTGAAGGCCAGTCAAGAGCAGCAGAGCCGGGCTGCTCCATGCAGGGCTGTGAGCCGGAGGCTGAGGTGGCCCAGTGCAGACAGGCCCCTCACACACAAACCGCAGTCTTGCCATGTGTGACCAGGACAGGCGCAGCTGGGTGCCAGCACATCCGCAGTCCCTGACGGGGACATAAACTAGGTCCAGGGTCTATGCAGAGGGTCCAAGCAGTAGCAAAAGGAAGTGGAACTGGAAGCAAGACCACAGTGCAGACCCAGGATACATCCAGGAGGTAGGGCCAGGGCTGGAGACAAACACGCTGACAAAGCTTGAGCTGAAGCACAGCCCCAGGGCTGGTGGCTGCACTCAGGGTCCCAACATAGCGATTCAAACCTTAACTGCTCATCTCCTTGCAGGAGGTTGTTACTGGTGTATTCCTATTGCCTTTATCCATGTTTCTAAAAAGAAAGACAGCTGCCTTAATACTTCTGTCTCTCTCTTAAGAGAACAGTTTTTAAACCAGCTGTTAGGGCAATTTAAGCTCATGCTGTCAAATAAATTGACCGTGCAATTTTTGAGGTTTACTTCATTTATACCTTTTAAAACCAGCTTCAGGGACTTTAGAGTTGCTGCTCAAGTAAGTATTTCATTGCTTTAACTTAGTATTGAAAACATATTACTGTCATCTCTCAATCTCCATTTGGGCCTTTCATATAAGCTGCTTCCTGCCACATCACACTCACTCATTTCTGGTTTTCTATATAAAAAGCCACAGCCCCAGCGTGTGCCTGTTACGTAACCCCTGCTGACAGGCTTAGGGATCTGGGATGCCGAGCAGCCGCAGAGGAGGGAGACTTGGCAAGCTTGGAATTTACTTCCTGTGGAACTGGAATGCTGAGCAGCTTGCTGGGCTTTGGAGTTTGTACAGTAATTATTCCACTAAAGAGTTAGTTTGCAAAAGGAAAATACGGCAGGCGTTGAAGCAAGCCTCCTGCCAAGCCGGCAGAGTGGGGCTCAGCTGAAATCAAGTGTTTTAAAGTAGGTCAGGACAGCACACTGCACCTATAAGTGGTCACTTGTCAGATCACCTGTGTGTTACCGGGCTGCAGCAGAACATCCAAGAGCAGGATTACAACTGAACAGGACTCACAAAAGTCAGCCTGCCCTGGTCTTTCTCTAATTCCTATCCCAGCTTCTCTATGCTCCAAATATTTCCAAACTGCTTGATTTCTAATCAGGTGTCTGCTATGAGCAATGAAAGGGGAGCTGGGTTTGCTTTGGAGATCTACAAAGGGCTACCTTGTTCTCAAGCTCTGGCACCAAGGACCCAAATGTTTCCAAACATCTGGAGATGTTGCTTCAGGACAGGCTGCCCAGCCCTAGAGTCCCGGGTTAGGACAGGCCCACTGACCCTGGCAAGATACCTGCCCTCTCTGAACACTCGAGAGCACTGTGGAAATGGAGTGCATTAAGCACAGAGGATCCCACAAGCTAAATTCAGAAAATATTTGCAAATCCCCTGCTCTTTAAAGATTTGGGCTGAATTGCTGCACCAAATCATGAACAGCCACATTTGTCAGTGGAAATACAGAAACACATGTCTACTCCTCCCCTCCAAGACATGTGGTTCCGTGGTTCACTTTTTGCCTGAAAGCTTCAGTGATAAGAAGTTTCACACTGCCTGCTTAAGGCAGTGTTATCTCCGCCCTTGGGAACTCTGTAAGGGGGAGATGGATAGTTGGATGGTTTTGAATAATTTGTACAAAGTTGTGAATTCTTTTAAGTTTAGCTAGTACAGAAGGCAGAATAGAAGTGTCCAACCCATACAAAGTTCCCTGCAAAGGGGGTTCCTACAGTGCTGGTTGCAGAATCCACACACCTGCTATTCCTGGAAGACCAGACCGTCCAAATTCTGCTTCTCCTTAAATTTCTCCCTATTTCATACCCAAGCAAGTGCTCCAGTTACCACCAGTGTCACTTGTCACAAAATGTTATATAGTAGGCATGCATTAGCAACCATCCTCATCTCTGCCTCTCCAAGCAGAGATGACTTTCTTCAAGCTAGACACAGAGCAGCTCTTCATAACTGAAGAAGGATCAAGGCATGACCCTTTATTCCCAGTCTGAGGGTTTCACCAGTCTTGGCACCCAGCAAGTCATCTCTTTTCAGCACTGATGAGTCCATGATGAACAAAGTTCATCAGCATGGAGTCCATGAGGAACAATTAACATTCTTACATCCCCTTGTTTCTCACAGGAGTGACCCATTTGCTGTAAGAAAACACAACACACTGGCCCCTGTAGCTCACATCTGCTTCTCTGCTGCTTCCCTGCGACCTGGCTCAGGACTCCGACTGATGGAGCTCCTCCCACGCTGAAGTGGTAGGAAGGGAAATACAAGCTCCTCCACCCACTGTTCCCCACGTGCTTTACTAATTTAAAAAACCCTAAGAATTACTTAGATTTCTTGGTTTGCTGAATTTAGAAATTAAATCCTCTGTTTTTGTTTGCCTTTTTTTTTTTTTTTTTTGACAGATATAGGGGGCTTTTGTATTTTAAAAAGAGTTATGTTTGTAAGTGACACTAGTAACTTCAGTTATAATCTCTCAAACACAAGGGTTTCTTAATTTTTTTGCTTCCTGAATTAGGAATATATAAATATGTCACCAGTTAAGGACAAGATCCAGAAACAGTTAAATAGTCCTTGTTCCCCTAAAGATAATGAAATTGCTCACATGAGACAATTTTGAAGCATAGCAGATTTTTAAAAACATTTCTTTTGGCTTAAAATATTTAGAATAAGATTCCTAATTTTTCAACAACACAGCTGTTATATGTCTGGCTTTTAACCCAAATCTGTTTGTATCATACTAAGATTCCCAGTGAATAGCTGCAAAACCTCAGGGCTGATTTTCTTTAGCATTGAAAATTTATCCTGTAATCAATATATGTTCATAATAGATTACTTCAGTTAAATTTCCTTAATTTCCTTTGAGGATGCATTCTGCTGAACAGATATTTGATAAGATTAGAGCTAGCTCAAGTCCCTAGTCCAAAATGTGGAAGTGAAAATGTTGGCCAGTGTCATTTCCAGAGGGAAAAAAATCCTGATTTATCAAAAGATCCTCATAGGGAAGAGTTTAATTTGCCTGAGTAGAATTGATTTTAATAATCATCAGCATTCAAAAAATTTAAATTCCAAAATATTTGTATCTACTGTCTCTTAGAGAAAAATCGAAAAGTGAGACTTTCAGTTCTCTTTTTTGCATGTCTGAAGCTGGAATCAATTAGATTTAACAAGTCTGTTGATTTCTTTGAGGTACCAATCAATAGGAGGAAAAACCCCTAAACTCCCTCAGTATCCTGCTTCCATCTGAGTGCAGGCTAAATCACATTTATTCAACAGACTCCTGACTGGGTGGAGGCAGTGGGAAATACTTGGCCATAGTGATCGTTCCTGACAACAGCTGCCCTGAAGGAAAGTGATGTTATGCTACAGCGAGAATTGTGGGTGTTTCTATGTAAGGAAAACCCACAAAAATCCAGTATTTGTTCAGTACTTGTGTTTATAAATCTAAGCAAAATAATAACAAAACCAGTATGTGAAACGAGATGCCAGCATGTATCAGGGATTCCATTTTGCCCACCTCTACATGTCAGCAGGTACCATGGGAGGAACTGTGTCTGTTTCCCCATTCCTCCCATGGTGATGAAGCTACTTTAACCCATTTGGGGCACATAGGTAAAACATGCCCATTCATCTCAGAGCCTTCATCTCTCCAAAAGTGCTGTGCACAATCAGAAGACTTCACAGATGCAAAAAGCCAGGACCACTGTCCAAACTCTGCATCTCATCACCAAGCTCATGTCACCACATCAGGGTACAGCCTCCCTGTGCAGACCACCTCCTCTTAGATGACAAAGATGACTCATAAACAAAGATTTCCTGAATATAAACCTTTCTTTGAACAAGACATTCAGGGCAGAGACATGTCAGAGCACACGGGACCCAGCCATCACAGAACAGTATTGCCTGAGAGTACATTTTCTATCAAAGTACAAACCAACAACAGAGTCAGCCACCAGATCCTGGCTTTGTGGGGGAACACCGACTCCAACACTGACTCACTTGTGCCTTCTGCTGTTGCTGCTATTCATACATTTCTGTAGCTGTGCACAGTTCCATAATTCCAAAGTTCCCCTTTGCAATTCCTGTATGTCATATAAGGCAAAGTCTCCTGGCAAGCTGGTGTGACTAATCTCCCAATTTCTTTGCTCTGAGACTCCTCCAGAATAGATTTGACCGAGCTGTCTGTCGACCCCAATAATAGTTTTGTTTCAAGTCAAAGCTGAAATAAGGTAGGAATTGAAGGGTAATCCTTATGTCCTACAGAGAAGTGCCATAGACCCTTATGGCCAGAATACAGCACACAGTTTTTAATGAGTTTCCTCAAATCACTCGAAGGATCACTTGAAAAAATGAAATGCATGGTATAATCAACTGCAGGTTTCACTATGGTTACTTTCTAGATTGTGACAGTAATCTACAGATTTCAAACTCTTGAGATGCCTGAAAGATGCAGCAAAAACACCTTTCCTTCAGAAATATTCTTGTTTTAAGAGAATCCCTCCTGCAGAAAAACATCTTCTGCCCTCCCACGCCCCCACTCTGTCCCAGTGGCACAAGTGCTTTTCTGACCTTGCCACAGAGTGAACCACTGAAACAACGGAGCACCCCACTGCGTCCCCTCAGAGAGACAGATCATCACAGCACTGCACGAGCACAACCCAGGAGTAATGAACTATAGGGAGAACACAGGGGGATGAAGGGGCCAGGCTGTGGGAGAGACATGATTTTTTTTCTGATAGGCCTTGCTAGAAGAGCAAATGTATCAAACTATACTTTCAAGCTCATTTAATCCAAATTCATTGAGAACACACAGCAATTGAAAAGGACACATCAAAATCCCTCTTATGCATGTATAGAGAACATATACTGCCACAGTCCTATGGTTTCCTTGTTTGCAATTTTTAAAAATAGAAATTATCTTTTCTGCTCTGCTTTTTAAATGCTTTTGAAAGAATACTTTTCTGGAAATTTTTCTTTTAGGGGTTGTACAACTGCAGCTGTGTTGGTGCTGAAGTCTGAAGTTCAGATCAGAAATAACTGATTAAGAGTTTGATTTTTTTGACAAAATAATGACACTGATAAGGTGCTTTAAAACCAGCTCACTTTCCCATCCATCCTCACCTTTGAAAAGATAGCAAAACAATTGTGCCTGTAGTATTAAGC
The DNA here is from genome assembly GCF_017590135.1 of Pyrgilauda ruficollis. Classification (NCBI taxonomy): domain Eukaryota; kingdom Metazoa; phylum Chordata; class Aves; order Passeriformes; family Passeridae; genus Pyrgilauda; species Pyrgilauda ruficollis. Next base: position 3,411,024 of record NW_024527710.1, on the reverse strand, counting down.
AAGGAATTCCACATAAAATTAAACATGAAAGAAGCATCTCCTCCATTGTAGGGCACTAGCATGACTGGAGTTTCTCAACTTTTCCTGTTTGTTTCAGGCTTTCCCATCTCTGTACTTCCCCAATATTAATGTTATCTATCTATTAAAAAAAAAATGGGAGCTCTGTCTCAATTCCAAAGACATAACACTAGTTTTAGAATGATGCTTTTGTGTGTTTCTGAAATCTTCTCTCAAAGCATATTGTGTCCCCACCAAATATTTTCATTTGTGTCCAGAGGAACACTGGGTACAGAACACTAAGAAAAGACAGAAATTGATGCTGTGCAAACAATTTGTTTATAGTGAATATTCTAGAATTTGCCTCATCAAATACTATTCACTGGAGCAAAGCTAGGTTTAAGTAATTCGGCTGATGCTATTCTTCCCACTATTCCATTCAAGTCAGCAGATGAACATTGTCTCTTGAGGATTTCTTGGCTTTGCAGAAATTCTGACACTACTGTCTGGTGCTTTGAGTGTTACAATCAAATGAGTCCCAGCTGTTTATTTCCCCATCCAGCATGTTCTTTCACTCAACACACCCTTCAGTTAAACAACTGATACATTTCTCCTTGCATATTACCTGGCAAGCCTTGGCTTTTGGTCTGATCTCCTGCAGTAAGAAGGCTTTAGTGATTGAACATATTTGTACATCTACCTCTTGTTTATCCACTAACCCACATTTGACTTTTTCTACCAAAACTGCTAAAGAGTAGAAACCTCTAAGATTTGTTAATAAATGGCCCATATTTCTTCCCCACAAGGGGACTATCTCTAGTATGTATGAATGAGCACATAAAATAGCAATAGGCATATTAGGAAACGTGGGAGAAGAAAAGCCTGAGGCATGGCATCAACACCCCGATGGATTTCCAAACCCTCAACTCTTTGAGAATACTTACAGGTATAAGGCATGTCCAGGCTTTAAAATATCCTGAAGTAGAGCCACCTTGTCCATTGTACTGGCAAACTCCCAACCACTTGAAACACATTAACAGAACTGCAAAACCTTGCTGTTCACTTTCTTTTCGGTTGTCTATTTTCAGGTTTTCTGTTTTTTCCCTAATTTTTCAAGTATTACGAGTTTGGTGCTATTGCTTGTCTCTCTTTTGCTGAAAAAGACATCTCACTTTGCCATTATATTTCACAAGGATTTAGCACTGAAATTGCTTTTCATATAAACAGTGTCACCAGTTAAAGATTGCCATTTAACCATGACTGATTATTTTGCAGATGTTTGCACAGGAAAGGTCCAGCACAATCTGCTTGCATCAGCAGTATTTTCTTTTTTAAGCAAAAAACTGCTAACACTTTGAATTTTCTCTCATTCACTAGCTTAAAATGTAGAATGCATTTCATTCACAGAATTATCTATTCCCATTTTTTACACTGTTTATTTAAACTGTACTGCTTTCTGCTGTATTACTCCATAAATGGCATGGTTTATAACAGAAAATACTGAAACTGCCTTTATCTTTTATTTTCCGATCCCTAGCATTACTTTGTTCTATTTCTAGTTAACACAAGCCTATTGTAGCCAGCAACACTGACTGTTGCTATGGTTTGCACCCCTTATGTTTTGTTTCCATTTTCTACTGGTCCTTTTTCAGTTATTTGGCATGTTTTTAGTTGCTTCATCTATGATTAATCTCTTTATTGACTCACTTGCTTAGGTATCATTTGGACTCAAATAATCTGATCACATACTGGAATACTTCCAGACTTTTGAAACAATATTATAGGGTGTTATGCTTAGAGTTAGATGGCAGTCTAGCTCTTAGCTAGCTATATTTTCTACTTGGGTGACTGCAGGAAATGAAGTACACTCCACATTTTTATGGTTGTATGGAGAGAATTGATCTTCAACTGAAAAAAAATTTATATCTAATTACTCCTTACAATGTGCAGACAGACAGGAGGTCAGGATGGAGCCTCTGTAAAATAAAGTGAGCAGCCCCCATTTTTTTTTCATGGTTCTGGCTTCTGGTAGCTGGCAGCTGGGACTCCGGTTGGTTTTCTGACCTTGCCTGGAGAACACCAGGCTCAATCCTTTCTTGGAATCAGTCATTTCCAAATAGTTCCAGCTATTACCATGGAGTTAAAATCGCTTCAGAGCAGACCATTTTCACACCCAGAAATAAATGACTGCTTCTATACTTGTGACTGTGCCTCAGTACAATATGCACCTAACTCTGATAGATGCCTTGAGCAAGGCTGGACAAAAAGAGGAAAACTAGAAAGCAGAAGTTGATGGTGTTGGTAAAACTTATTGTCACTTCCACCAAAGCCAAAGATATGAGATATGACCCATATAAACACTCACCATCACAACTACAGGTTACACAATCACAATACTAAAAATAGCAGCAAAACTTCGATATCGACAAAATCCTACTTTCAAATTAGCAGCCAGAGAGATCAGCCTTCAATATTTCAGGCCAAATTGCTTTTTGTACACAGACTAGCTGAAAATATTGTTGAATCTTTATTTTAGTCTGTCTCTAACACCACCCCACCTTTTTCATGTGACATTTGCTATCCCAAGGGTCGCCCATTCGGCTAAGTTGGACCATGGTTGCAAAAACTTGATATATACTAGACATAAGATAACCAAGAAGATTATTCAGGGTAACTTGGTGAGCAATCATTGCCTAATCAGGAATGCTTTCTGATTTATCCATTCACAGTAGTTTTTTTAACACTTTCCCATCCTCATCCCATTTGTAATTACACTGGATGTGTGGTATTAACACCTATGGTACCAAAACAAAATCAGAGAATTCTGCTCTTTCCCACATATTAAGTGTCCAAAATGCAATTATGCTTTAATTTTCACTTCTTGAAGTTCTTAAGTTTCCTTATGCAGGACTTCCATACTATTAGAGAGTAATTTTTATCTTCTAACTCTTTTCTGTGGGCTTCTTTTTAAGGAATATTGTGAATTGTACATACCAGGACAGAGCAAGACATTCCCAACTCCGTAAGATCAGGGAGATTGAAAATGTGCACATGTACTCTGAATATTTGTGTTGCATTATTTTCTGTATATTCTCTAATATTAAATTTTAAAAACATCCGTCTCACCTGTTCTGAACATATCCTGTTCTGCAAATACAAGCATGCACAAAGAACATGCTTAGGTAAAAGACTGTAAGCTTTTCTTCCAGAACCTTCCCTCTCCTCCATGCATATCTAAGTATTTTCTTATCAACGATTCAGAACCTGCCTATTGCAAAATGGCAACAAAATATCTAGTCAAAATCCAAAAATGGCAATGCCCTTTCTAATTAAATATTTATTTACTGCTAAAGTTCATGCATGAAGTGTTTACAATCTCATAATTTATGAAGTACTATATTTTCTATCAGATTTTTATAGGGAAAATCTGCTTTGCCAGGAAAAAAAAAATTACTTTTCACTAGTGAAAAATCACAATGGAAATCCTGCTATTAAAACCCCCCTCATAAACACTATCAAAGAATCATACCAAATAAGGCTTGTAAGGATCTTTTATTTAAATAACTAACAAACTATTTATACTTTTACAAGAGTCTGTCCTATTTTAGTAAATATTTGGCAAAGTTATTTGATTAAGAGAGCAACCTGACCCTCATTTAACATGGTTATTTGCCATAACTTATTCTTCCATCATTTTGGTTTAACTACACAAATAATTTTTTGACATCTTCAGGTTAAGTAATACTTCTCATAGCTTGATTAAGGCTGTATTTGCCAAGATAAGTGGCCAGGGATTCTCTGAAAAAACTTTTGTACAGACATCTTAAGGCTGAAATCACTCTCAGCAACTTGTCATCAAGAGCTACAAGGAGAACAGCATGGTCACCTCTTGTTTGATCACTAGATGCGCCTTTCATTCCCAAAGAAGCCTTGCTTTAGAGGCAAGTGTTTTATCTCTGAAAGCTGTTTAGCAGCTGTGATTTCTGCTCCCTGCTCAGACGCTGAAGTGCACCTCGTCCCCATGGCACGGTACCTAATGTGGTGTCCTAAAGCAACTTGCCCACATCAGAACGGAGGGAGAGCTCGGCACGGGCGCTGCAGGGAGCACGGCAGGGAGGCACGCACACACCCTGCAGCTGTGTGCACTGTCTGCTGCGCCGCACCAGCCCCGGCCCTGCTGCGCTCCCTGCACAGCAGCAGCCGCGTGCAGCATTTACAGCTCAGCCCCAGCTCCCACCACACAGCCCTGGGCTCTCTCTGCCATCAGGCATGGCTACAACACGCCACGCTAGCCTTTTACATATTGAGCTTGACTTTCCTTAAGTTTTAAATAGATGGAATTTAGGTCAGTCATGCTGCAGTACACTTCGAATAAATAACAGACTTCATAATCCAGCTATCTCCACATTCCAAGTACTTTCCTCCTCCTGATGAACTGAGCTACCTGGTTTTGGGAAACCTTTCAGGAAGCTCATTACAACTTCTACAAAGAGATATTATTTTTTCTGGACTCTTTCAGGTCAAAGCTATCAGGCTCTCGTTAGTAGCTTCTCACTATTTCACGTCCAGGGAGGCAAAGGAACAAGGCCTTGAAAGCTAAACACAATAATCAAGTAGCATCTGTGGTATCTCATGCCACATTGTGGAATTGTGGACACGTTCTAATCAGATCAAAATACAGTTATGGCCTCAGAGCATGTTAGGCCCATAGGAGATCTAAAGCTGTTTTGAATATGAATATTTTGCATTAATTCCATACCACATATTCTTCATAGTTACAACTTTTCATTCAATGTTTCTGACTAAACCAGATGCTTAAAATGGCAAACCAATAGCTGTGGGGAACTGTGCTTCTGATTCTCCTGCCAAATGTAAAAGCTGTACAGACTGGGCTTTGAGCAGTGGTTTTACACTTGCCTCATGCTGATCTGAGTGCAGGCTTCTGTCACAAGGGCCAATTTTACATTCTCCTCTTTCTTCATCAGCAGGAATAGCAATGCAACCATGAGATAAATCAGGGAGATGATCAGGGTGAAAATTAATTTCCCTCCCTTTCCTTCTGTCCCAAATGTTTAGTTTTCACCTGTGCACACGCCCCACACTGGTTTGCTTGACAGTCATGTACATGAGCACCAGTTCTGGCACAAAGTCAGGAACTAACGCAAGGTAAGGTTTTCCCCAGTTGTAATAGCAGTCTCTCATCTGATGAAGACATCACTGTTGCCATGACCCAAGCTCCACAGGAGCTGATCCAGAGACTGCCCTGGTGTCTGCAACTGGTGACTTAAAAGAGATGAGAAAGAGGACCTGCTTTAGACTAGGAAATTTTGCCAATTTTCTTATGTATCTCAATAGAAGAGGTAGACTCTTCAGAGTAATCCTGTTTCTTTCTTGTGGAGAAGATGCCGTGTGTAGAAGCCCATACCTTCTTTGCTGTGGAGAGAAGCTGCCTCATCAGCTACATAAAAATGTCCATTTTATCTCATCAAAGCTCACAAAATATGACGTGAGATGTCAAACATTAACTCTTCTCAAACCTCGAGCGGGTCTAATCCAGAGCATGTAAGAAATTGCTCTGCAAGAGGCCCTGTTAAAAGTGAAGAAAGTTGGTTTTGATAACACTTCTTTCTAGTAATGTAGACTAATAAGATGGAGAAAGCAAATTCAAAATCATAATGGAGATTAGCCATCTCCACTGAATTAGCTGTTTGTCTCATGTTGCTTGTATCTAGCAAACCTTCTTGCAGTTTCAGTTCTTTCTGGATATCCTGCTAACTGCTGTGAAGAAGGCTGTTCAGACATTATTCCAACTGTTGCTGCCATCTGTAAATATTTGTACATATTACCAGAGCTCTGAATGTGCAAATTTCTGACAACCAAAATAAATCAAGCTATTTAAATAAAAATACTTAAAAGCCAACTATAACAGCTGAAAAAAACACAAACTCTCACCCTCTCCCAGCAGAGGCTTTTAAGGAAAACATGCTCATTTCTGAAAATGGGCTTGTCATTAATGTAGTGAAGTTTTCCACTCCAGCACAGAAAAAGTATGCAAAGAGGTCTTTAAAAAACTAAGTTGTCAGTGGGGACCTCCAGCACTTGGGAGAAAGGTCTTAGAAGACCAGCAGCATGTGGAAGGAAAACAAGGATTCAGAGGAAGGGGCTATCATAGCTAACAAGCAAGACAGGGGCTCAGGTTCTGCTGAAAGAAGAGAGGTGCTGCTCTTCCTCTGCCCCTCAGACTCCTTAGCTGCCAGAATCACCTCAAAAGAGTCAGAAAATAGTCATCTCTGATGATGACTGATGACATCATTCTGACAAGGATTTCATCAGCTGCTAGTCACAGGCATCCTAGGAAATGGATCTCTGCACCACAGGTCTGAAATAATGTTAAAGACACTGAAAAAAGGATGAGGCATCATGTTTTGAAATATGAAGGTTGAAGGAGAAGTAAAAACACCAGGCCAGTTGCTTTTTACCTCTCTTGGCCACAGGGATTATAGATCTTTTTTACCCAGAGAGGGACCTTCAGCTTGAGAACACTAAAGAGAGCAAGTTTACAAAGGGCTTGTAATCCATTTGCTCATATACCTGTTTTTCCAAATACAGTGGCTCACAGCCTCCTCATCTGCTGTACTACAGCAGGAAATTCTGTTTTCTATTAATGTCATAGAACTTCTCTGGACTGATTTTGGACTCCAGTTTTCACACAATAAACGCATTTCTCAGAAGCAGACCTTCAGGATTTGCCTTCAATATTTTTGGCGTTTTGTTTTGGAGGTTTGTTTGTTTGTTTTGTTTGGTGGAGTTTTATGTTTGTTTGCTGGGTTTTTTTTGTTTGGTTGTAGGTGTGATTTTTTTATTGTCGTGTGCTGGTGGGTCTTGGGGGTCTTTTTGTGTTTTTTAAAAGGACTGCATTGCATTCCAGCTCTTAAAAGGAGGATGTTACAAATTACAGAAAGTCCTGAACTGTGCTGCACAGTTTAAGCACGTTCTACTGCATGTTATTTGTGCACATCTGCAGGTGACTAGCACAGATGTGATGTATTACCTGGCTCAGTGCCCACTAGAAGTTAGCTGTTAGAACGTTTCCACTGACTTTAGAGAGCTTTGCACAAGGCTATTAAAAGAGACTTTCAATGAGAGGAGTTGCACTCTGTTCTTACCAGCATAAGCAATATCAGACTAAGAAACCTTTTAACATTTTGGACATCTTGGTGCAGCCAAGGGGTGCAAAAAATACACAGTCCCACAGAGGATAGCCCTGCTTTTGCAAATAAACTTGCTTCCCCTTAAAACAAAGGAGAAAAAGCATCCTTCTTTTTTCCTCAATTTTTTTCAGTGTGGTCTGATAGTCTCACACTGACAAACACTCTCTTTCCCAATAAACAAATTTTTTTCCCAAAAATCAATTTAACCAAACAGCAGATTCCCCAAGACAGATGCCTTGCATGCTCAACAGTCTATCCATACTAAATGGCACTTGAGTCCCAGGCAGCTGTGGCACTCCTGACTCCTCTATTTAAAACTCTTTGAACCTTTGTGGGTACACAGCCTCCATGCTTAGCATGCATGCATGTAGTATTTATAAGAAAGGTTTCAATTAACACCCCAGACAAAAAACACATCCATAAATAAAGATAAAATAAAACTTCACAGGAGAACACTGATTAAAGATGAGAACAGTAACAAGCAACAGGAACCAATTTTTCAAGCTCCTTAGGGAACTGAGAGCAACCATCAGATTCAAGCCATTGATAAGTCTCTTTTCCTGCTCACTTCAAATTAAACTTTTTGCATAATCAACATCCAGAACACATCAGATCCACACGATTATTTACACAATGCTCACACTTTCCTGCCAACTCCGTATCTCTCCATCTCTTGCACACAACTCCTTGCTGTCAGTTGCACTCCTGAGAGCAGGCAGGATTAAGCTGTCTCATTAAAAGCCATTCCCAGGGCACCCGAGCTGACTGCAATGAAGTGCTGACAGAGTGCCTTCACGTATGAGGGAAACGTGCTGTGCTAAGGGACAAAGAGAAGGAATGGCAGGATAGAAGGTGACTAAATATCTTGTGCATTTCCAGGCCTCATTTCAGTTAGAATATTTTTGCTCCTCTGAGATACTGTAGGGTTTTGTTTCACACGTTTTTTCTTTGCAAAGTTTTTCAAAATTCTGGGATACAACTAGAGGCACCCCTGCAGTATTCTGGCACAGATCACACAGAATAAAGAACTACAAAATGGACATATTCACCTTGACAGATACCCTCTAAGAGATTTTGCAGAGAAGGGAGAAGATAGCCTGTGCAGAGTGCTCAGGGCTAACATGACTAACATGCTCTTGGAGTAGAACATTCCCAAAGAGAGCATGGAAAGACAGCACCAGATACTCCTTCCCACTTACCCAGGGAACTCCATCTCCAACATCTCTGCTGACCTCTAGAGAAGCAGGACTTTCTTTACAAGGGGTGTCCCAAGCCACTTAAATTTGGTAACTTAAAACTCAAGTTAACTACATAGAAAAATTTGTGATCACAAGTTTTTACAATTGCCTTTCAACCATAGTATAAATTGTGACAAGTATAAATTGTACAAATTCCACAGAGAGATTCCCAAGAAGAATGAAACAGCTGATGGATCAGTGGCTTAAGACACATGTCCCAGGAGGCTCTGTCCTGGCAAACAGGCTGCACCATCCTGTGCTGGCCCTGTCTTCCAAATCACAGAACTGTTGCTTCCCTCAGACTTCAAAAATTATTTGTTCTATCCTGAAAACCTGATTTATTGTATTCAGTAAAAAATTATTTTGTTTTGGAGACTCATAAGGGCTATATGTTTTCTTTGGGGTAATATATATACCACTGAAATTTTTCTTCTTTTTCCTAATTTATCATCTCCTTTATTTCATCTTTCTTAATCTAATTCTGTTTCTGAAGGAAACCTAATATGTGAAATTTGGGCCTCCACTCAATTTGATCTGTTGTTTGTGCATTCTCCTTCAGTTTTTCCATCTACAACACTTATTTTAGCACTCAGCATTTCAAGGAAGCCAGGAAAGATTATAGTTCCTGGTATCTGGAAAAAATGTCTTCAGACAAACCCTGGTAGTCTGCTCAGTCTCAGCTTTTTCTCCATTGGCGCCCACAGCCAGGGGTGCACCCTGCAGTGTCACCCAGCTGGTGCATCACGCACCAGACCAAGGGATTTGAAAATTGGTTGCTTCTTTTTGCAGACCAAAAATTCATTCCTCCCAAAATACCCAGGTAGATTCTTTTGCAACCAAGTGCTCATATACAAAGTATTTTAGTTTTAGTAAGTTTTCTCCTAGAGCAAAGAGACAGCCGTCCCTGCCCTCCACACTGGCGCAGCACGGCTGGTCTACGAGTTTTCTTGTGTGAAGTAATCATCTAATAAAGGTCAGAAATTTAGTAATGACTAAAATATGTACACTTACTAATATAATCTTTCCTAAGCACTTAAGAACTCCTGTTGTCTGCTGATGTATTTGATATGTTTCTGCTAATGGCAGTTTATATCAGCAGAAAGTGCCCATGGTGTCTTCTTCAGCATTGAATAAGGCTGACCTTTATGAACCACACACAGGCAGAAAAACACATATTTAAAGAGAAGTATCATTTTTAAAAAAAGGATCACCTAAATATTAATTAGTCCTCATAAACACAAAATCGACCATTGCAAAAAAAAAAAAAAAAAACTTTCACAAAAGACTGTGGGAGAAGATGACAACAACATCCACATACTTTCAAGACACCATAAAACTACATTTGATCTAAATAAAGTAGCTAAATAAATTTAATAGCTCTGCAGTTCAAAGAAACAGACACCAGAAGCCACTGGCCAGGATATAGGCTGATAGATGGCAAGACTTAGACTATTTGCACGTGAGCTTGGCTTCAGCAGCTCCCTCGGAGACAGAGCTCTCCCAGGCGGCCAGAGCAGCGTGGGGCCTCAGCTGTGGGAGCCCAGCCTGGCCAGCGGTACCTGGGGCTGGGGCTGGACTCGGGCACTGCACTCTCTGGAAGGCAGGTTTGGATGTCTGAGCAAGGAAACAGCATTGCACTCATTTCCAGAGCTTGAGGAAAGAGGACATTGTGTACTATTGTGTGTGTGTGTGTGTAACAGGCTGCATTTCTGCCAAGGACACACACACTCCTGCCAGCATCTCCTAACAGAGCAAGCACTGACTGGCCTTCTGGGCAGAGACAAGAGTGAGCAAGAGGAGTCCTGGCACCCTTCTTCTCGCCAGTGAGGGGCATTCATGAACACCATTATCCTCATCAATTCTTGTTTTTGCCAGAAGCAGGAAAAAAACCCTAGGTGCTTAAATCAACAGAGCACATCAAGAGTAGAGGCTAATAAAGCCCTTTATTGCAGACTGAAGTCAGACTTAAGTCCAAGTGGTTAATGAGCTTTGGTCAGCTATTTGTTTTTCTCTCAAATTTGTTCCTGACCGCTTCATTTGTGGTGAGGTATTTGTGTCTTTTTATTACTTCTATTATTTATATGAGACATAAACCAAACACACTTTCCATCCTAACTGGCAAAACAGTCCAGTGGTCTGTTTCTCTTATACAGAAACAGCCTGGAGGCGTGACAGCTATCTTGCCTCTCCTCATGCTAGTCCTTAAACAGGCAAGACTTTCTCCAAGGCCAACTGGCCTGATCCATCATCGCAGGCTATCAGCAAGCTCATACCACCACAGTGACATGATGAAATACCAGTTCCTGGCTAACTTGTGCTTCTTCCCAGCATTGCTAATGGTTCAACACCCTCAGAAACACCAGAGGTTAAGGACAGCCAACAACCTGCCAATCAATTGTTGTACAAGGCATTATTCACTCAAGTAGGATATAAATCAGCAAAGACACAAAATAGTGGTTGACATAAACAGAATTTACATATTGTGTACTAGCCTGGAGCTTTTTGGTGGACACAAATCCCTAAGAGCAGAAATGTCGCCCAACTTCACTTTTTCTTCTATAATGGGGGTATGAAATGACAGGCTGCTTAGGAGTTTGTTTGAAGTCCATGATGGCAACTATTGTAATTTTATCAGTACTCTTCAATTTTGTCTTGGGGTCCCAATCAATAAATCCCTCAGATGTGAATAAAAAGAGTAAGTTGTTTGTAGCTGTCCTTGCAGCTTTGGTTACTCCTATAGTAACTGCTATTCAGATTAGAGACCATAAATCCATGCCAAATTTAAGACAGCCAAAATAAATAACAGTAACTTCTCTTTCCTAGCATACACTTTGACATGGGTTTCAGAGCCCACTAGAGAAGCAGGGGAAGTACCTAGAGTAGCTTGCTCTGTCTGGGCCTCTGCTGCAAGCCCTGCAAAGCTTCAGCAAGCCTGAGTACATGATATCCAGCTCATTCAGGAGTTTTTTAACAGATGTGATCAGAAGGCCTGAATCATAGCACTAACTGAATACCACAGCCAACAGGGCATGGGGATAGAAAGCAAAGGGGTGTTGTGGGAAGAAAATAAAACTAAAGAAAAAAAGAATAGAACCTAAAATGTAAAAAAAAGACAACAGAGAGGTTGAAAGAAAAATGCACATGAATACAAGGGGAAATAAGTCTGATTAAGAAGCAGGAACGCCAGAGGAAAGCAGTTAGGGAGAAATAAATGAGAGGCAATTGATGCCATGTTATTAATGACATGACATATGCTCCCAGCATATTCAAACAAAAGAATCTTCCTTCCCCAGTTACCTGGGACAATTAATTTCCACCAGTTCTTGCCACTAGTTTTGGCTATCTCACCGGCACAGAAAATACCAACTCTTTCCAGGAGCTGCAGCAGAGGGCATTTTGAATGTCCTTAAGCCACCTTTCCTTAGTTGTTAAAATGAAATTATTTCACTTTTCCACCCAAACACAGGCAGGGGAGGGCACAGAGGCTGGGAAATGCACAGACTATGGCAACCTCTTAGATGTCCAAGTGCCCACAACAAACGAGATGGGTAGAGTACTGTACAATATACTTAAGGATCCTCAGACCTGTGATCCACTTTATTTTCCAGAGCAGTGTAAATCTGATCACCAGTGGGGAAGCTGTGAGGATTCAGGTACTGCTGCTTTAGACAGTGCTGTGCTGCAACACACCTGTGCTTACACCAAACACACCACCAGCCCCAGGGGAAGAGTCTTAAACTACCAAATAATAATACTGACAGCATGGTAAGTCAGTGTGGGGGACCACTGCTGAACAAAGTGCACTCTTTCACATCAGAATTTGTATCAGCTGTTATCTCAGAAATACTACAAGGAGAAGTTGCTCTAATGACCTTCTATACCTTAATTGATCTTAGCTGTTTCATCCAAGGCCAGGTAGGGTTACCTGCTTCTCCTTGAGTTAACAGTGACTGGACTGTTGAATACACCTTGATCATATCTATGTTAGCACAGAAGAGAACTAAAAAACTTAGTACACAGCCTTGATTCTTATAAACAAACATGCATAAAAATCTTGCAAATTCCAATTAGATTATACAATGCAAGCCCTACAATATAAATTACAAAACAGACCCCTGAGAACGGGTTCAACAGCTTCAGAATCAATATTCCACAGAGTGCTAATTGTGGCAACAAACTATGTTGAAATCTGTGCGTCCTTGTTGGGTTTCCAGCTTTCATTTTGAGATGCAAACAGTCATGCTCAAACTCATATTCGAGTTCTCTCTTTCCCTAGAGAAAGGGATATGTAGAGATTTCCAAAGCTTTGTGAATTCCTTTGGCACCTCTTAGTTGAGATCTCCCCTTGCCAAAGAATGAATATTTTACCTTGTGACATTTCTCAAAAATGTGACACGATGTACTAGACATTTGGTCAGCATTACATTTGTTAGCATGTTTCCATGAGCTTGACAGTGCTTTGGTCCCCAGCTGAATGCCTTGAGTTAGCAATGATTTATTCAAGGCTACATTTAAAATGAAGTTGCTGAACACAGAACAACAGTCCTGAAATATCACACTTTTTCAACCTTCTGAAATTGTGAGCTTGGAGAAAGGACATTCCAACCGTCCCACCAGAGAGGCCATATGTCGACAAGAACACAAACTGTGACCATGACAGGGAGGTTCTGGGGAAGGCTCTGTCAGGAGGTAGCTATAGCAAGCCCCAGTACAGACCCAGTATAGAAGCTGTCTGCCAAGCAGAATAGGCCTGGAGAAAAGGCATTTCTTCTCTTCTCTTTGTAATGTATTTGTTCTTGGGAACATGATGTAATGAGGGCTGGATGATCACCACCCAGTTGCTCGTTATCTTGAAAGAATAGCTCTGACTGCTGTGGATGAAAAAGGGCTGCCAGAACAGGAGGCCGGCTGTACGAGGATTTTACCCACGGCCTCTGGGTCATGCCTGGTGGCCACACGTTCAGGTTCAGCCCATTCCTAGGGTTAGGAGAGAGACACCTCCAAGCAGGGACAGAATGCAAAAGGGTAACCAAAATAGATCAGCCACACAAAATTAATAAATACTGAAGTATTTGTCTGGGCCATAACTGGGTATTATTATGTACTGATTGGAGGGAAGGGTAGGCTGTGCAAACATTAGATCCCTGGCAGCTCATGCCTCTGGGCCATAACTGGGGGGCCATGGGATCAGGCCAGGAACAATAATTCAGGTTCTGATTTGGGTCAGCATTTACTGAGGCTTTGTCTCTCTGTTAACCCTAAACCCAAGTGTACCACCAGGCATGGGCAGAACCCTTTTCCACATTCAACAGTCATTTCCTAAACTGCCAAGTCCTTGTGCAGGCCTCCCCTCCATTTTGTAAATACTTCTTGCCTCTACACCAGTTGTAGTCCATGGCTTTTTCTAATTTTTATCCTAACTGTAACTGGGCCACATCCCCTAAGATCACTGGAGCTCTTTCAAGAGCTGATTCTTGCTGCTTTTTCACTTTGATAATTAGTCTTGACAAACCCAAGCTAGTCCTGGGCTGTGAGCATGTAGTCCTTGGAAATCTTAGAGAGTTCCACCAACTCAGGGAGCTGATTATCCTGACCCTGAATATAGGCTGTGTTTACTGGAAAAGACACGGGAAATTAGAGTATATATTTCTTACAAAGACAGACCAGCTTGCAGGCTACTAACACTGCAAGTTGTAAGTACAGTGCGGTTGTAAACTATATTTGTGGCCACTTTCTTGTCTTAGCATTAGTATTTTATGAAGATAAAGCACAAATATTAATGCTGTACTACTTGAAAGCTTTAACTGATTCTACCTTTCAGCCCTCATTATGGAACCCTGGAGTACGGCTGCAGAGAATAAACAGCCCAGGAAAACTACATTGCTTGCTGGGATACTAAAATAGGAAAGTGGCTGAGATGGTGTTTCTGTGTAATATCAGACTACTTGCAGAAGGAAAGGGAACAAACAAGGCAGTTAATGCTGTCAACAACTGCAGACCTGTAAACACTAATATTATTAAGGCAGATGGTAAAAACCTCGTGAAGGAAAACTACAGCAAACTTCTCACTCCAAAAGTAGAAATAGAGATCAGTTGGCCCAAATAGCTTATTGTATGTTGAGTACTCATCAAGATTCCTTGGGGATTAGATGTATTTTGCAACAAACAACATCTGCAAGAGCACTACAGAGCCAAGGGATGTAGCGGGTAGAAGAGGAAAGGGATAATGATGGAAATCTTGCTAGCCAAGCTCACCCCTTTCAGGAAACATTACAATACCACATACCAAAGTGCCTGGGTTGTTTTTCTTGCTTTATCATTTGATTTTCCATATGGTTTCATAATTAGCCACCTTAGCTCATGGTACCATTTCACATCTTAAGGAAATCTGTCCTATAAAATGTTTCCTCAAAGCATTTTATAAGCAGCTAACAGAAACTCCCTAACAGTGGTTTTGTGTGTACAGCAGCAACAGAATTAACCTGATTCCTGGAGTTCTGCCAGAAAACCATGTCTTTCAGTCCTGCTTAGCTGGCAAAACAGTATGGAAATAGTGGCCAAGAGGTAATGGTTGTACTGATTTCTTGTAATTCCATCAGCAAAAAAGGTGAGTTGGTATACACAGAGCTTAGGGTGCAAAAAACTCCCAAACATCTATTGCCTCAACAAGCCAGTTGCCATTAAAGCAGATGTAGTACCTAGGTTACTTGCTGTTGAACAACAGAAGAATTTAGTGAGCTCAGGCCATTGCACAACACTGTCTGCAAAGAAAGGGAGGAATTAGTTTTTCCAGACTTGGAACTGTATCAGAGACAGCTCAGATGCATTCACAGCTGGTTCTTATTGGACCCAGCACTGACACGAGTGAGCACCAAGCAGCAAGTGACCTGGTGTGTGTTTGTCAGTGGAACTTTGAGCAGACCACCACACCGAAGTCATATAAAAGTACCTCAGACACAGTTACAGACTGGCCTTTGAAAAAACAAAACAAAACAAGCACAATTGCAAAAAACCCAACATACAGATTTAGTATTCTTGAAAAGGTTAAGCAACAAAATATATATGTAGCAATGGCAAACATTGGCTGTTCTTCCTAATTGATATCCACAGTTAAATCTGATTTCGCCTCAGGCTTTCTGCCAACACTGTGTACCAATTCTCCTGTTTTTATTAAAACTAAGATTGTGCTGTAAATTAACAGCTGTAATTCAGTGCAGTTTATGCTGCACTTGAATCACCCTTTGCCACTGTCCTCCTTTTTCAAACATGATGACATTAGACTGCCTTTGCAGTCCTGTGCCAAGACTAACAAACCTTAGGTAGTTCCTAAGCGTTTCACTATGGGTAAATATTCTCAATACTGCTCTTTTTAGAAACATGAAAAGCTTTACTGAATCAATACATTTTAAAATAGGCTCAGAGTTTCAAAATGAAAGAAATTTAGCTGCTACAGCAGAAGTTATTTGTATTTGCCTGTATTATTTTCTTTCCTCTGCTTACCTTTTCTCTTAAAACCTCATTCAATGACCAGAGTTGCTTAGATAAACAACTAAGCATATCCAAAAGAAACAACAGCAAAAGTCAAAGAAAGTTCTTAGGCCAGCAACATTTAAAAATGCCATTGTTTCAAACCACCAGTATTTTGCACAAGCTAGCATTTCTTAAGATCTCCACTTTGGTAACATACTTGGTCAAATACGCATTTTTCCCCACACCTAGCTAGCAATGTATTGAATTTCCTATATATTAGCAACATTGCCTCTGAAAGAAAAAGCAGAAGCATCACGAGTCCATTCCCCACTGAGGAGGATGAGAAGCCATTTGCAGCAGCTGCATCCCATGGGAGCTGTCAGGCCGCTCCCGCCGGAGCAATGACCCCGGGCTGCTCGGCCGGGCACAGCGCTGTTCCTGCGTGATGCTCCCAGGGAATCCCGAGGAGCTCGGCGGGCAGGCAAATACAGATTTATGCAATGCAGACACTCAAACAGTATAAAACCACAGTAAAATGTAACCACGCCTAAGCCCAAGGAGCTAAGCTCAGCTCTGGGAACACAGGCTCAGTGCCCAAGCCTTGCCTTGGCTCCCAGCCCCGGGGGCAGAACCGAGCTCAGCGCTGCTCCCTCCAGAGCTCCGCTCAGAGACCCTCTGCCTTCAGCCTTCCAGACTGTGCTTCCATGAGAAATCCTTGGGTGCTGCTTTGGCGGCCAAGGAAAGGAAGAATAGCCTGAACTTGCCCTAGGGGCTGGCTTGTCCCCCTCCCCAGCTGGCACAGACACATCCCTGACTCCCACCCCCACCGTGAGCAGGGTCAAAGTAATTGTGATATTTGAACTTCTAATTGCAAGTTAAAGGGAGGTGGACAGAAAACGGAGCCATAACCTAAGCTCCCAGTCCACAAAAATCAGCCTTTGCACAGACTTCGGAGGAGATATCGTGGCATGTGAATTATTTAAGAATTTTAAAGCTGATAGTTCATTTTGCTTAACATGCACATTTTTCTCCAGATCAGTTTGCCCTCCAACATGCCCTACTCTCTCCCTGCTAGCAAAGAAGCATGCATTTTTTCCTGAGTCTTAAGTGAAAATAAAGGAATGCAGGGCTTATCTGACATTCTGTTTACTCTTATATATCACCATTGTGTAAGGTCTGTAAATATTTTCCATATGTTGGCTAAAGCAATCCTTCCATTTCAGCATCTACAAGATCTGTCCACGCAGCCTTTCAAATTAGGCTGACTAAATAATTTCTGATGAAAGTCAAATAAAGACAGCTCAAGGGCTCTTCACACACTCCCCACACACACCCCCACTCTCCCACTATTTACTACGGCTTTACTCTCAGAGACAAATCCACCATAGGGTTCACATTCACTGTAACTCTGAAATTTTAAGTACAAAGGCCTTATTTCAAAATTAAAAATCAAGCATATTCATTTCTTTAGGCTACCTTATCTTTGCCTGCCAAGCTCAGAGTGGGCTCCAGCACTGAAGGTGGCTGATTCCTTCCCTCTGCATCCTGCACCAGGAAAGAGTCCTCGGGCAGAGCCCCACCTGGGTGGGACCCACGAGCCACACCCCACACACCTGGAGCCCGGGGCAGGTGGGGACAGCTGACCCACTGATGTTCCCTCAATAAACCTCCACTGGGCTGGGGAAATAACAACAGAAGGCACATACAAGTCCTATTTAAATATTTTGAAAACAAACCACTAATTTTGGTACTATAACTTCAAGTAAGTCAATGAACTGCTCTGATGAGGAAGGAGAACCACTAGAATGGTTTCATGTCATCTTACTCTACCAAAGTCACCTTTCAAATGAAGTGGTGTCCCCACTGAAGAGAGTCCCATCTCCATGTACAGTTTGCTGTGCCTGGTGGATTTTAGTGAGCAAGAAGTTGATCACTGTCATGGTCAAAGATTAAATTAAGATTTAGGAACATAGTGTACTCTGTGTAAACAAATATCCAAGTAGAACCAAGAATGTTAGTGCATACTTAGTATGGGAGAGTTAACAGGAGCAAAAAAAACCTGAACCGTACTTTGTGCCTGTTGGTTTACCTGGCCAAATGGATTTCTGTAAGTATATCTAAATGACTGCATTGCAAGAAAGTATTTATACAACCCCAAACAACCATAAATTGCAACATATTAGAAGTTCTGATTTTAATTATTGTTCCTTTTGCCTTCCACCTCTCTTTCCTGTGTTATTTACTCATGTCCCCTGTAGTCCTTTTTCTGTGCTGGCTGCTCAGATGGGAAAATGCCTTCCTCTGCGAGTAACTTCATAATTAGACTGAGAGTAGGATGAGGGTTTTCTATGAAAAGTTAAAACAAGAATCCTGCATAGAGTACAGTAAAGAAAACTCAATGCTTTCTGCAAGGATACAGCAAACATCTCGTTTCTCTTTCACCCCCTGCACCCAAACAACCAATGAGTCACCTCCATAGTGCACCCAGCATACACAGTGCATACACTGATTGCATCACACAAAATAAATGTCTCAAAACCCCATGTGTTTTTCCAAGAAATCTCCAAAACAGTTTGAGCTTCCCCTTGCCACTTCTTCCAATTGCTCATCCTAATTTCAGAGCAGTCATCATGGATGTCTCAGACAAGGTGGCCTAAATAGATATTTTGCTATGTCTAATTTACAATGTGTGAGTGCTTTATTACAAAGGTAATTCCACAGTATTGCAACACCTGGAGTACACAGAAAAACAAGAAATAGCTTGCTAAGGCCTATTTGTCACTATTAGGGTATAAAAAGAAAGGAAATAAACACAAGCTGCTTCTATTGCAAAATGAACTCAAACTGTGAGGACGATACATACACAGAGAACAGCAGTAAAGAGCCCATTTTTCATTGGATCTGCAGGAGAGGGTTTTAGGGGGAAATTCCCATTAGGCCTTCAACAGTTTATACAGAAAACTCCCTGTGCCTTGATTGGCAACAGAGCTGCAGTATTAGATACCAGTGACACACTAGCAGCAATCAGTTTTCAGCTCTCTGGCGTTTGCCTGTTTGCACTGCCCTAACAGGAACATCAAAGGAAAACCACTGCCAGGGAGAAATGTTTTTCTTAATTAGTATCACCAGTGAATAGCTCTTATTACTGTGTTATGGAGAGCAACACCTGACAGTTTTGCAAGATTTATAGGATAGCTTTGATCAACCAATCTTCCTCAAGAAAAAATAAATGGGTAATCCTTCCATGAGACTGTTTTGCACTATCCCAATGACATCCACATGAATTTATCAAGTTATTTTAGAAGAATAAAACAAAGGTTTGAAATTTCCTCAGCTGGCTGTCTATCTGAATTCACAGCCAGAGAGAGACATAGTCATGTGATGTAATTCAGTGAATCAGTTTAAAATAGGCTTAATTTTAGCACTAGAAATCTTCAGGAAAATAAAGAAAAGTTTCAGGGAAAATGCAAATTTCCCCATCAGATACTTGGTCAGGTCTCAGTTTGAATCACACATTAGAAGCTTTTAGTCAGGGGTCATGTAATGTGCATTTCAATAGCAGTCAGTCCTAGGGAAGGTGAGAAGTTCAGAGAACGTCCCTGAAGTTTCTTAGTCCTTGGCAATGAATCACAGAGTATGTTGAAAGCACGGCCCATGACACATGAAGAGCGGTTTCCTCAAATTTGATGACTGATAAAAGAACAACTCTAATTCCTCAAAAATATTTTAGCACTGTGCAACAGCTTCATGCGTCTGTGTTTGCAAAACTGAACAGTCATTTCTTTCCACAAACTCTAAATCTTTTCCAAAGGGTTCAATACAATGAAAATACTTATCCCATACAGTTATTCCCTGCCCCCCTGCCCCCCCCCCCACTTATCTATTACTTGCCTAAGAGCACTGTGTGATTTTACTATTTTAGTTGCTATTCCAAGGCATTTGATGAGCCTTGAATGCAACTTGAAGTCTGTGTGGTTTTTTTGAAGACTGTTATCTGGAAATATTTCTTTAATACTCAGGAATTCAAACGCCACATGCTACTTCTTTGTCTCCAGTGACATCACCTAACCTACAAACTCACTCCCAGAAGACAAAGGCAAAAGTGTTAAGATAGAGATGTGCTTGCTTTGTCCAAAAGCATACTTGGAAGTGTGAATGGACAGCACTCAATGCAGGAATGGCAATGAGCTCAAAGGAAAACGAGGAAAAAACCTTTCTGAAAACTTGGATGAACAGAGCAGTTTTCATGCCTCTCTGATGAACTTCATCACATGCAGTGCCAGCTAGCCCAGTCCTGGCCACAGCACGGTCACATTTTACAGTAGTGGCCAGCTAAAACCATCTGGGAACAGGCAATGAGAATAGGGCGTGTAAGGGGTGGGATGGTTACAGCTGATGCATGTGTGACTAATGCTGGTGTTTTCCTTGGAGATCTGAGCAAGTGTGGCCGAGAAAGGGACACGAGAGCAGCAGAGGCCCCTTGCTGACTGTCCCCCCTGTCAGGAGCAAGCCCATGGCAGCCTGGAAGGCACTGACCTTCTCAAGTGCCAGAGTGACAGCACCTGGGAAACACAGCCCAGTGCTGCACACATTTCTGTCCCTTTATGGGAGTGACACTGCCCCAGAAAGACAATGTCAAATATAGCAAGGGGAACTTGTCTGGGCAAGCCTACAGCCACACTGTGAGTGAGGAGACCTCAAGTGCCACCCCCTGTGCTGTGATCAGGTGTGCAGAACACCTGCTTCAACCTTTTCTTGGGGTTTTTATAGGAAAACCCACCCACGTCACTGAAGCTGGGATAGCTCTAATGCCTTTTTGCCTTGCATACTCTGCTCAAAAGACATCTTTTTAAAAATTGAGTGTGGCATTTTGCACTGGCTGGTCTGAAATGTGAGCTTTCTTGACTTAAATGCAAATAGGAGGACCAGCACTGCAACTGTCAGAACTACAGTTGGAAGTAAGAGATTTTAATGCTGATTAGAGTGGAGGAAAAGGACTTTACAGCTGTGGAGCAGAACTCACATGTTTGGAGAAAATGGGTAGTGTGCTGAACTGACATTGCAATAAGCATGACATGAGAGACTAGGGAATAGGTCCTGTTTTTAATAAAAGTCTAAAGAAGGAGGGAAGAGGTGAAGTTCAAGGAATCATCCTTGGATCTGTAGTACACTGGCAGCTGTCAAAACTGTCTGCTTGCCAGATTATATTTCTGTTATTAGGTACTAAAGAACAGCTTACACACTTGAGAGATGCTCTGTTGGTGTAAATAGACAGAATTTGATGTAAGCTGATGGAGCAGGTTTGTATCGGGCAAGAATTTGGCCCTTAGTTTGCTTTAAAAATGAAATATGGACTCTGAATAACACAAACTATTTTTCTTCAAATGTGGCATTGAACCTGGGTCCTGGCAAATGCCTCCAGTTTTACACACATTGGTTTCTTTCCATGTTGTGAAGAATCTTAAAGGTTTATAAGCAGGGGGCAACACTGGAGTTATCTGTCCTAGAGAGAGAAGCTGCATGCTTTTATGGCAGTGATCCTGATCTCCTCCAGTCTCCTTCCATGTAATTGTTTCCTTTATTGATTGTGCCAAAATAAAACTGTACTGTCATATTCCTACACTGACACCACCAGCACATATAAGGTCTGAGAATGATGAGTTCATTCAGATTGAAGCACACAGTTTTTTAAGAGCTGGTTTCCAGCATGAGCAATGCCCTCTGGAGAATTTGCCCTTGCAGATTCATCCTGGCCCACTGCAGGTGCTCAGTTAGGAGAGGGATTTTTCTCACATCTCCACGGGCTGCCTCCTCCAGCCACCACACAGGAGGCACAGGCTGATGGCTCCCCTAACTGCCTGAAGCAAGCCAGGCCTGTAAGACTTTGAAAGACAGCACAACTGAGTCAAAACTTCCAGATGTAAATTGCTTGCTCACAAGAGAACTGGCTTGCATACTCTACGTGCTTTTTGCACTACTCATGGCCACGTGCATTCGCCTCCAATACACGTTGGAATTTTCCCTTCTTGAGTTCACCCAGTGCTAAATGGAATGATGTGTGTTTGTAAATACATGTAAATTTATACTGAAAACATAACTGTGTGAATACTTTGGTTTTTGATATAACAGTTTTGCTTTTGCTCAGTAAAAGCACGAGAAATCTATAAAATGTAGCTCTGGTCTATGTAACCATACTATTTGTCGTTAATCAAATAAACACTGCAATTAAGATTTCTTACCACATCTAGATGAGAGAACAGCAAATTTGGTCTTGGCTCACACTTGTTTAACCAGATATTGATTAAAAGGCATGCACTCTAAAAGTATGAGGTCTAAGTTTCAACATCTTATACATTTTTATCTTGTAATGGAAGAGCAATATAATAAACAAAAGTTCACAAGAACAAACAACAGAAAAATCACCTGGAATCAGCTTGGCATAACCCTACTCCTACCATTAAACCAGAAACAAAATTAACCATTCACAATGCCTTGCCAAAACTAGATTTGTGAAGTTCCCCATATATATGTGGCCTCCTTGGTAGGTGATGCCATGATTCAGGTGATGGGCACAACCCAAGCAGAAGAAATTATTCTGTCCTCAGAGCAGATCATCCTGTGCTTTCCATAGCCCACAGGGACAGCAGCTGGCCCAGGCAAGGCCCCTTGGCTTATGACAGACCCTTGTTGTCTAGCATGTAGTAAAATATGACTCACTTCAGGGACACACACTTGAGGGAAGTCACAGAAAAGTTCACTAAGCGCTGCCAGTAAAAACATGGGCGTACTTTGTAATGGTACAAAGCATGTCAGTGGGGTACGTGCTTTCCAGTGCAATCATCCCTCAGCCCTCTCTGGAGAAAGACAGCACAGTCATGCTGCAACACTCATAATCACAGCATTCATCCAACTTTCTCTGTCAACCAACTTGACAATAATCTCATCATGGATTTTTTCCTTTTTTCACTCTTAATTACCAACATTGCCTTCCCACATCGTCAGACTGAGAGCACAACCATCTTAATACATGTAAATCAAAGTAACAGCCTCACCTTCGTCATGTTTGCCATCCCGTACCTGCTCTCGCCTCTCTCGCCTGACCATCTGCCCACCTCCAACACCCTGCAGCACCTGGCGCTTGTGGGTCTGCTTGTTCCGTGCTGCCCTGCTCATCAGAGCTGCCTGTCAAGCACTTTCTGTGCTTCTAACAGGGGGTTTGAGACTGGCATCCAAACCCCACCTTTGGGTTTCTTTCCACTGAAAATAAGAGTGGGGCCGGGCCTGTTCGTGCCCGGAGCCCCGGCCTGTGCAGGTGCCTCCTGCGGCGGGGATCCTCCCTCAGGGCTGCCGGCGCTCCCGGGCGCTGCAGAGCCCTCGTCGCTCCCCACACGATGCGCCAGTGAGACGGCAAGTGAACGATCAGGATAAAAACGTGAGCCACTCCCCAAAGCCCACAGGCATCTTTCACCTACAGTGACATTTAACTTTGTCCAAAAAGGGTCCCAACAGCTCTGCCGCTGCTCCCACATGGGACACACACGCTCCCCTGGGCACACAGGGGCAGGCATGGCTGCCCTCCTTTAAACCCACACCCCAGCAGCCGCCGGCTCCCGCCCCTGGGGAGGCCTTGCCCGCGGCCCCCAGCTGCCTCCCCTCGCTGAGCTCCACTGCAAGCCCGCGTGGGACGGTGCGAGCCCCGCACGGCCACTCTGAGCCTGCCCGAGGGCCGCAGGTTCCACCCAGACCCGCGGTGGGGCCCCTGCTCCATCCTGCTGCTCCTGTGCAGCAGGGAAAAGACAGGAGCTGGTTCTTGTTCAGGACGGGGATTTTTATTTTGAACTCCTGGAGTCCGTTTTTAGCAGCAGAGGAGCTCCCAGAGACAGGAGTGGTGCTGTCCCTCTTCTCCTGCTTGCAAGAAGAACGCTCACTCTCTGACCCTCCCAAGTGCAGAGGGTGACTTCCAGCTGAAACCTTTCATATTTCACGGCCCTTCTTCCCAGTGCAAAAGCCAGACAGATCCCCTTAGCTTACACACACACCTGGTTTGTCTGAAGCAGCCTGTTAACAACGGGAGTATCACAGGGACAGCCATACCCAGAGTTAACAGCACGAGTAATGCCCGCCTGTAACAATCCTGCCCGGCTGGCTGATGCCCAGCGCTGTGAGCTGGAGATCCAGTGACAGGCACTATCCCAGCACCCCTGCCTTGGCACGCTGGGGGCATGGCAGCCCTGGAAGTCTGCCAGACCCAGCTCCTTTCGGGCTGAAGTGTGGCATGAGTCTCCAGCCTCCCGTTTCCAGACACTTCTTAACTGCTTCCTTCATGTTATTTTATTTCAGTGATTTAAATTTTCTGTGACATGTTTTGGCACTCGAAGAATTTTGTGAAAACCTAAATATTCCTGCTGCGAATGCTCTGCATGTATACTCCTCTAAAATCTTCCTGTTTATTTTATTTTTCAATACTAACAGCCAATGTTACTAATCACCTTCAGGATCATGAACTAATAAAAATATTGCGTAATGCAAAGGCTACATCCCAAGCTCATACAAGCCTACGGAATATGCCTAGTTGTATAAAGGACAGACTAAGAATTTTTTTATCCTTTCACCCTATTTACCAAGCAAATCTGGACTTTAAATGCTTAGAGAACTGGCAAAACCATAGCCACTTGCAGGGATTACACTGTGATTTTGCAGGCATGTCATAAAAAATTTACTGACAAAACAGAGCGCAGGGTGAGCCACTTAACACATTGTTAAATACCATCAGCTTTCTCTGCTTAATAAGATTTTGTTTTTTAAAATACTGATTTAATTTTTTGTCTCTACAGTATGTTCTTTACTAGAGCCGGCAGTTTACAAGCAGCAGTAACAGAGGAAAAGAGCCTCCACCCAAATATTTTTTAACTAATTCCTCAAAATATATGTGCCAAAACTGGATGGAAAAAATCTGTTATTTAAACAAGAGTGCAAGAGTAACACTTTTGTGCTGCTTATCCTCCTCATCTATCCACAAACCAACTCCTTTTCAGACTTTCCTAAACACAGTAAAGCTGCAGCTCAGCACAGCAGGGTGAGCAGCCCCGCCGGGCTGCAGAGCCGGCCAGGAGCCACCGCGGGCCACATCACCTTCTGGGCAGGCTGCAGTGGCACCGAGGGCTTCCAGCAAACGACAGAGAAATTTGCAATTTGAGCTGTAAACTTCTTTGGGTAGGTGAAGGATGTAATTTGATCTTTCTTTTGCAAAGTGCAAATACACGCAGGTTGGCAAGGATAGGTTCAGGGCCTGAGATTTGGGAACACTCTACAAAAACACACGCTGCAATCAGGCTTCCAGCCTCATAAATATCTGCTTTACAATTACAAAGTGACAGCTGTGAAAATGTATCAAAATATTGTCTCCTTTTCCTTTTATATTGTCTTGGAAGGAATGCTGTGATAAATTTAATTCTGTTTAAATTTGAAGAGCTCTGGATTGTGTTTTTCCCAAAACTGGCACCTGGTATTTTTTGACCGTCCAAAACATTTGCTTCGCTCACAATGCTTGAGGGAACAAATATGCACAACACTGATATCTACTCTGAAATATGGCGATACTCTTACCTCTTATTGTCTAAAAATACTCATGCAAATATATCAGAATTCACTGGCTAATAACTGCATTTTAAAATTAATTCCACATATGAGACACTAATCATGCTTTCACACCATGTTTCAATCAAAATATAAATCTTACAGGAGAAAGGGAACAGCAGCTACAGCAACTTTCAGCTGAGTTCACCCTATGGAGCTCATTTCCACAGGAAAACAGAATTATCTTGATGCAGTAACTGAAATATGGTTGTTCTGAAGCAATAAATCTATTGCACCTCTATGAATTGTGTCATAGGCAACGCATAAGCTTAGAACTGCTTCTAATTAATAGCCTTTTCTGTACTGAATGAATCTTGGTTTTTAAAGTGATCATTTAACATTTTAGATCCCCTTATTAAGGACCTCCCTTTTGTGAGTCAATAACTACAACATCTGAATAACCCAGGGAAAAACCACTAAGGCTGCTCCCAAGTGCCCATAAAGAATATTCTGAACAAAAAATACAAGAAACAAATTAGAAAGCAGGATAGTAAACCCAAATTCTTGTCCTGCTGATGCACAGCAAAACTATCTGCTCCTGCACAGGAAGACCATTCAGTGATGAAAACAGTCCTGCTCACGTGTCTCCAGTGTAGCTGCAGTCACAGGTGCAAGCCAGCAGCACTCTGCTGCTGCAGAGCCATGGGCTTCACTGTGCTCAGGCCAGGCTTTCTGCAGAATTCGACTGAGGCTGTGTCTTGACATGCAACAACTAAATGCCCACAGGATCAGAACTGTGCACTTCAACTTTGAGTGAAAACCAGCAGCATTCAACTAAACATATCTACTGGTTTCTGCAAGAAGCCATGATACTGAGTAATCAAACAAAGCCAATGGATGAAAGAATTCAGAAGTGGATACACAAAATCAAATCCTGCACACAATTCCCACTGAAATTTATGGGACATGAGACAGACTTAAATGAAGCATGACATCAATTATTAATAAATTGATATATACTTTATTATGCACAAGAGACTAAGATGACATGACACTGTGGTTATCAAAACTGTACAACTATGCATTTCCACAAGGCTCTGAAATACTGAATGCAATATGAAATACAAATGGGGTGTTCAGACTGGCCACAGGTTTTAGCAAGTAAATTTCTTCCATTCTTTGATTTGGCATTTTCATCTAACAGAAAAATACTTTTTTATTCAAAGGTGAGAATATTGTGGTTGAACAGTCAGGACACGGCAGCAAAGATCTGTGAACATCCCAATGAATGACAGCAAAGATGCTGTGAACATCCCAATGAATGACAAACAACAACAGGGCACAACAGTCACCTCACATGAAGGGCTGCCAGCACAACCAACAGTACAGTCTTCTTGTGAAGCATGAGGTAGATATACATAACAGAAAGAACATACATGAGAGGAATGGTTAGGAAAGAGCAGGGAGAAGGTTACAATCATCAGCATCTACAGACATTTTGCAAAATCCATTTTCATGTGGAAAATGCTACAAAAATAGCCTAACACAGAAAGATCTGATCTCTTGAAACACAAATGTAGTAATGTCCAAAACAAAATAATGTAGAAGGTTAGAGTTAGTGATTAGACAACACATGACAGAACAAGCAGTCTACTTGGGAGTTTAAGTATCCTACTAATAGCTTTTACAGGCACAAGGTGTCCATTTTAAGCCCAATCCTCCCAATCTTACATAAGAAGTTCCTTTGCAGTTGATTCCATCATGCTGAAATTAACCACTGACTCCATCCATCCAAACCCCTGCTTTAACACCCTCTGCTGGGACAGCAGAGTCTCCCTGGCCTTCTGGCCCCACAGGGCTCTGCCATGTGAGTCCAGCGTGGTGAAACCCCGTGGGGCAGAGGTGGGAATCAGTGCCTCAGCGTTCAGGAGCTGCCACACCACACACAGAGACCGGCAGTGGTGACAGATGGCTGCTATAAAACCAGAGACTAGAGGTGTGTCAGGCTCTGAGCTGAGGGCAGCTTAACAGCTGCTGCAAAGCACTACACACTTGTTATAAAGTTATTCCCTGGGAATGCTTGGGTTTGGTTCTCTCTCTTTACTGAAGCAGAAATGACTCTTCCATCTGCTAAGCAGTCATGTGCCATTTTGGTAAACTCCAACAGACAATTAACTCAGTTGTATTAAAATTGCTGAATTAAATAGCTGAGTATACCAAGTTCAGTTAATTTAAACTGTATTTCACACACAAGTCAACAAATCAAATCTTTGACCTTTATATATTTTTGGTTTATCCAATGGTATATAGAAATCTGTAAATTATTCTAAAATTTAATCTAATTTTTGATAAAAAGATTGATAATGCAGCATGTTTCTCTCAAAAATATACAATTATCTATTTTACACAGAATTTTTCAACCTGTCCATCCCAACAACCAAATCTAATACTTCCTATGAGAAACTACTTAATAAAATATCTGAGAAAGGAAAGGGTTAAAATGGGGAAAGGAATTTACAAAATATGTAAATTTCACAGTAATTGAAATTAAACATTTCATATAGAGTAACTTACATTTATCTAAAACATTTAAATATATCTTTATACAGAAATTTAATGTAGTAAAATATAGCTATGATTGAAGTTAAAGACTCTAGTCTTCTTTGAAGACATCTTTAAAGACTTTACACATAGAATATGCTTTAACAATACATTCTGCTGAAGGTTAGGCAAAGCGCTTTCTTTTCAACCACACAGGCAGCACATTCATCCTCCTGATGGCTCGGAGCAGAGCCAGTCCTGCACACCCTCCTGCACGGGGTAACCACGCTTACGTGACACCCTGTCCAGTCACCAGCACTGCTCCCTGGCTGTAGCATCAAATAGTTCTGCATGTGTAACTCTCAGGCCCCTCTGCCTGCACGGACACTGAGACCAGCCCTGGTTCAGCGTCGAGCACGTGCTTCCAACAGTGAGGACAAGGCGTGCAGTTACCCGTTTGCATAGGTATTTGCAGGGTTGGTAACAGATTGGATTTAAAGTGAGTAACACTCTGCCTGATCCTGGGCACTTAAATCTTCGTCTGTGCTGCACTTGGACCATCCTGGCGTCAGCAAGGCACAAGTGTAGAATCAGCAAGAAATCTGCAGCACAGACTTCAGAGCAGACTATCACTCGAGTGTAATGAAGTCCCTGCCTCTCTTGTAGAACACAGGTAACCTTCACTACAACGAATGAAAGTTATTAATCTCATTTTTAGAGGAAAACAATGCTCTCTCTTCCTCAAAGAGGATCAGTAGAACACATTACAAAGTGGCAAGTAACAGTCAAACAATTATATGTTAAAAGTGTCATTTTTTGCTTTTCATTTTGCATCAATCTGAAGGTGAAGATAAGGCAATGACACTAAAAATAGTGACAATTAGTACCCTTCTTCCATTTCCATATTCTGATACTACTTTGGGACCATCCAATCATAACATTCATACAGCAATTTGACACAAACAACTGCACAACTTTTTTCAGAGAATAGCAAACAACAGGCACTAATTTGTACATTCCTTGTGCCCTCAAACTCATCTCTTATTTCAAAGAGAATTTAGGCTAGCTAAAAGATTAGAACCAAATCAACTTCTTTAGCTCATCTATCTACCCATTAGAAACTGAAAATACAGTTTTTAATTTTATATATATATATATATATGCATTTATGGATTATATGTTCATGTATGGAAGGAATGCTGTACTAATTTCCAATTGGTAAACTGATTAGGCTGTGTATATCTCGATATATATCTATTTTCATGAAGACATTGCCATTAAAGGTACACACCCATCTATGTTAGTGCACAAGACCATTCTTTGTCTTAATTTTTGTGTGTGCCTGTATTTGGTATAGCAGATCAAAAAACCTCTTATAAAAGAGCTTTGGCCCATAAAACAAGAGAGGGAATGTTAGAGTGTGCTCTTTTCCAATTACCAAATCAATGACTATTATAACAAAAGTACATGGAACAAACCTGAAGCTGCAAACACAACAGGAAAGCAAATGAGATGCTGTAGCTGTAAGCTGAAAAAACAAAGATTATTCAAAAGAGGCTAAATGTAGCTGAATAATAAAATGTTATTTACCAGGGAGATCTGACATTGATGCTTTCTTGCTCAGAAAAAGAGAAATCCTTTGACCTAAGATCATCTTTGTTCTTCTTATCTTACGTAGTGATAGGACAAGGAGTAATGGATTTAAACTGAAAGAGGGTAGGTTTAGATTAGACATCAGGAAAAAACTCTTTACTGTGAGGGTGGTGAGGAACTGAACAGGTTGCCCAGAGAAGTTGTGGATATCCCATCTCTAGCAGTATTCAAAGGCACATTGGAAGGGGCTTGAGCAACCTGGTCTAGCGGAAGGTGTCCCTGCCCATGGCAGGAGGGTTGGAACTAGATCATCTTTAAGGTCTCTTCCAACCCAAACCATTCTGTGATTCTATAGCTGAATTCCCTTAATGAATACCTTGTGTCAATGATAAGGTTCAGGGAAAGGAAAAAAATCATATAGACAAAGCAGCATTTTCCCAAACTGGCATAGATTTCACATTGAGGGCCCACAGACCCCTAGAACAGGTTGCAGTACTGTAAAATTAGTAGCTTTGTCACACGTAGCATAGCGTGCTAACAAGATCCAACAGGCTGTGTTCACTCATGCATTGTGTGCTCATACACACACTCACACACACAGTGGCTTCCCCAAAACAAAATCAGTCAGGTTTTTTTTCCTGTAGAAAAATCCCTCCTCATCTTTTTCAGAAGCAACCAAACCAATCCTTTCAACGTTAAGAAGCTGCTGTCCGATGTCCCCACACAGCCCTGTGCTGCTCCTCGGCTGTGTCCCCGGGTTAGGTGGCACTGCTGCTGGAGCAGGGGGTGCTCTGTGTGCTGCCAATGCTGTGTGCTGCACTGCTGTTCTCGGAGGCTGGCGGCGATGTAGGGACCTGCTGCCTTCCCGCTGTCTCCCCTGAGGGACAGGCAAGAGAAAAAGTGGGGTCAGGAGAAGGGAAACTGAAAATCTTGTCACAGAAAACAACAATCCATTTCTTCCCAGTCTTCCTTTTCTGGCGGTTTGTTTTCCCATGCGATTAACATATTGGGTAACAGACCTTAATTGGAGTATCTCTGAAAATGTTACTAGACTTTGGCACCTAAGCATTGTTGTGTACATGGGGAAAATACAGTGCTGTTTCCTTGAGATTTTACAAGCAGCTGATGGAAACTGCCAAGATCAACATTGTCTATCTTCTGTTGTCAGCTGTCACTCAAAATGGGTCCTTTTACACAACTCAGACACTTTACAGCTTTGCTGTTTCCAGGAAAAAGGCCAGGAAATGTAGGATTTAGTTTTAATGCCAGTTTATAGAGCAGCATATTTACTAAAAGTGTAGCTTAAAACAATCTTCTTCAATCAGCTGGATACCACACATCCTGAGACACAGCCATTTTTGTTGTGTAGAAAAACAACAGGCTACCCTGAAAGCTTGACTTGATTTACTCCTAATACAACATGCAGGAAGTTTTCCTATAGCTACCACAGTATGTGCAGTGCTTAGAACCTGTAGTGAGAGCATGTCTCACCATTTCTTGTTAACTGTTTACTGACAATAAATTAAAACCCCTTCACTATTTAGATTGCCAAGTCAAGCACTTGGAGTCTCCTCACACCGTTCTGCACCTGTGGCTGGGATTGAAAGGAAAAATCCAGCTGTCAACTAAGCACGAAAGTAATAAATTATGCCATGTAATGCCTGAAAGATCATAATCAGGCCACATAGGAAACCATAACTGTGGCATTTTTAAAGTTACAGTGCTCAAGTCTGTAACCTTAGAAATATTACAAAATAGTCTCTTCAAAACAGATGGCAAGACTTAAGTTTACATAATGTGCACTGTAGCTGCCCCCTCCCTTGAGCTCATCTCCAGCATGTGAACCTGTGATCTCAGTGCACTAACAGGCACACTGCTGCTGCCTGAGCTGCAGACCTGCCATGGCAGCCAGCACCAGCACAGCTGCTTTCCCAGAAAAGGAGCAAGACGGAAATGATTTGTGGAATCATGGGCAGAGCAATAAGGAAAAATCAGAGGCTAGGACATCTCCTGCCTCATGAGCTTGTGGTGACACAGCTCTCCTGCTCCACATTATCCTATGTTATCCAGAATCTGATGCTGTGGGTCAGGTTTGCACACTCCAATTTTTCTTCCATGTTCACGATCAGAGATCTCACTTCCCAGCGACTGCTTTAGTGACAGGCTGAAGGCTGGAGGCACAGCCTGCATCCAGAGGGTTACAGTGCAAGGACGAGCCAGCTTCCTCCCACAGGAGCTGCTCTGGCACATCCCCGTGCCCTGTGTGCTGCTGCCCAGCTGCCAGAGTCCGAGCTTCTCGGAATGCGGCTGCAGAGGAAATGCGCCTTTAACGCTTTGTGTCTCAGGCCACAAAATATCCTTCTGCAGGCTGCTCAGTACTCAGAGGTGCTGCAAACAAA
Organism: Pyrgilauda ruficollis; assembly: GCF_017590135.1. NCBI lineage: Eukaryota > Metazoa > Chordata > Aves > Passeriformes > Passeridae > Pyrgilauda > Pyrgilauda ruficollis. The sequence continues at coordinate 3,378,999 of NW_024527710.1, read as the reverse complement.
CAGGGGAGGTCTAAGGATTTCTCACAACAGAGGTTGCAAGTGCTCTGTGCAATGGAGACCAGCAGATGTGCTGCTAGCTCAAGCCACAGCCACAGCTGAAGTGCACTTAAGGCCCCACAACACACAGCTCTTGCCTTACACCCCACTGGTTTAGGAATGGGGAGGAAAGAAGGGGCAGGACAGGACACAAAACCCAACAAACTAAACTACCAAACCACACTGCCAAGGAGGCCAAATAAACTTTTTAAAAGAGGGTGAAGATCTTGTTTTTACATGCAGCATTCAGTCCAGCATTTTACTCTAGTGAGCAGATTTTAAGTCTGTTTTTCCCAGTGTAAGAAATAACTGTCTTAGCTCATACACGAGCTGTGGATTTCTGCTCACAGGCAGTAGATCAGAATCTACCCCCAGTCATCTGCAAAAAAATCAAGTTTCAGCTTTAACTTGCTTTGGAAATGGCTTTGTAACCCCCCAGAATAAACAGTATCAAATCAAAGTATGTGTCATCGTGCTGTACAGCTTTCATACGCCTTGTTTGGATGTTTCTTCCCCTCCTGACTTGCTCCCTTCTCCTCCCGTTGTTTGTGTACATGTTTTCCTTCCTTTTGTACTACAGGATATATTTATAAAGGCAGCGATAAGCCAGCTCCCTTTCATTAAAACTAAACAAGTGAAGACAAACACCAGAAAGCAGCGAGGGGGCTGCAGACCCCCAGCCCCACCGCAGAAGCCGCCCAGGCAGCAGAGGAAAGGCAGGCACTGGGCTCCCCCAGCAGGGCCCCTGGCCCCCTCCTCTCCCTGCAACTCTGCTGGTTACACACAGCTGTGGTCAGCCTCAGCACATCAATACAATCTGTAGGCATTTAAACATAAATTCATTTATAAGACAAACACACGTTGTTTTTATTTTATGGTAAAGCAAAAGTGCAGTGCCACAGTCCCCAGCAAGCCCAAGGGCTCACTCTCTTCTCCTGGCTCCTCTGGAAAGTGTCCTGGGAGGCATCCTCCCCTCTCTTTGGGTTGGAAGGCTCCTTCCTTCCACTGTAATGGCCTCTGCAGCACATCATTTCTAGAACACATCAGCAGCTCTGATGCACCACAATCACTTCTTGAACAATAACAAATGCTCTCTCAATAGTCTCAAGAAAAAAGAAAATCCAAATCACAGTGATGTTATGAACACACAGCCTAGCAACTACATCTGGACTGGCTGATTTTTCCTGTATTTTATTTCCTCAACACCTAGCTAAACCGTAGCAAACCTTTTTTTAAAAGAGTATTCAAGAAAAGGATGTAAAGAAATGTAAACAATCACTGAAGAGGCATTCTCCATCTGTCTTTTTCATATAAACAGCTTCATGTATCTCACGTTACTGAACCCAAACTGCTCAGAATGGACACATCTCATCTATTGACAGTAAACAAGCTTTTACCCATCTGAACGTGACAACATGCACTTTATTATTCACGCTTAGGAAAGCTGCCAGTTGTACTCCCTGTCCAGGAAGTCTGAATGTTTGCTTTTCTATCTCCATTTGCCAAATATAATTGGTTGCTATGTCAGTTTACTTTAAATCAGATCTCATAAAAAAGGGAGAAGTGGGGGAGGAGGGGACACTTTTAACTTCTCAGATTTTGGAACACTTTATCCTCTTAATTTGCAGCACGGCCTGAAGAAGGGAAGCGCACTTCCTTAGAGAACGCAGGCACGGATGTTTTCTTTAACACGCTTTATAAGGTTTAACGGTCTCATTAACTAATCAGGCTTGTGCCTGTCTCTCCTAAACATACTCAGTGAACCCTACTAAGACATGTATTACATTGATACATATTTATATGATTAAATTATTAAGAGTTTCTGCATTCATGCACACTGCAAAATTTTTGCTTCTTTTCAAGGCCCCCAGATAAATGAGGTTAATTGTGGCATATGTCTGGTATTTCCCTTAGTTCTTGGGTGCTCTCCAGGCAGCACCAACACCTTTCATGCCCTTTAATTGACTAGAGAAAGGATCAAAAGTACTGAGTCTTTTTGCAGACAAGTCAGCTAGAATTCCTCCTCTGTTGTTCTGATATTAGCTTTCCCTCTCTCTTCTCTTACTACCTGTGTATCATAGGACATCTCTATTCCATGTTGAATTGCTTCAGAAAATCTAGGATTTTCTAAAGCACAGCTGTGATGCTTTGGCAGAAATTTTTCATGACTGAAATTAGCAAAAGCCCTACATGACAACACAACAATCGTTGCTCAATATCTGGAGATGAAATTCTACCTATTTTGTAGTTCCTTTCTGCTATCACTTGCTTGAGGTTTTAATGCCAATGGCCTATCAAGACAAACAAAAGAGCTCATTCACATAACACTTTCTTTGTTGGCAGCAGAGACACACTAATAAAACTGTACCAGCAAATCTTACTACTGGCAAAAAGGTGACCTTTTGCTGCATTGCACATAGCACTACAGCAACAAAAATAACTTACTTCACACATCCCAAGCTGCCATTCTATACCGGCAGTAGCTTTTATCTGTGCTCTGAGTATCAGCAAAACAGTTTTAGAATGAACTCATATTTTCCAACCTTTCGTCTAAACCATGTGTTGGAAACCCAGTACTACTTGCAACAAAAGATGCCATGTCAGAACACGATTCAGCAATGCATAAATTCTCTAATGGCAAAAGACAGCCACTCTGTAGATGAAATTTGGGTTACCTTTTTTTCTTCCCCTCCTCAAGTTAATAAAAGCCTGCAGCAAGCTCTAGAATGTTTCCACTGGAGCTGGATTATCTTGTCTGCCACAGCAGTTGTCCTCTAAGAGGCTGTGCCTGCCAGAGCCTTTGCTGCAGTCTGCTGCAAGTTATGCTTTGCAGATTCAAGACGTTACACACAGTGAAAAATTACGTGCACAGGAACATAGGTGCACTTTCAGAATCCTTTGAAAATCTGAACCAGAAAACCTCCTAGATAATTTTTATCATTTCTGTGATTCTTTAATCTGATGAGTTACAGTGTTCCCTTTCTTTCTTATATTCATTACTTTTTGTCTGACCTTTTTCTCCACTTATTTTCATCTCTCAAGCACAAAGCCAGAGCAGCTGCCCTCTCCACTAATTGTATGTGGTCACCATGACTGATGTACTTCACTAATAGAATTCTTTTAACGGGATTGGTCCAAGTTCCACTGCTGCTGAAGGGTTTATCATGTTGGCTTCCCAGTGTTCCTTGAGTACTGACACACAACGTATCTATAGATGGTTCTGTATGTGAATACAGATTGAACTTCCACAAATGCAGGACCAAAGGTACTAATTAAACAATTAGTTAATTTTTTTTTTTGCTAATAAAGGTTACTGATATGGGAATTACTTAACTTCCCACTTACTCACTGAAATAGCACTTACTTTTCTTCCACAATGTTTCAGTACTTATATGAGATAGAATTATATAATTTATACATATTATCACAACCTTTAAATTTTCCATGTTTGCTTCAGTTCCAAACAAGTTTCATACACAGCTGATGCACTGAGAAGTATTAAACTGCTTATACAAAAATTGTTGCACTGCCAGCTGGAAAAAATGCCATAGTTTTTATTTCCAAATTAACATAAGCTTCTAGGTCATAATATTTACAGAAGCTGTAACCCAACAGGGCCGGATTCTCACTCCTAAATAGCTTCCATGAGGTTTCAGATGCCAGAAAAAAAACCCAAACCAAAACCCTGCAGTGGGCTACAGGCAAATTTCAGTGCTCTAGAGCTGCACAGGCTTGGAGTAATTGTCCTCACGTTTTTCCCACCTCCCAGATCTTGGTAGGGTGGTCTCATGAGGTCAAAAGTGGAAGTAGCTGGGAGCCCAGTATACTCTAAGGATCCTGAGATACCCCATAATCCACAAGGAGCCAAGGTCACATGCTGGAAATCAAGGCTCCACCAGTGTCCCATCATTGTCTGGGCCATGCAACAGAAAGCTCCCCAGATGCCTTCTCCATTCAATACAGTATTCTATTTTTGCTAATTTAGTTTAGCATGAGAAAAAATTCTGAGACACTGTAAGATTATCTGTGATTAGAAGCTGCACCAATTCAGACACATTCCTAAGTATTTGGTTGCACACAATTAAGATTACACGTTACTTCTAGCAATTGAAATTAGTAATTGAAGAATGAAGGAATAAATAATTGTGACAAAAATTCTATGTAATCAAGGCCCAAGAAAAATTTTCAAGTCTAGTTATACTCAGAATATGTCTGTTCAGATAAAGCATTCTCTTAACCAGTTAGCCCATGTCTTGTACACATCAGCCTAATGCAGTAATTGCAAAAAAAAAGAAAAAGAAAATTACAAGTAGTATGGGGACCAAAAGGGATCCATTAACTGAAATATTAACTAAATTTGAAATACAGAGATGTTACTAATGATAACACACAAGCCAGGAATACTCAGTTTTACTCATGCCCCAGGTCAGTTTCCAAGACTTGCGTTTAAAATTATTTAAGCAAATTTTAAACCATAACACGTAACATCTCCCTTTAGGGAAGGGCAGGTATCATTGGGCTGATATGCAGTAGAGGCTCATGGGAGGAGCTGCTGGAAAACTCCTGAGTAAGAAGGAGAGCAAGGCAATGAAGAAGGCCAGGATGAGCAGTGGTGGCTGGCTGCCCTCCTCCCGGGCGGCGGTACCTGTGCGCGAGTAGATGAACCAGAGCGCTCCGGTCAGCAGGGCTCCGATCACGAATGCCGCGAAGGCGATGCCCACCACTGTCAGCGTGTCCAGCCCGTACAGCACGGCTGCTCAGGGAAACACAAACACAGGCACTTCTTATTTTCAGAGGCAGATACCATTCTACAGAAATTCACCCTCACTCTTTCATGGAAGAGCTTTTTGAAATTTCATAGTTAACTAAGCACCGCTTTGAGAGACAGACTGGCAGATTTGCATCAAAGAAATGAAAGTGATGCTTTCAGAGTGGCTTCAGTCCAACCAACTGTTCCATATCACAAAGTAAAACTCCAGCTCAGCACACCCAAATCTGGAAAATGTTGCCAAAATTAAGCATTTTTGGTTGGCTGTTAATAACTGGCTTTCAATTAAGTATTCATTCATCTTTAAAGTGTGTTTTAAAAAGGCTGAAATGTTTAGCAAAAATGCTTTTCATTTAAATGGCCTAACATTCAAGCAAACTTTCCCCTACATCTTCTCAAGTTCAGTCTGAAATCTAGGTGGAGAACGGAACTGCTGTTAAGAGGGAAGAGATGCCAGCAAAAAGTCAGTGAAAACATAAATAGAAACAATTGTTTTTCACATTTGGCAACGCTTTCAATAACTGAAATTAATTCCAGATCACAAAAATAGAAGCGCACACACACGTAAATCACTTTCTAGGGGAGAGGCCCTTTTGTAGGACCATTTCAAGGGTAACAGCATTTGGTTCCTGGATGTATTGTCCTCCAGTGCTAATCATCCAAACAGAAAAATTTTTGGCCTCTGTGTTTTTCTTTTTGATAATCAGAAATACTAAAAACAAAAATCAATAATCATTCTGCAATATTTTAGGGAAATTTCTTCTTAAAAACTGATTTCTAGTTTTAGTATTTTTATTATCTCCCAGTGCAGAAAATTGCTTAGTCCAAGGAATAACATTTTACTGACTGTGCTGGCCAGGAAATGAGCTGACAGGATCTTAGTAGTATCCTTCAGTGGAATTTTCAGTTCTCAGAATACAACCAACACCCTCACTTTACACATCCAGCAGATGCCCCAAGGACATCCCTCATCCTCTTTTGACAAAAGGCTTCTCCAGCAGCTCCTGTTGGCAAGGGCCTTCAGGACCCATTTCTGGGTGTTTGTGACCTAGTTTGCATATACAACACCTGACAGATAGTGTCTTAGAAGGTTTTTCTTTCATTTCTTCTATGACACTGTTTCTGGTTCCTTTGGCTACCTCTAGTCATTCAAATGCAAACACAAAAGACTAAACTCAACAGTTTTTTCCACCAGGCACCAGTCAATGTCCTCTCCTCTTAGGAGGAAACACAGTGGAGAGAAGGAAGTTACATGGAGAAGAGGCAGAAGCATAATTGCTCACTGGCTTTGCTATTTTGAACGAATTTAGTCTTGAAGACACAGGGACAGGAGCAGAAGAAAAACCTTCTTTGCACTTCCTCTTTAAATCTCCCTTTTCACCATTCATTCTCGCTTTTGGCTGCACATATCTGCACCTTCCTGTTTATTCTGGTGCTGGTTCTCTCCTTTTCTGGGTCACTAATCGATCCTGATTAAGGCACTATACCAAGATAACATTAAACCCAAAGAAATTAATTAATACCAAGGCATGATCTCATCTAAGCGTGGCCTGTACGTGCTGGTGCACATGGGGCTGTGGTGCAGGACAGGAGTGAGGCTGAAATAGGACACAGGTAGGGCACAGAAGCTCTGAGGGATGGCACTGCTGCTCTAACACTGGTGCTGGGAAGCAGTGGCCTCAGCAGAGACGGGGAGATAACACACACATCAGCACATGAACTTTCTAAGGCTGAGGGAGATAACACACACATCAGCACATGAACTTTCTAAGGCTGAGGGAGATAACACACACATCAGCACATGAACTTGCTAAGGCTGAGACTCTCAGTGGTGTTTCCCCAAACCTGATTTTCACATACACAAAAGGTCACAGTCCTCCCCTGAACACTGATTGGAACCTGAATGATACAATCAGAATTCTGTTCTGTCTCTGAATTAAACATGCACACACTGAAGTTTCTTATGAAAGCTTGAAGAGAATTTTCTTAATTTATCTAATGCTTTGTAGGAAAACGTTTAAAGATTAAAAGAGATTGTTTTAAGAGTTACTTACGTGGCTGTCTCACGTTTGGCTTTGGAAGGGAAGGATCTAATTTAAAACAAAGAAAATGCACAAAACCATGAATCAGAGAGAGTTCCACATGCAACCTACAAACTATGCAGAAAGACATTAACTGTAATTTTTACAAACCATGAATTTCAAGAAAAGCAGACCAAATTCAGTAATCTCACTCATCTCAGAAAAATTCTTTTCATATACTAATTATTCCTCAAGGGACTCTATCTAGAATATAGTTCATGCACCGTATATTTTGCTGGCCAGTACACTGCAACCTTTCCCAAATCAGATGTCATCAGGCATGACCCACAGTAACTCTGGTTACCTCTCTGTGGAACTCTTAAAGTTCTCAGATTGTGAAGGAACAAAGATTGTGTTAAGGTGATTGCATTCATCTGACATCTGACCACTCACCAATCGTGAGATACCAGCACACTATATCACACACACACACACACACAAAAGAACACACTCATTAAAGAATAGTGAGTTTTATAGCACAATACATGCTGCTTAGTCCAAATTGCACGAATATGCATTGATTCACCCATTTTCCGGAGTCCTACATGGTATTCTGTCTTAGAAGTTGTAAGCTGTGTGGGTTTGTTTTTATGGTTTTTTTTTTCCCCCTTTCTATTTTTTTTGTTTTGTTTTTGTTTTTTGTTTTATTTTTGGGTTTTTTTGGGGGGGAGGAGTTAAAAACTTTATTATTATATATAAGAAAGAAAAGTTCATAGGTATTGTTCAAAGATCAAAGATATTATTTTAGGCCAGAATATCAAGTATCATCAACCTAGTGATAAAGATACCACTCCATAACAGAAAGAGACAAGTAAATGTTTAAAAAAATGAAGAATTTCCACTCCTTTTTCTTAATTGGCCTCTCTTATCTTTCTCCAAGAATGCCCCTTCAAGCAGAAGAGCTAGAGATTCTGGCTTCAGACCCAGGGACCTGTTTGGTTAGCTGCAGTTCGACTGTGGATTGCCCAGCAACTCAGGGATTTCATTTCTATTCTGGCATATCTGAGTGTGATCAGTGCAACAGATGTAGAAGGATTTGATAAGACTGTGTTTCAGAACTTGTTTTTGTATCTTTAGCAACAGTAAAAATAGTTTAATTCATTTCAATGCAAACATAACAGTCCATGAATACTTAAAATAAATATTTTTATTTATTTAAAGTGTTCTTAATTAAGACTATGCTTCTAACTTCTAAAACCCAGATGGCAGCACCAAACTTCCACAATATCCTTTAGACCATTAGGCCCTGAGACACAGGTGCCTACAAAACCCAAAAAAAGCATTTTATTCTGAAACTGTGTTATTGTGTCTTGTTCTAACACGTATCTCTTGCAGATGGCAGAAAACAGGTGGAACAGTAGTAGGAAACAGGTGAGGACATAGAAGGGTGTGTGGGGTGGTATATGCACAAATAACCTGGAAAGTTATCAAGTGCACATAACAGTAAAAGTATAACTAAATGTGATCTGCAAGGAGGGCTGGACTGAAACCAAGGAGCCCTGAGAAGTACAAACATGGGTAAGGGCACTGTAAGATTGTCCAAACACTCCACTGGCATATCCCAAGCACCAAGAAAATGCCTTCTGAGCTGAGGAGAAAATGAATTTTCCATGCTATTTCTACCACTGGCCTCCCCAGAGAGAATATGAAATCAGCTAATGATAAGCTGTGTAGCTCATTATCAATTCTCTTCAGACATCCAGTTCTTAAATGTATTTTATTGCAATTTGCTCAGAGCAACTCAGAAGCAGTGAGGATCACTGAGGTCCACAAAAAACATCTAATTTAAAAACAAGTGCTGCCAGCCTTTAGAATTATCAACCTTTGTAGGATAGAGGCACTTGTTAATTACCCTTTTGATCTTCTTTCTATGTCCTGTCTATTTTTGCTGTAGAAATAATAATCTAAAGTTTCTGCACTTAGCAAAAATGTGAACAACACTGGTAAATTATTTCAACAGAACATGTATTTCCTAGCACATAAATGGCCATCTGTGTGCCTTTCATGGGAGTGGGATAGAGCATGGGGAAGTGCAGGAATGCAAAGGGAACGTATGTGGCATGGGGTCAGGTTTTAAACACTTCCATTGGGATCTATTGCAAATTCTCATTTAGATATAGTATTGTGATTTATAATACAGGCAATGATAGTTATAAGCTTGTCTGAAGAAAAAAAACACCTTAGCAATGACCAGTTTGTTCTGACTTTTGAAACGTCCAGCCCATGACTTTCACATGTGGCTTGATTAGGAGAACCAGTGGCAGTACCTCACATAGTGTGGTTTGCAATAGTGAAAGCTGGTTCTGTTCACATCAAAGAAAATGAAGAACGCTACTTCTGAGAGGTAAATTCTCCTGTTCAATAACATGATATAATTTCTTCTCCAAATAGTAGGTTCATGTATTGTCCAACAATGGCATTTGGCTTTAAGAAAGGGGTTTTGATTCACTGCAGAACAACTGCATACCAACAAAGCTACATTGTTAATGTGCCACTTTGTATTTTGTCTGAAAGCTGGGATATGCTGGGGAGATTTCCACCAAGCGCCCTACAATTATACCAAATCACCCACAATGCAACAAAATACTCTATCACACTGTTGTATTGTAAGTAATCTTTATAAATTCAGCTTGTCTTTGCACACTGAGACCTTGTGCCTCTGACAAAGACAACATTCTGAGTGGAGCTCGAGATGGGAGCTGTGCACAATGCTCCACACATCATAAGGACAAGAGAGCTCAAGTACGAGTCTGTTTAGTGAAAGACGAATTTCAGTTGCAGGATTTACTCATTCCCAGTAGAAAACCTACTGAAATAATATGAGAACTGAGCAAAATGGAAGTCCAGAATCAGGCCCAAAGCACAATTTTAATTGTAACAGCAACAGACCAAATACTTGACTTTAATTCATAGTGGATTTGGTCTGTACTAACAATTTTGTTAAAAACCCTCTGAACTAAATATGAGCTGACTTGCAGACTTAGACAGAAACATTTGTTGCCTATATCCCCTAGCAATGCTGTATTTGAACTTTAAATTGTTCAAAGACTAACAGCAAGCACTGTCAAACAGAGATTAAAGGACTCCTGATCACCATCCTTTTGATGCTCCCTGAAAAGCATTCCAGAGGTCAAACAGCCTTTGGATACCATTGGACGATTTTGATGTGTATGGGAAGCCACTGAAGCTTCTTATGAAATGTCAATGCAAACACAAAAACAAAAGACAAATGAACATATTTTCTTCCAGGACTGCATCAAAACATGACTGATGCTCTTGTCAGAGTGATCTACTAAGAAAAACTTTTTAATTAAATGAAACAGAGAATAGCTCTTACTTCCCATCACTCACAGGGCATATTCTTAAAGTAGAATAAGTCCCATCATGCTGTTTGGCATTATTTCATAATGCACTTCAGCCTCTCCAGCTCCTTCAACCAGTTACGAACCACACTCCTTTCTTTTCAAGAAAGATTACATAATCAAACAAGTCCCACCAAAGTGGAGCCCCTTTGTGCATACTATCCTTTTCTCTTCATAGTTTAAGAATCTAGTGAGCCTCCAGGGGCCACCTCTTTGCCTTACAAACTTATCAGGCTTTAAGATCCTTAATACTTTGTGATTCTCTTGTTATTATTCATAAATTTATATTTACAAGCACAATAAATAAAGGACACAGCAGGGAGCAGAAGACTGCCTTTGATCTCTGGGCAACAAGAAATTGCTCTAAGTGCTACTGCTATATTCATACTTCCAAAACCCATGTTGTTCTGTACTACTTCGAGTATTCCTCTCTCAATGCTCAGCAAACCCACAAGTCCAGAGAACAATAAGGTGGTTAAAAAATGGGTACAACTTGGCCTGACGACTGCTGCCAGGGAAATTCCTAACAAGTAACATCTTACAGGCACAGTACCACCACAAGATTATACAATGTCACATGCTCCCTCAAGTGACTGTATGTTACACAATATTCTACACATACAGCATTATTAAACAGGTCAAGCTCATTTCTATACCTTCTTGTTTTCCTTCATGTGTTATTACAAGGGGCTTGGTGAAGGTTTTCTTGTTGTGCATCATGGCCAAGATCATATCCACGTTGAGAGAGGTGCAAGCTTCATCAGGAGGAATGCACTGGAGTGCAAAGAACAGAGGTCAGAGTCACCCATCTGCCAGGACAGCTCTGACAGTGGCACAGTTGTCTCATAACCAGTTTTACCCCACACAAGTTACCAAAAAAAGAGAACCTCCAAACAACGTTATCTTTTGTAGCAATCAGATTACAGTATTATCTAATATGGTGCATGTCTTTGGAAATTAAAGCTAACATTGTTTGTGCTTCAGATATGCATAGAAAAGATAAACTTGAACCACTTGTGCAATAAAAAGCAATTTCTATTTGTAGCCACCTAAAGAAATTTAAACAGCAACTGCAAATTATGTAGTCAAAATGCACAGTGTAATAATACTTATCTACTAAAATTCTGAGCCTAGATATATCATGTTTATTAGACAGTTCCACAGAAAACTATCTACTGCATTCAGAGTTCAGATGAAAAAATACACTGTTTTTATCTAAATCGGAAGTTTTGATAAATTTAATTAATCACTAACCTTTGGCAGTCCTTGAGTATCTTTGTCTTTATTTGTACACAAAGTCAACTCGCAGTGAAGAAAGAGCAGTGAGATGTTGAACATTGGTTTGAACACAAAGCTAAATCTTTTTCTGTCCTTCTGTGCATGTGGTATTGGAAAATTCTTTTTCTCAATACTGTAGAATTTAACAGATTCATCTTTAGGACAAATGTTTTCTATAATGGTATAGTCAGACATTCTATCTGGATTTGAAAACGGGGAAACAAAGCACGTTTGAATAGCAAAGCCCAACGATCTGTCAGCTTTAGTCACAGACACCTGCATTAAAGAAAGAGACAGTAAAGATCTCAGAAATGACATTTTTAGTTCACATTTCATTAATATTTTCAACAATTTTTAAGCAGTTTTCCAGTGCCATTTCCAATCTGGAATATTTTGAAGGCTAAATGTTAAGGGTAAACTGTCAAACTGAGAGACAGAAAATCTGTGGTTTCAAAACCAGCAGCTGTTTAATAGCATAACCATGCATAAATACAGCAATCCCTTATCTTTCTGAAAGCAGATGAACACCCCTCCCCAGATAAGACACACAGTTAATGTCTGTGTCTGCCACCTAAGATGGCACTGCCTCCCTTAGACACACAAGCTATAACAGAGCTGTATGGAAATCAATCACTAATTCCATGGTTTTGTATCTCTTCAAAATTACAATGAAAATAGAAAAGAAAAAAAAAAAAAAAAAAAGGCAAAAAACACCCCAGAAAATCCCCCCCCAGCCAAAAATAATTAAAAAGGGTAATTAGAAGAAATATATAGAGATGAAGGAAAAGTTCAAGTAAAACTAAGGATGGAAGGTAAATTTCCTCTCCCGTTCAAAATTACAATGAAAATAGAAAAAAAAAAAAAAAAAAAAAAAGGCAACAGACACACCAGAGAATCCACCCCCAGCCAAGACAGGAATGCAAAGGCAGAGAGGAGGTCATGGTCTGACGTGTGGGTGGCATTCCTGGGCTGGAGGGGGTGAGGGAGTCTCCTAAAAAGCCATCATTTCTTGTGAAAGGATCCTTTCAGCTTATTGTAAGTTTGAAATTCATATTCTTTTATGAAAAATAATTAAGACTGAAAGCCTCCAATGCCCTGATGTTGCTCAGCTGGATTGGAATGCAGACAATAAATGCTACAGAATAATTCAAAGGAAAAAATAAATGGAATTTGTAACAAATGAGGCATGTTGCTCTTAATAAACAACAGAAGCATTTGTCCAACCATTAACACTGCCCAATGAAACAGTTCTACAAGAAATCTTCTTAGAAGAAATGTGCCTTATATGCATATTTAATCCATATGTGCTGCATGTATCTTTAAGGAAGAGCCTGCCAAATTGTGTGGTCTCTGCAGTAATTTCTGGATGCTAGGAGTTTAGCTGTGAATAAAAGCATTTCTCCTTTTTTCTCTCCCTTATGTGAGCAGCAATCAAATTAGAGATGAAGGGATGTGCTGAAGCATCTAAGCAAGAAAAACTATCTTCTAAAAAGAACAGAAATAAAGATGGATGAACAGAAGTCAGCCACAGATACTGAGAGGAAACAAGCTGATGGTGTAAATTAATTAAAAAAGAGATTATGGAAAGTAGGACAGGCATACTACAGTTAATTAAATGAAAAGATGAATGATATCTCAAGGAAAGAAAAGAAACACAGGAGAAATGTGGAAGATCAAAATATGGTACGAAAATGACAGCAGAGGAAAAAGAATAAAACTCCAGAATCCAAAAGATTCAAACACAAAAAAAAAAACCCTTACCAAACAAGGAAAAAGGAGATATAGAATTTTTACCAAATATGTATTTATCAAAACCCAAAAATATTGTTCTTAGTAACAAATGCAAAAGAGAAACAAAAAAAGGGGGAAAAAACCCCAGAGTCATCTTAAAAAAATGGAGTCACCAAAGTTCAAAACTGATATGTTTTCCACTGAGCAAGAAAGAAAAACAGAAAAAAAAAAGGCTTTTGCCAGGACAGGTGATGAAGAAATCAGAACATCTGTCTGAATAAACAGCTCCAGCAGACTCAGAGTCGGGGATTCATCCCAGATCAATGAAGGAAGTGGATGGTTTTAAGTGTTTGTTATAAAAATATTCCTAACTGAATGTGACAGACTTTATTTTTGCTTTAGCTGTCTTAAGTACTTTCCACTGGTTAGACAAAAAAGAAATGAGAAAGCACACTGAAAGAAAACTGCACCAAATGGGTCACTGTGCTTATAATGTGCAACATGGGCTCGCAAAGAAGAACTAACTTGGGCAACAGAAACACAGCACAGCACTGCTGCTTTTTCCTGCTCTTACAACCCCATAGCTCACAGCTTGTGATTTAATTGCCTAGAAACTAGCAATACTTCTTCATTGACAAAGCTGCATTTATTAATGTCTACCACTATTTGAAAATCCAAAATTCCGTTCACATAGCTATCTTTAAAAATACTGACTCTATTGGTGTGAGATTCCACAGACTTCATAAGCAACTCAGCAACACATGGAAATACTGTGCAAAATGTACCTGAAGTCAAGGGTACATGGCTGTTGATTTTGTTTTAGTGTTATTCATCTAAATCTGCTAGATGTCTTATGCGGTAGCATTCAAAAGGATTATAACCGATTTTTTTAAGCAGATTGGAGAGAGACCAGAATCTGTATTAACTGTGTAACCTGAGAACACTAGCATATGGAAGACACATATTTGTAATATTTTTTTTGCATCTTTCAGATGAGGTTCAGACATAGAATAAAATGAACCCATCAGGACATGCCAGTTCAGAGCACGAGCTCAGAAAATACCTTAAAGTTTGGTATGGAAAAGCAGATTTATCAAGGATCACCAATCTACCTTCTAAGTTAAATTCATCCATTTTGCAAGAATCCTTTGGGGTTTTTACCCAAAATATTGTCCTACTCCTTATCCTACAGTTTCTGTTCTCTGCAGGCATAAGAGAGGCCTGAACCAGCTGCCCAGCAGTTCAACTGACAAGAACAGATATGGCTCAGGCGCACAGCCTTGCAAAACCCTTCTGCTAGTTTGAAGTCTTTTGTTACCTCTACATATACTGGCCCATTCTTGGCAACAGAGAAGAGTCCTTGGGAGGGAGCAATGAATAAATCTGTTTTGTACAGGTCCATGTTGAAGGTCACATTGGTGATGTGTGGTTCAGGAGGCCATAAAATGCCTCTGTCATCCTCTGGCTGGTGCAGCGTGCAATTAAACTAAAATGAGAAAAAAACCACAGTAACATCATGAGTCAGGAGTGGCAGGACACATTTCTTATGTACAATATAGACCCACCCACACTACATCTACTTAGTGTAAATCTTCAACAGGGTCATAAGAAACTGTAGTGAGAAGAAATGTGTTAAAAGACAAATGATTTTCTAGATAATTAATGTAATTCATGTGAAAGGCCTATTACAATAGGCATTTCTTCATTGTCAGGTGCAAAACCGAGGGTAGCATACCGCTATTTCAGGCCAGCTTGAGAAAGCCACCTCTCCCTCATCAGCATCTCCTGGAAATCCATTATCACCCGATTCCATGTCCTCATCTTCAAAGCCACTGCCTTCAGCTGGTGCTGACAGCTGAATGACAATCTGCACAGAGAGGGATTACAAACAAATTAGATTAGGTGATAACCGAGCACTCTCATGCTTGTTATTTTCTGCTCTCTTCAGAATAATGCAAAGGCCACAAGAAGAGCACCAGCTAAGCAAATGGTGAAATGGTGAAAGCATGTCTTGAACAGACTTATGCTGAGCATGTAGGATATGCAGCTTATATTTAAAGAATGCCTGAGTTTTTCTTCCAGAATTCAGAGCCAGTGAAGAAAGACACACCAGTCTGGGTGTTGGTGTCTGAATGAGCAGCCAGTAGTTAAGTTCTATTTCTAGTATTTCTATAGCCAACACTGAAAAAAGAAATGGCTTTCTAAAGTGATATTTTGCTACTAGCAGTTCTCCTTAGTGTACTCATAAAAAAATCACTAAAAATGTTAGGGTCACTAAAGGATTTTCTCTTCTGTCATTAGCAATTTTTTTTCAGACATGTACACCCAAACCCACAATATTCCTTCTTCATTTTCTCCCCATTTTTTTCACTGAATTCCCCCCTCCTTTTTTTTTTTTTAATCATCCTTTTCACATGTCTTCATTTCTTCACCTGGAAATTTATGGTTTTGTTTTCCAGTGTTCTGCATTCTGCCTCTTTATGCTTGCAGCTTCTCAGCTAGCTCCCTCCCTCTCAGGACTTCAACTTTGTTTTCTTAGACTTAGAGCAACTGCTAAAAAATGACATACACACACACCCTTTGACACTCCACTGCACGGTGTCTGTGTTTTAGGAGAAACACTCCCAAATTCTGAACAATTCCATACATGATTTGGAGTTCAAGTGTATAGCCAAGACTATTAAAAGACATAATGGAGAAAGGAGAGGAGGCAAATAACCACTTTACTTTGGGCCATAATAGAAGACAGGGACCATGAGAGTATTTAGCTCCAGACCCATGCTGTTCTGTCGTTTGCCAAAGATTCTGTCTTGGTTTGGGACTGTTTCTAAAGTTAGGTGCTACTGACTCCCCAGCATAGAACAGTTTTAAGGTCAGATCAGATTGCCTGAACTGTGTTTGGGTTGGACCACAGGCTTTCCATCATTTGCCAAAGTTACTTCTATGTACTGGAAAGCTCAGCAACAGAAACGTGTCATTACTTTTGAACCCAGAATATCTGCATTGTACTCTGGCTCATAAGATGAGCCAATCTGGAAGCAGTTGATTACAACCTAACTGGGCTCCTTTGCATCACCACTCATATACAAGTACTCAAGAGTCCCTTCATTACATATAGCAACTGCTAAAAAAAATTAATATCAAATTGTAAGAGAAAAGCATGAAAAAATAATATAATTTTCCTCACATTGTACTGACATCACATTTTAAAAGCTTTTTTTCACACACAATTTTAGAAGAAAAAGATTTCACTTAATTCAGGATATGAATGAAAAGGTAGTGCTTTGTGCCATTACAAAACTTCATTCCTATTTCTCTTTACAGCAATGTATTACTGCTTATGTATGGATGATCAAAGCTTCACAGGGAACACCAGTGCAACTTCTGGTACAGATGGTCTCCAAGGGCAGCCGTGTTGTAAAATGTATTTAACTCCAAATCGTCTGTTTTTCTTTGGGATACTGTCTGACCACACTGAATGTGCAGCCTTCATACCTCCTTGAATGCAGGGACCGTGGCTGCAACTAATTTGAGCTAGGCAGGAAGGATCAGGATGCCTCCTTTTTGCCAAGACTAAAGCTAACTGCAGTGGCTTCCTCGTACTATTACGAAGTGCAGTACAGAAGGTGGATCCTCTTTGTAAAGTACTCACAGAGTTAAAGTAAACAATCTTGTTCAAGATATAAGCTGTCCGAGTGCCACATTTGTTGAGTGAGGATTCCAAGATGAAGTGGGTGCCGTTCATGCTGGCTTTGCAGGAGTGGTCCAGCAGCGAGAGCTCCGTGCGGGCGTAGCCGCCAGCCTGAAACAAAGGCGCTTTGTCAGGGGCTGAACACAACTGTGCTCGGCTCCTGCTGAACTGCAGCTCAGTCACTGTGCGTGACTGCTGACAGCAGGAAGCCAAGTTCATTGTACTGACATCCAGGCAAGGTCATTCTCAAAATGCTGTTATACATGGCAGACAAGGAATAAATGTAACATGGAAAAAAAGGAAACAACAGGTTCATTATCAATCTGCTGAATAATAATGCTGACTCTGTTCGGCCTGAAATGAGCTAAAATGCTGTTTCAGGCTCTTTTCCACAATACAAATGGACACAAGCAACCTATCAGCTGGTAGATGGTAAAGACAGATCTTTAGATCTGTTTAGGTCTCACACTGCTACCAAAAGCAGCTTCTTTGGAAATTAAAAACTCAGACTGATGGCTGAGTACAGTAATTTTTTGACAGAACCAACAGTGCACACCTTCAATCAGAAATCCCTCTAAAACCCACCAGATTGCTGGGAAGAGACAACACTACTCTCAATTATGGCAAAGAAGATCTACAGTATAGTTTCCTCACCAAACTTTTCTGGGGGGGGTTGTGTGGTGATGGCTGTAGGACTTCAAATGTTTATTTTTTCAATCAAAATGCAAATAAAATGGGCTGTCCAAAAAAGCCTTCCCAGTTCTGAGAATAAGATATCACACCAACCTGTAGAGAATCTTTTTCTACAGCTACTGTCATAACTTTGTCATCACACTTTATTGACAGGGCCATATCAGCACTCCCCTGAACTTCTTCAGGTTCTTTATGTTTTGAGAGGGAATGCCCGAAGTCATGATTTATTAATGTATCTACTGAATGCCTGGATGGGAAGATTTCTTCTCCCACTGTGTCATGTCTTCCTCTGTTAATGTGAAATGGAAAAGTCAGGCCATCAGTATTCTTCGGAGCTGGCAGTGGGTTAGCACCCAGCAATTCTGTCAGCTCTGGAGGAAGGGAATGGTCTTCTTCATCATTCATCTCTTCTGAAAAAAAAACCAAAACCAAACAAATCCACATTAGTTTATTAGATATTTTTCCTAAAAAGTATCCATAACTAATAATTTTCATACAAAAAAAAAAATCCATAAAGGGAGCTCCTGAAGGCCATTAAAAGCAGCATCTTTGTGCTTTTCAGGTAAGTAGTCACAACTCCTACAACTAAGTGTTTAGCAGTTACTGAGGCGTCTAATCTTGGTGTACTTAGTCGCTGTCAGAAATCTCTCTCACCAAGAGCTGAAAATAAACTTTTGATGAGTGGACCTATTATACATAAAAGATCCAGAGAGATAAAAGAAACATCGCATTCATCAAATATACTATTTTGGTACTGCTGAAAGAGCCGAAGTGCAAATCATTAGGTGAAATTCTTCCACTACCTGACCCATCAGAAATTCAGTCACTACTGTTGTGAAACTACTTCTATAACCAGAATGAAACCAAATAAGGGTTAACTTTAGAGTGAGTAAATGAGGAAACTATCTCTCAGCTCATACACGTGACTGCTGAGGGCAGAACCCATAAGAGTGCAATTGATAAAATTAATGTGAACATAAGCTTTATCAAAATTGTAAAACAATAGTTTTAGTGGTTGAAACTCAGAATTAGTGAAAAAACAGATGCAACTCTGCTAGCTTCAATGGACCCAGACAGTTTTACATCAGCAATTACTTTGGCCAAATACCCAATTTTTTTTCAATAGTTGTATTTATTCTGTTTGCTCAGACTTTTTTGGTAAGCCACTCATGTCTGTAAACAGTTTCCATGTTTATTTAATCATCTCAAGGAAACACTATGCTCATACTTTTGGAAAAAATACACTAAAAAACAAAATCAAAGCTGGATTTATTAACTAACAAGATATTGAGTTGCTGACATCTATTTCAGTGAACACTGGGTACCATCAGCTATGAAGTCTTGTGCGTTGGATGAACTATAAACATTTAATTCCACCAAATTTCAGGAAATAACACAACTTTGCCTGGATTTTTCTAATCAAAAAGCCACAGATTATTACTTACAACCATCATTTATAGATTATTACCAGCATTCTTGATGACAAGCAGTAAAAGTGCAATAGCCAAAACCAAAGATTCAAAACTGAGAAAACACCATTTAAGTAATTGCATTCCTAGAAACACAAGATATGTTTTTACTATATGCTAAAAGTTCATCTTCAAACTTACCTATATCTTCAAGTTGCAGATGAAATCTGTTAGCAACAGGTGCTTTTGTGTAGGAAATAACTGGACTATAATTATGCTCATAAGCCCACTTGATCAAGCTCTCATGTGATGAGGGAAGGTCAGGTATTACTGATTTACTCATAGTCATGGATCGTTCTGTTTCTTTTCCAAAACCAATACTATTTGACGTCTGTAAATAAAGAAAAATTTGGTTTGTGATTTAGCACTTAAGGATACTTACAATGGAATAGTGACACTGACTGAACCCTGGGGTTTTGTGCTGTTTTAATCTACTAAATAACAGCAAACTGAGGACATCTGGGAAATAAACCAAACCCTGCCACCTTAGGCACATAACTGCTGCACAGATGGAAAAGAACCCCCTGCTTCCTCTCAGCCTCTGCCTGGAGTACAGTAAATCAAGGCAATCAGAAACTTTTAATCCCTAACCGAGACAAAACATATTTACAGCCTTTTGTATAAGGTCATACTTTCTTCAAAACTGATCCAAAATTACTCCTGAAGTGAACTCAAGGTGACAAATGAATTTTCAATCTTGGATTAGAGCATTATCTAAGCTGGAAAAAGGGAAACCTTTGTTCAAATGAGCATTACTGAAAAAGGCAAAAAGCATGTTCATGAAGTAGAGCTGATACCAGCTAATGCTGTAAGTCAGCTGGCACCAAGGACAGGCTGTGTCTGAGTGAGCTTCACCCTAGAAATGCTGTGTGCCTCCTCCAAAGTATTGAGTTTGCTAAACACAGTTGAACTAAACGCTCAATAGAGCAGTGAGAGCATGCACATTTATGCATGGCCAGACTACTTAAAAAAACATTTCTGTAAATAAAAAGATTATAAAATTAATTAACAATACAAGTTTTACACAAATATGTCGCTACAGCAAACTCATAAATGCACATGCTGATCTTACGAATGAACATGCTAAAATATTATTAAATAAATGAATCACACAACCACTTAATTTTCATTTTCCTGTAAATGTTTTGTAAAATTTCAATTTTTTTTGTCCAAATGGGCAAGTCAAAGGAATAGAACAAGCATCTCTCACTGTTAGAGAGGCAGTTCAAAAATATTCACTGGTATTACACAAACAAGTATTCATTCACACCAAAGCTAAATACATATATATTTATTCTTACAGTCACAACATTACTATTATCACTGCAACAATCACATCAATGGCTACAGAACAAGTGAACATAGATGCTGCAGGAAAGGCACGATGACCCACTTTTCAGCAATTTCTGCAATGTGTTTGAAATGCATTTTTTAATGCAGCTGATACCATGGAATGTTCCACAAACACTTTCATTCCCATGCTTGATTACCTTCTCCATCATATAGGTTGCATCTTCTTTTCATCCCCACTGGCTTTTCCTCAATGTGAACAAATCTTAAATCCTTCACTCTGGAACACCAGAAGATAGACTAGAGAGATCTCTTAGGCAGTGCTCCTATGGACAGGCTACGCAGGTCAGAGAGCTCAGATGTACTTCTCCACCTGACATCAAAGTGAGTTTTTGAACTAAGGAGTGAATAGAACATGTCGAGAGTCCTGATGGATTGGCATAGTGTACCTTTAGCTCCTTCCCTCATTTCTGCCTAAAGACCCAGTTCGGCAGCCTTTAAACACTTGGGGCTTCACAACTGAAGTTAGAGATAACTTTAAGTACAGAGTGCCTAGTTTCAGGATACTGTTGTTACCAGAACAGTTACCCATGCTCAGCACTGCTCAGTCACTGAAGATAAGAACAAAAATGGAGCACCAGGTATCGGTATCCTAATTTTAGTGCCTTATGACTCTTTGGGATCAACTAATCTTTGATCTTCAACACGTGCAAACCTGGACACGACTGATCACATATTTTCATATTACCACACAGCTTTGACTGGTAGGAGTTATTATGGTAACCCAACTTTGCTGCATCTCTTTACTTTTCTGTCATGAGAAGACAGCTGAACAAATATTATCTCAGAACTTTACTGTCCTAGCTGGCACCCAAACGTTTCCAGGGCTTGCTTACACCCCTCCACTGCACAGCGAGCCTGTAAATGTTCAGTCTTGCATCACCTCACTGAAACAAAAGCAAGAACAAGGGCTGCAGGAACAGACCTTCCTTCACTTGCTGCCCTGCCAACACTCTCACAAAAACTGACTGAAGCCAGGCAATCTGAGCCCCCACCAACCTACTCAGAACAGACACCATCTCAGAAAGTGGTGGGCAGCTGTTCTCAGGTAAACAACCATCCCTCCAAGATTCTGAAACCTTCACGGGGTTTTTTTGTGCATTGCATCTCTCTCGCTCCTTGCCCCTCAAGAAATTTTTTTTCTGGAACTTCACTGCACAGTTCTCAGCTTTGCAGAGGGACACCAGCTGCAAAGGAAGCGATGTGAACAGCAGTGTACAAGCAGAGAACCACACAAGCACTGTATGTAAGGACTCCACACAGGAGTTAAACACAGCCTGGGAAGAAAGCACTGCACATACATCAAGTGCAATTAATTTACCTGAAGTACTCCCATTTACTTGAGTTTGTGTCCATCCTCTTGCAGAGTTTCAAAAAACACAGCAAGCTGGGAGATGAGCTGTATAACCTAAAACATCTTTCATTTTTTGTCTGTGAACTTAGACCTCAGTAACTTACAGTACTGGGTTTGAGGCAGCTTAGCACTAACCTTCCCCTCTCTGCCTGCCAATCCCCTCAAGACAATTCTAATTTGTAGTGAGGGCAAGAAGTTAGGAAAATTGAAGTGCGTGGAACTGCTTCAACCAATAAAAAGAACATTGTGAAACATTACCTAATTGCTTAGTAATGTTTTTATGCATTGTCTAAATTTGGGCTTGGAAAGGCATTCAGCTTAATAGAGATATGAAGAGATGCTAAATGCTGGATATGCAGGCTTTTTAATGACATGGGGGAGTTTAGTTCCCTCCCTTACCCCCTCTAAATAAAGGAAAATGAACATATATTCAGAAAATAAAGCATCTATATAAATGAAGTAGTAAATAGTTACTCACAAATCCTAACACGAATACAAAGTCTCTTAAATGCTGACATTTCTGTATATATTTAATGTATTACCTTCTCTTTTTGTTAATCTAAATAAAATGTGACCTTCTGCCACTCATTGCAGAAACCTTTTTTTAATTATACTTTTTACTTATATTCTCAATAATTAATAAAGAAGAAACCTAGAAATAAAATTTTTAAAGCAGTGTTGTTTTTCTATATTCAAGTACAGCATTTTAGAAATTTTAAAAACCTGTAGAAATTGTCTTGTGAAAATTGATCATCTGTAAAGTGGCAGCTTCATGGGCTTGAAATACACTACTTGAGCTATTTCCTAGCATGGTGTGAACTAAAGCACAATTCTCTACCCTGTGAAAGTAGATCCATATATGCCCAAATATACAGTGGTGAATTTTATGCAATAACCCAGGATGAAACTTTGAATTCAAGCATTGCTTTTCATCATTCTGCTTACAAGAGTGGTAATCCTCAGCAACCAAACTTGACCTTTCTCTTTTAGGGCTATTTCGGCCCTACAGAATGACCAGAACATTCTCTCCTGTCTTTAAGATAAATATGTGTCAGGGATCAAGAGGGAACTTCATCATCCACCCTAGATAATTTTTCCATTCAATTTTCTGAGCAACATCAAAATTAGCTTTCTTCTATTTTCCTTCACTCTCAAAAGCTACTATGAAATCCTGCTTACCAATCTATTTTCTTAGGAGATTTAGATCAATTAGCCTTTGCATTCTGCCAGAATTTCCTCTGCACAGATTACAAGCAGAAAGCAAGTGAGCAAAGGAAAATTGCTATAAATACCAAGAACTGGAGTTTGCAAATGTAACTGAATTGCTGCAAAACTGCTAATTGTGAGGCTACTGTGTGGTCCTGAGCAAACATTCAGCTCAACTGTACAATGTGCTCTTAACTGATCACTTCAGACAGAAATAGGCCGCAAGATCAGTTCAACTATATTTATTTATATCAGAGCAAGGAAACACACATTTTCTTAGTAGAAAGGGTGCTAAACCACAAAGCCTGTACCAAAAATCAACATGAATCAGCATCTCCAGTAATTTTAGAAGTTTAACTTTAGTGAGCCTGTTTTTAACTTGAAAAAAAAGAGTTTTTGCTGTCTGAGGAGAGTTAGGTCAATTTGACCAAACACTTACTGGAGACAGAAGTACTGGCAGGAAAGAGGGATAGATACTACTACAACTACAAGCAGGAGTAAAGGAGTTTCCACTTCTAAAGGGATGTGGGTGTGTGCTGCATATCTAGTATTATCTATTCTGCATTTGAAGGCATCATTCCAACTTCTGGCATGAACCCGTTGATCCATACACAAAAGTAACAGCAAAAAGAGAAATGAACATCCTACTCTGTGTTTAGGGTGCTTCAACAGCAGTCAAAAAGACACAAACTAAATCCTTGTTC
Organism: Pyrgilauda ruficollis; assembly: GCF_017590135.1. NCBI lineage: Eukaryota > Metazoa > Chordata > Aves > Passeriformes > Passeridae > Pyrgilauda > Pyrgilauda ruficollis. Next base: position 3,355,276 of record NW_024527710.1, on the reverse strand, counting down.
TAACCACGTGGCTTCTGCAGTGTGTTGGTCAGTTTTATAGCCCATATATTGAAAGTTAATGAGAATAAAAAATTTATGCATTTACTCCTTAAAAGGCAGTAATTATTAAAAAGAAGCAGCTAAGAGAAACATTCAGAAATCAACATGGTCAAGCACTACATCACATTTAAATGGATTCTATACTGTTGCATTATGATGCAAGCTCTCAAAATATAAAGATGCCTTAACTTACAATCACTTCGAGCTTTCCTTGGACATCATGAGACTTGATAACCCAATTGACAGACTTTCTGCACTTGAGGATAAGCACGACATCTCTGACAAGTCTGGCGCCTGGCTGAGATGGTTTAATGTCAACGATTATATCCACCTGGAGAGCACTGTATGTGGAAAATAGAAAGTTAGAACAGAATGCCAGAAATTTTCAGCTATCAACCTTCTTCCAATCCATCATGTTTCCACTGTCTGGCCAGCTGATTAAAATGCTGGATATTATCCCAGGCAACACAACATGTGCAAAACAGATTGTTATTCTATATACACTTAAGTGATTTTACATAACAATAGAAACAAGTACTTTTTAGAAAAAAATATATTTCTCTCTTATTTACAAGAAGTGTGCTACTTAATTCACCTATTATTTAGTGCAGGTAAGTTATATGACTAGCAGGTTGCTTTCTAAAGTAAACATAATTTTCTGATTTCACTGTGACAGTGCCTAAATATAACTGTTTCAGTTTCCTCTGGCTATAACTGTATTAAAACTTAAAATAATACCTTAAAAAAAAGTAAAGAGGACAGGCAGGTTAACACACACACATAAAAAACCCAACCCAAACCACAGGTACTATACTGGGGGGTGTCTCTGCCTAAACAGTTAAATTGTGGAATGACTTTGCTTAAGATCTTGCGTGCTTTGAGGAATTAAGCAGTGTATTCAGTTTCCACTACTTCTGGGTATATAGTTACTTTAAAAAGAAAAAACCCAGATGTCCAGCCTACTGCTTGCTGGAAAATAGATGAAAACTGTCCAGATTTTCAAGATCACAGTAAAATAAGTAGAGCAAATGGGTTCTTACCCATCAATAACATCTCAACGTGCAAAATACCAATTCAGCAGAAAAACCCATCCTTCCAGACCATCTTATGGGGCCATACATTACAAGAACGTGCTCATCCCCACGTAATAGGTTCCAACTAATATCCTACACTGAGACTTCATGTATCTTGGGACTTTTGATCCATCTCCTGCAGCTTTACACATGCCCAGCTCAGCTTCTGTATATTTCTTTGGGGATTTAAACTTTGTAAGGATAGCTGTGGATGACATATAAAACTAAGAACAACGTAACTTAGTACTTTTTTTTCCCTTTTAATAGCAAAACATTTAAACTTTTTGCAGTGTTATTATCTCAAAAGCAAATTCCTATTGTGATATTATCCAAAGCTAAAAGCTTGGAAACAGGGCTGTCATTGTGTAACACTACAAGGGACTTGGAATGATGCTTTGCATCAGCTCTGTTCAGGATGGGGCTGCATCAACATTTGGGGTTAGCTATTCCACTTCCACTACACTACCACTCCACGTCAATACTTTCTTACTCTCCCCAGGTTATTATGCAAGAAAATTATCAGGCTCTGGGTTCAACATCTTGCAATGAGAATTATCCTTTTCACAAAAACACCTCCTCCCACCTCTATCTCCCTGTGTGATTTTCTCATTAGGGAGAGGATCCACTCACATGCAGCTGCATGAGGAGCAGAATCAGACAATGCCAGATATCCAGTGAATGCAGTAAGCAGACAGCATTTTAGATCTACCTTATCTCTGATGAAATTGTAACCATCTAAGTTTCATAGCAAATTTCTGTTCTAGCAATCATACTTGGCCCTTAGTCATAGCTGGAAAACCTCTTCTTATCTGAAGCAAACCCCACTTATGTTCTCCCACTAAGATCAAGGAAAGACCAGCCAAAGATGAGAATTCTATATGTCTTATCTCCCAAAGGTACCTTTGACAATTTAGAAAATCCTCATAATGTGTACAGAGAGTTACTTTTCCTAACCAGTAGTTAAAAACCTTTTTAGTCAGTGCACCACTGTCAACCCTTAAAATTTCTCATAATTATCAAACTATCCCTTAAACTCAGCTGGAAACTGGAGAGAAAATACTGCTGTGAATCTTCATAGCAGCTGTGGAACACTTACCATAGAGCACAGATCACTTGCAGCCTCTGGACACTGTCTGGGAGTCACTGTCCTTGACCTTGCTGCCAGTCATTGACCGGTGACAGGTCAAGATTACTTTCAACCTCTGTCTCACCTCCTCATACAGTGGTCTAACCTTAAAACTTCTCTGTCAGATACTGCCCTTACTGATATTCCCTTATTCACCTTATCCTTGAAAAAATGTGATTGATTGAGGAAGCAGGGGAGCAGTATACAGTCCATAAAAGCTGTGCTTTGCAGTCTTGTCCAGAAAAATCCTATGATTATGAAGCAGAATTCAAAATCTTTACATACTGAAGAACCAACTTCTACTTAAAGTATTAAAGCCCAAGCTTTTATTAAGGATGAAATGGCTAATTTTAGTTAATTGTTATAAAACAAGTGAAGTTGTTAGCTATTACTTCAGACAGTTTTAGTCTATTTAGATGATACTTTACCTGTTAGGATTGGAATTTGGAGTACTTAGTTCAATGATATGAACTTCTCTTTCTTGGACTAAGTTAGACATAAGGCACCCCTCTGCTGGTTTTGGTTGTAGGTACCCCGCAAGGTAATTTAAAGAGAGAAAATTCTTTTTTATGTTGCATGAGGGAGGAAAAACTTGATCTGGAGGGAGAAAAAAAAGAAGAAATCATATGGACCTTTAAACACAGATGTCAGCTTAGATGCATGCACGTACCACATCAACTTCAGCGTTCACTATATTGCTGAAAGGTGTATCTACCGTCTATTATAAGCACATATGACAAATCATCATATTGAAAGGGAGATTACCATTGCACCAATACATTAACTTTCTAATAGTTATTATTTATGTATTTAAACACTTACTGAAAGAAAATCCCTGCAAAGAGAATTTTGAAAACAATTCTGAAGAAAAATATGTGAAAAACTTTTCAAAATAAAATACATTTAATTTGTCCCTTGCATCTTTACAAGAGATTTCTTTCTATTGCAATTTACTCAGAGATAACTTTTGGAATCAACTCCTTCTCCCTGTGGAAAAAGCTTTATTCTTGTTAACTTACTATGCTTTAAATACTACAGAAAATACTCTCCATTTCCTCACTTAATATATTTCCTCTATATTGTGTAGTCAGGGTCAGTATTATTTAGAAAACAACAAATACTGTGTTTCTCTTTCACATGGAAAATTAAAAGCATCAAGAAAATTATGGAATCAGCTGTTGATATTAAGAAACTCTGATCACAACACGCATATGTGAAATTATGAAATTCTAGCATAGCTATTCAATCTCTCTTTTGTTTTTAACCAAAAAGCTGAATATGATCATTACAGAACCCCAGAACTGAGCTGAGCTGGAAGAGATCCACAAGGGTCATCCAGTCCAACTCCTGGCCCTGCACCATCCCCAAGAGTCACACCCTGTGCCTGACAGCATTGTCCAAAGGCTTCTTAAACTGCAGGCTGCTGCTGTGACCACTGCCCTGGGGAGCCTGTCCCAGTGCCCCAACACCCTCTGGGTGAAGAGCCACTAGCGTAAAATGCAAACCCTAAAAAATAGTCACTTCATATGAAATTCTCATGCACAGCCTATATTACTGTACCCCAAGAAACAGTATTTCTAGTGAAAATCAGGAGTACTTTGTCTTTCTGAGATAGCTTTACATATGAATTGTCATAATACATAAAAGGACTAAGTACCATGTTCAAGTACTTGAAATCCTATAAGAATAAAATTCCACATGGCTGGGTCTTTGACCATTGCTGTACAAGAAAGACTTTTCTATTAAGGTCAGTATCAAGATACAAAAAAACCCCAAAAATCCAAAAGAAAATAAATCAACTAGCATGCATTGTGAACACAAAACTGTGAAGAAACTCTTATGAGCTGTGCTGAGGCCATGCACTCTCTAAATGAGAACTGAAATGTCACCTCTGAAGTGTATTTGTGTGTGCTACCCAACTTTGTAGGAAGACCAGAGACTCCTGTGACCCTGGTCTCTGCAGAAACAATCAGGGGAGTTTCTTCTCCTGATCTTACACAAAGCAGCCTTTGAATATTAACCCTGTTGTGTCCCCTACAGAACTACTGAAGCTGTGTAAGGCTGTAACTACTCATACTGCCCAAGCAAAGCACTTCTCTAACATCTGGAATGTGCCCTGCCAGATTAGCCTTGAATGCAGCTGCAGTTCTGCCAGCTCCTCCCACAGCAGCACAGAATGGAAAATGATCCCAAATGGTCTACGCTGAGCTTGAATTTTAATATATATATATATATATATATATATACACACACACACACTAGGTATTTGCTTCTTAACTGCTATACAACATGATTCAGGCCATAAAATAACAGTTCTGGAGTAGTTTGTGGGTAATTGCCACACGTGCTATCATTTGCCTTTGCAAAGAACTCAGTTCTTGCTCCTGGCACTTCCATTAGGCGTCTCTGGAGCTCTCCAGAAGCGCTGCTCTTGTTGCCAGAAGCACAGAGACTCCCCAGCCTGGGCCTCTGCTCGATAGCACGCCTTTCCTCTGCAGCAGATTTCAACTCTAGCACGGGATACTTGACATTCACACCAACTCTCATCCACAGCAGTTACCAAAATCAGGCTGGAGCAGAAAAGAAAAGGGGATCCATTTCATCTTTCTTTGCTCACTACACTTCTCTACTTTGTTAGTTTCAGGGCTGTCTACGTGCTTTGGAAAGGGACTGCAGGTGTCTGCAATCAATTAAAAACATTACCAAACCAGCCAACAAACAGCCAGTTTATGGATTCTGTGCCTCTCTAATCTCCCCAGACTCCCAGTATGGATTCAGACGTGAGGTTTGCAGTCAACACCCTCAGCAGAGGTCTCTGGCCAGCAGGCCGGGGTGCCCAGGGCTCTGCTGGCCGGATCACAGCGGAGCTGCGAGCAGTGGCCGGCAGCCGCCTCCTCCTTCGGCGAGCGCCAGGCGGCTGGATGGACGCACAGGACTGCACACCAGGATCTGCAGTTTCTGTGTGCAGCACTTCTGTTTTACTGATGAGGACAGACACTGTGTGTACTATGCTGCACAAATTAGGTGTCATCCACAGGTTCTTGGCTGAAGTTGAATATCCAAGCTTAACATCATCCTGAGAAGGTTTTTGTGCAAATGAGCGCTGTTAATCAAGTGTCATTCCTCGAGACAGGCACCCTGGGCAGAAGCAGTTGGATTCAGCAATAAAAATCCCATCCAAACAGAGCTTGCCTTTCAAAATCTGATCTGGGCATAAGCAAGGTGTTTGGAATTTTCCTTGGGCACCCTGATGGTAGGGCTTATTTATGTATATTTCACAGTTTGCTAGCCCTTAGCACAACAGAGATCAGAACCTTGGCTAGCATTTAATGGCAGGATAGAAATGGGATCAGGGAAGGGCCTACAGGGGTGTCAGGAGAGAGGATGCAAACTCTAGGCAATGCTCATCCTGCAGCAGGACACACAGCTAAGCCAGACCAATGGGACCATGCGGCAGCATTAAGCCAAGCAAGCATGGCATGCAGGATATGTGCACTGCTGTGTACTGGCTATAAATTCAGTCAGGACTGATGTTTCAGCTTCTGCCAGGACAGAAGCACAGTGTTACCATCTGTAAATAGACTCACATTTTCCAATTCAGCTACTGTTAAAGCTAATTTTTTTTTCTTATTTAGCTAAGAAATGTGTTGAAATTAGGGTCCCTCCAGGCAAGCACATTTGCCCTGGATTAACTGGTGATGCTGGATGCATTAGGTAACATTTAGCTAACTGATAGGTCTTCCTGACTTGTTCAATCATGTCTTACTAAACCATGAGGAATTAAACTGACTTTTCTTGAAAAACACATACCAAGACCACTTACACCATGAGCAGTCCTGCTTTCTAGAATCTGACAGTGATTATCACAGCAGTCACTCTGCCATCTCCTTCATTACACAAACCAAGGGAAGAACAAGAACCACACTTCTTGTGCCCTCTTCCTCCACATCCCCATTCTGGCCCCTTAAAATTCTTGCTGTGATCACCATCCCTGCAGTATTTGATCAGCCACTCTTTAGAATCAACAGGATTCAGATGCACTTGGCCCTGATCCAGTTTGCTAGTGCTCTCAGCTGCCTTTCATTTGCAGTTTCAAAAGTGACTTAAGAGACCCATGGCATCAGAAGCAGCTTTATTCTATGAAAGATCAGCCTTCTTCAGATCTTTCTGTCCTTTGGTTTGCGCTTTCTGTATTCAGCTACAGCCTACACTTCTGCAATGCTACATCTTCCAGTTTCAGATTTGTCTAACTTGAGTGAAGCTGAAATGTAGACAATTCTATGAATACAGCCATCAAATTCTGTATCAATCACATAGCAAGGAACTGCTTTGTGTGACCACCTATAGGTTATGAGCAATAGTAGCAGTGATTCACAGACTGTCAGCTGAGGGTACCTTACTAAATCTCATGAGGAATCTAAGTTTTGTATGAAAAGCCTAAATTGTACGTCACTGCATGCTGTGGTTTGTGAAATCCAGTGATTCCATTGTTCACTCTGCAGAGAAGCAGACCAGGACCACATCCCACGTGGTTTTCACAGAACTCCTCACGGGACTGCTGCAGTTCAGGAACTGACCCTGTCCCCACCCCTGAACACATGCACAACCCCCACACATACACACATATTCACTTCTGCCAAGAATTTAAATCAAAATCAAATACGGTTACAGCTGAGCTGGTTTGTAGGAGCCTTCTCAGAAACTGTCTATGTTGGTTGCCTGCCAAGATCCATTTTGTGTACTTTCTCCTAATTAAATTGTGTTGTAGCGCATTCTAAAGATGATGCAAAACCCTCCTCTTTAGCCTCCTGGTTTGACTGGAGACTTGCAAATCAACAAGCAAAATTTTATCTGGTTTTTTCAACGTATCTAATTAAATATTTGTCTCCACAATGCAGAGACCACTACTCCCATATATATGTTTCAAGAGCATTTTAATAAGCTAAGAAATATATTTCTGAATGATTTTCTGGCATTAAAATCCACAACCGGTGCCAAGTACAGCCAAAAAAAAAAAAAAAAAAAGCCCCACACAAGGGAATCCTCTACAAATTTGGCAAGATTTGGATAAAACTAACTCAGGCATGCTCTGATTTTGGGGGGGCAAACCTCCTATGTCAGGAAATCAAATGATCAGATACATGTGGTTAGGAAAGAATGTTTTCTCCACAGAAGGCTTTTTATTGTTTTTTTTTCTTTTCTGTAACCAACTAGCTCAGCTGTTTGGAAGTTTCTGTAGAGACATTCCTGCAGAGGATCATATAGTTATGTTGTGCCAACACTGCTCAGCTATGGAGCTACAGCCTGAGCCCCACCCCAATATGGGCCTGTGTGAAGTTCCCAAAGAGCTGGAGTCCTCTCCCACCTGCACTAGGCCACCTGAAGAATCTGGCACGTGGCTCAGAGGGACAGGAAATCTTTCTTCTTGGGGTGAAAATACATAAGTACAGACTAAGGTGACTTAGTTTGGCAAAGAAAGCAATAATTCTTCACCCAAAGAAGCCTGGGTCCTTATACAAGCAAATACTGAAAAAACCAAATGTAACCCAAGGCTTTCTAGAAATTTCCCCCTTCTTCAAGGTCTCTCCTTCTTCAGATGAATACACCCAAACAATCACCATGAGTAGTTGATCTGTTTAAAAGGCAAAGTTTGACTCTTGTAAGAGTCTGAGCACTTGCATCCACATTTAGGAGCATAAAGTTATGGCACCAGAATCCATTAAAAGTTTCCTAAACCCAAGGTCTGGTCTTTAGGCTTGCTCTCATTTCTCTGCTTCCCCTTTCATACCATATCTCTTGGAAAATGAGAGGTATGTTTAAAAATTAAAATAAGTGAAATATAAGCAACACATTCTCAGCATCTGAAAGTGTCTATGAATTCAGGTGGTTTTGTTCTGGTTTACCTTCTCCTACTTTAATATAGATGTTTCTTGATATTTTAAGTTCAGTGAAAGATGTTACTGCTCCATATTCTTTCTGGGCCCACTGTAGCAGATGTTCATTTTTCTCAGGAAAAAACTTTTCTTCTGTTTCTGCTGACAAGGAGAAGTTTCCCGTCTCAAACTGAACAACAGAACCTAAAGACACCTGATGGGAACAAAAACATATTTTAATGTGGTACATTTATCCACGCAGACATGTAGCATGTTTAAGCAATGTAATCTGTCACATCCAAATGCAGTGACTGAAGGTGATTACGGCTTATTTCCCAAAATACTCAAATGTCTCATGTTTTAACATCTGCATAATGATTCCTTTTTCAGAGATGTTTTTTAAAAGAAGGAAGTGCCCATCAGCCCAGGTGGGGTGTACAGGGCAGCTGATAAACAGAGGGCTCTGAACCACTCTCCAAAATTCTACTGCTGCAATAGTAGAACCACAGTGCTGCAAGGGGAGATAAACTTTGGGGGCAAAGGGAGGGAGAGGATAAGAAAAGGATGGTCTGGAGAAATGAAGGCAGATAAGAATGTGAAAAAAAGCTAAATAAAACTGGGAACTACTGAAGTAAATCCCAAATCAGAAAGAATGTGAGTCCAAGTTCAGTGACATATAAAGGCCAGCCTAGAAACAGAATGTAAGGAAAGAGAAAGGCTGAAAGAAAAGGATGGTATTTACTGCTGGTTTATTTACAGGAAGTGAGGAAATACTTTAGTTCAAAAGATAAAGCAGATGAGTTGTATACTTCTTTTGAAAAATTCTTAAAAATAGGTTACATTAACTGAGGTCTTGAATGGAAAGACTAAAGCATTATTTAAAATAGTGAAAATGGAAAAACAGTACATGGAAGGGTAATAGGCTCTGCAGGAAACCCAAAGATGCCCAAATAAAGCTTCACTGGAGTGGCAGTAGCATCATTCAAAAACAGAAGGTGGCAAAGGGTGAGACTCTCTTTCAGATTGTGACCTGCTTCAACCTGTGTAGGTCTTGTGAGATAAATAAGTCATTTCAGATTTCCTACAATGCAACATCATCCCAACAGCAACCTTTTGACTCTCCTGTCCCTGCAGATGGATGTAGCCAACACTTCCAAGACATCTGTCAGCTCTTGAGAGATCCCTGCAGGAAGTGGTGAAGGAGCAGCATTCCTTCATTTGCCCAACCCATGCAAACACTTCACTGTCTGTTCTTCAAGGTGCTCAAGGACTGGGGCCTGCATGCCCGACCCAGGCTGGTCCTTCGGTGGACACCTTCACTAAGATCTAAATACCAAGTCAGGAAGAGTCAGTACTTGAGTGAAAGCACAGCAAGATGAACAAGCTTTCAGGTGTGAAATCATCAGTGAAGACCTTTTTGGACATAGTCCCTGTAGTTTGTTCAGATACAACACACAGCCCCTACTTCCAGACCACTGCAGCAACAAGGTTTCATCAAAGTACCACCATTCCATCTTCTTCTCTTGTGCTGTGAGCATCCCAGGAAGAAGTCTGAGTCAACCTGCTGTTCTCCTCTCCCTTCCCACATCTTTCTACTAACTCAGACTTCTTTGGTGGAACGATATATTTTTTTACCCAACTGAGAAGCCAAAACTACTGATAACTCAATGAGGGGAAAAAAATAATAAAATACAACATAACAATTTGTGTCCAGAGCATTATTTACACATAAGTATTTCTCAACCTAATTATTTTGCACAGATTATGTGAAGCCAGGTTCCAATTATAGAAATTAACTAATGGCAACAAACTATTACCTTCCCTGAAGCTATTGTTGCCAGCACTATTTCAGGGTGATATAAACCAAATTGTTTGGCACTTGCAAGTATTTGTCCAAGTAGATACATAAATTACATCTTCAGCATGTGAGAAGAAATTGCAAATTCTTCCCTGTGCCTCCATCTGTAATGCCAGCATTTATTATGCACATATCATATATTCTTCTCTAAGAGAAGGTGCAGGTAGTTCAGAGTTCAATTTGACCAGATCTGTTACAAAAAACACCTTAGGAATCCTTTTGCCAGAATAGTTTTCAAAGTTAAAACTGACATCTGTTTCAATTCTGAATAATATTTCTTATTTGTTTTCAAATGACTACCATAAGAGGCTTCTTTTAAATGAAAAAAAATCTTTATTATTCAGTGTAACACAGACCACACCACATTCTCTCAATCCTCTCATAGTTCTTAAATAAGGAAGCAAAGTGTGCCATCAGAGTTAATCTGGTTCTAGGAAAGCAGAGTAACCAGTTAGCTCTATAAGGTATTTAGCAAAGAGCATTCACTTTGTATTTTCACCACCTAGAAGCACCCATGCCACGGGCTGATTTCATGGAGCACCTCTACAATGCTCCTAACACATCAAATTCTGTGTAAATTCCAAGTGTACAGTCTCAGAGGGTGGCACTGACACAGCACATGCCAGGTCATGCTGGATTGTGTACTTTTATATCAGAGACACGTGGGATATTTTCATAGAGCTTTGGCCTAACTAGAAAAATCTCCCATGTATGAAATTCACAGGATTTAAGGACTAAATCACTAATTATTTTGCAGGAATATTGAATAGATGTTGGCATTCCACCCTCAGAGACAAACAGTTTATTCAGTAAGAGCAGTAGTTCGTTTTCATTTACACACCGTTTCCATATTTTTTTTATGGTCAGCATCAGGGTAAAGGAGCATCAGTGTGTCTTTTTAAACATTTCAGGACAGCATGAAAGAAAATATTATTCCTTGTAAATAATCAAAGAAATTGATTACCTTGCAATAATACATTTTTGCTGTATCTTTCACTTGAGATAGTTAAATGTATGCTAACACAACAGCTGTCTTCCTCAGAATACACTTGGTTTTTAATTTATTACTAATTAAAACTTGAAAACCTTTTTCATCATCCTGCAGCATGACAAATGTCTTCCTGAGGGACAGATCCTATCAAAGTGACCATGTGCTCCAAGGGAGGAACCGACAGACAGAAAGCAGAGCAACTAAAAAGTCTGGCACAAGCATCCTCACCAAGTGATCACACAGTAAACATCTTTAAACAAACATGAAGCTTATCGTATTTATTTTTTTCAGTCGCATACTGAAGTCTATTTGAAATGCTGGTTCCACTACCCAGGTTTTAGGAAGGACTGCAGAGTTCTGCTGTGCTTGCCAATGTTGGGATTTTTACTACACAGACCTAAGGCAAGGTTAAGTGAGCCAAGCACATTATTTGTTCTGGAAAGAATTCAACAGACCCTTCCAAAAAAGGCAACCATCACTGTTTCAACACCTGCCTTGAACATTAACTACTTACTCTTCAGAACAAATCAAAAGCAAATCTAACATGCTTAGGATAATGCAAAGCATTAAAGTCTAATAATGTTTTAAATATCTGGGAATGAACCAATTTTTATCTGAGCACTAATTATGCACTGATTGAGTGATTAAGAGACTGCTGCCACAGCCACTCTTATCTCCTCCCTTCAACTCCTTTAGTGGTTACTTTCTGAGGTTGCAGAGTGGAAAAAGTGCCCCAGCTCTATTTCTTCCAGTTGTTGTGAGGACATGAAAAGGAACTGCACTGGAAACATCCTCTGCTGTTGAGTAAACCTACATGTCTTGTCACTTTTCTGAGACTAAATGAAGAAGCTGGACATGGAAAATCTGTTTGGAAGACCAAAAGATACTGGCCATGTCCACTAACCACAGCAAGCACCACAGTTCAAAGGGCTGTTCCTCAGGGGAAAGGAGGATCAAGCATGGGATATTGAAAATGCTACCAAAACCTGAGTACTTCATCAAAGAACAAAACATATTTAGGAACGTATTTTGGCTGCATACACTACTAACCTGCTGACCACTGGGGAAACCAGGGCCTGAAATTTTCTCTGCGCCATACCAAGGCAAGGAAATATACACCCCTCAGGCTGGGGCAACAAAACCAAAACAGCCTTCATACATCCCTCAAGAAAAGTTTCCAGTCTGAACAAAACTGCCCTTGCAAGGCTGCCATGGTAGTTCAGGACACCAGTTACCTGGCAGAAGTGCCAAATGTCATGAGTTGCTATTCCCCAGAGAGAACAACTCTCAAAACCAAACCTGAGTCATCTCAAATATATACAGTGGTAAGTGTGAATACTGCACACACAAAATGGCATATTCTGTTTCTTATTTTACCTATTTCCTTCTCTCCCTTTAAACATTTATTGCCTTTTTTTTTTCTTTGAATCTGATCCAAGAGGATATTTACTTTGCTTTATAACATTTTAAGTGTTTAACACAGTTATAATTCAGAACTCCCAAATAGGAAGTAAGCTCATAATTCAGCCCTGAGAGAGAGGTGGGCACCTCTGGGACATGACTCAGGATACAAAGGTAAGTGTCCACAGCCACCCAGCATGAAGCAATCCCTCGCCCCACAACAACAGCTACACCACTACCCATCGAGAGCCTGCCAGCACAAGGACCACCTAATGACCCCTAAAGCCATGATGGAGGCAAATATACTAGGAGGAAAAGAAGCAGCATCCTTCATATTTTTATCTGAGCTGTACAGTATCAGACCTGTGGTGGAACATGTAGGAGAGGAGAATATCTGCTCAGAATAAAATTGAAAGATTTGAACCAACTATTGGAGCAGCCTACATGGGGATCAGAGTCAGCCAGTGTTTTTTGGTATTGTACTTTGATGTAATTTCATCCTCTTACAGAGGAAAAATAAAGTCACAGATGGAGAAATATCAGGTATTCCAAAACTCAAAAATGTATCTTTTGTTGTTCATAAACTCATATACAACATACTTTAATCATCAAGAGAACAATTCTTTTCAACAAGTGAATAAAAACATGCTGCTTTTGAAATTACATGCCACATTTGTGAATCACCTATAAAATTTGCATAATCCTTACAGCCACAGAGGTGTGATGTTCTCAGGCAATGACAAAATTTTTCATTTTGCTCTCAAGACCACATGCAGTCATTACAAAATTCCACTTCCAGTTCTCACATTTTTAAAAACATACACATAAGAAGCACCATCTTAAAATACATTTTAGATTTTAATTCAACTTCCTGGGAGATACTCAGTTTTGCAGCTACCAAAGATCCTTCTATAATTAAGGCTGTTCAGTGTTTTCTCAGGATGAAAGCAGAACCTTACAAGATCAGAGAGTGGACTCCTGCACATCTTTATACATCTAGGAAAAAGATCCTGGGATTTTCTATCAAAGCTGAATCTGTGTCAAATCAAGTGGAACCTTCAAAACCCCTAAAGAACAGTTACTAGAATGATAAAGAAACAAACAAGAAAATCTATGGAAAGGGGAAATCTGGTACCAAAGTTTAAGGCTCAGCAGGAGTTTATTAATTGCACACAGGTAACTGCCCACTTAATTTAACAACATCTTAATAGACTCAACATAACACTTGTTTGATATGACCAAAATAAGGTAGCAGAAGCTTTTCCAGGGATTCTGTTTCAAGTCAGAGGCAATTTAGTGGAAGAAGTGAGAGGAGAATTAAAGCCTATCTATGCAACTGCAGCTATAGTTTCCACTGGAATCAGTGACTCAGTAACAACCTGTTGTGATTTATTATCTCCACGTCACTAACACCAGTAGTCTGCCAAAATCCACTGCCTGCTTCTGTAAACTTCCACTGGCTAAACCCCCTGTTTACTGAAGCAAGCAAAGAAAGGAAGGAGCCATGACCATACAGAAGAGAAAAGACTATCACAGGTGCCTGTTCCAGGTCCTTCAGCCTCCTGCAAGATTGGTTTGGGAGTACACCTCAACCACTAAATGCCCAAATAATATTTGTTTCCTCACTCTTGCAGGCTGGATTAACTTAAAAGTCCACATCTTTCTGACTACCAGCTGTCTTGGTCCTGAAAGTGATGGGTCTGGGCTCCTCGAGGGACCAGGAGAAGGAGGAATGCTTAGGAGCAGTCAGAGGCAGTAGTGAGAAAGATCAGCAGGAGATACGAGAGGCAGCATCATTCAGATCTGGCCTATCCACACTCCTAACACAAATTCAGGTTGGAGCAATGACCCACAGAGACAGCCCACTCTCACAGCTGAAACAAACACCACACAGTAAAGCTTGAGTTCTGAAAGATGTCTGAAATGACATGGGATCTAGTATGAACTCCGTGACACTCTTAGCAAACCAAGCTCCCCAAAAAAATGCAGGCCTTTGAAGTCTTGTGAAAGAATAATCTAAGGGACAAGCACCTACCTAGTTTCCTGTGAAATTTACTGGCAAGTTTGTATTCTTGAAATATTTCTGCCCAAACCAAAGTGATTACAGTGAAAGCAGAGGATAGCTATACATCATAAAATTTCCCTATTTTGGGACATCACACAAACAGAATTTTTTTACTATACTCTGCATATTCCTTTAATGTACTATATCTTGCTTCCTAAACCAGAAATAGCACTTCTCTTCTGCAATGTCTTCCTGAAGCAAGCTTTGAAGGAAAAAAGTCCTCAACCCCCTGGATACTTAAAGATGCCTTGCTAGGGTTATTGTACTCTTAAACTCCTTTTACATGCATCATATTCAAGCATGTACTTACTACTCTGCCACTTTCTGCCATTCCTACTGCTGACAAAATCCTTCCACTCCTTTGCCAGCAATCACCACCACAGGTAGCCTGAGGTCCCCCTAATATTTCTGGGAGTAACCTATTTATATATACTTTAGAAAAGCAGTATTTTGCCAGGGTTGAATCATGCCAGGACACAAAGTCTACAGGGAAATTTACCATCGTGAAAAGCATAGTAAGAGTTACTGTTTACTAAGCACTGCTTTTAATTTGACACAAAATGTTAATTTTCACATTTTTTCAAAAGTCAAGGAAACAGTCTGGGGACCAGAAGGGAGAATATGAACTTTTCCAAGTGGAAAAGGGCAACTACAGGATTATTTCCAGCTCCTGAGTAGAAGAACGATGAAGATTTGTAAAAAAAAAGCAAACTCAGGATTCTGCAGTAATGTAAACGTCCTTTTAAATTCCTCTTCACACTGTTACACAACACTGAAAATCTACTGCTTTTACTTTGAATAGTGAAAGGTCACTATTTATACCAAATTTATCACTAGTCATGCATTTCCTATCCTTCCTCACTCTTCTCCTAGAAGAGCACTCTGTTCACATCTGGGTCTGTTTAACCAGTGATTGGAAATTTAGCCTCCTGATTTCCCGTTAAATACTAGGCACAGGAAAACAAATAGCACTTGTTTTTCAGTGAGTTTTGTCAGTCTTCCAAATCTAGTGCAAACCATAGAACAGCCTGTGGTTTGGTGGCAGTGACCCAAAATATGTGAACCATATTTTCATGAAGTGGGAGGAATAAACCAGCAATTGGTTCAAGTAATAAGAACATGGATATTTCTTCTTAGAAATACAGAAATTACTAATAATTAAACTCTTCACTCTATCACTGTCTTCTTTACAACTTTTATCTTTTCAAATCTCAAACTAAGAGCAAGTGATCTGGTTTTGTATTTATCATTACTGCTCTTGCTTCCTCCATTTCACTACCTTAACACACACTCACTCCTAGCTCTTGCAAGTAAGGTTATTTGTTTGCATAAGTGTTTTCTTATCCATAACTTTTACTCATTCAATTGCCTGAACAACTAACTCAGAGAAAAACCTCAAGCATCACTTCTTAAATCATACATTACATAAAATAACATATGTAGATACTTAAGGGGGTTTTGGATCTTTTCTAACAGGAAATCACAAAGGATTGGGACCTTTTTTCATTGATTGAATTCTCACTACTTTCACTTGCTGAGTAAAGACATTCCTAGGCTATAAAAGCAATTAAAAAAGTTACCAAATATAAAGAAAAAAAATTACTTTCTGAGTAGCACCTATAAAACCTTCTTTCTGTGCAGTTTCATAAAACTTCTGGTTTCCTGCCAAGACATGTTGGCAATAAACTAGTTTTAGGGAAGGAGAGAAATGACGACTTGATGGGAAGGAAGGAAACTATTTTGCTGTATGAAAACCTAAAAGTGGGGTGGTGGAAGAGGTCTGGTAATATTTTTCTGCAATACTGACTTGCACCAAAATCACAGGTAAAAGCAGTTTCTACAGTAGCTGTCTAGCTTACATAAAGCTGTGATGTCATAATCTAACCAGTCTAGTGAAGATGTCCTTCAACTTCCTCTCCCACTCCCCTTTATAATGCAATTTTGGCATTTATTCCCTGCAGAGGAAAAAAAAATAAAATGTAGCACAGATGCTACAAGCATTCCCCTTGCTGAACTGAACAGAGCTTCCCACCCATGCAATACTCTTCAGAGTGATGAGCTACACTTGAACAGAAAGTGCCCAATTCCCAAATTGTTGTATTTTTGTGACATGTACAAATATACAATCAGATGAATATGACTACATGCACCAGTAACTGAAGTGATGATTTCCAATTACTTTAGGCCAGGCAGTCCATGCACTAACCCATTTCAGGTATTTTTGGATTAAAATGCCAGGATACTAAGGTACATTTATTTTTAACACAATGAAAATAAACTCCAAACTTATTTTACTGAAATTACAATAATTTCACAGCATCACCTACTTCACCCATCAATATACAGCAACTCATGCAGAGTCTGAAAATAATCCTGTCCATGCTAAATATATTGCTAACACCACACTAGTCAGACACCATATATTCTTTTCTCTTTCTCATGCACATACAGAAAATTGTTGTCAGGTTTATATCAAGATGCCCAAATTTTTTCTTAAGACTACTCACTAGTGTTCTTTCTGATTTATAGATGGGGAAAGCACCCCAAGAAGCAAAATGACAATACAGGCAACAGAACAGTGAAGTTCAACTCCCCTTAGGTGCCATGCTCCATCATGATGGCTTCCTCCAAAGTACAGTCACTATGTGAGAATCACTGTGCTTCCATTCTGTGCCACTTTGGAAAAAACTCTTCAAAACACAACATTAAAAAAATCCTGATGCTAACCCAACACAAGCTTTGGTTTATTTGGGGCATGCTACCTAATTTTAATGATAATTTATTCCACTGTGAGGTTTAGCCACCAGTAGGAATTTTGTGAAAATCAAACCATGAAGACAAAGCACATATGTCACTGAGTGAAACTGTGCATTACATGATAAAAATAAATACAAAACCACACATACACACCAAATTTACATGTCCATACTGAAAAAACATTTACCAAGAAGCTAATTTGTCCTTCCCCCATACTATAACCAATCACCAAAGCCTGGATTTTCTCCCATGTTCATTTTAAGCTTCTTAACTGATGGAGGACCAGGCGGAAGGCAAAAATCCATGCTTGAACTATGGGATAAGAAGTTAAACACCAGCCCAATTCAGTAGTATTGTATTTTCCCAGTCTTTTGGATATGTGCTGATACAAGCTTTAAATCTTTTCATCCTTCTCAGGATGAAATGGAAACTCAAACAATAAATTCACAGAATGAAGGAAACAGACCATTTTGCTAATGAGGACACTGAGAACACACAGCCCTGATTCTACCCTCTTCTCCAGTACAATCACCATTCAAGCTCAGGATACCTTGGTTTCTCTACCTGTACAATGCTAACAGCAGTTGTTCTCCAGTTCATCACCTACTCATATCCTGGAGACACCTTTGCTAGAAATAGCTTTGAAACTTATAATACAATTAATTTTTGTTTTTTATTCAATTATTTACTTACTCAAAGCACATGTCCCTGTAACAGTTTGAGAATTTATTATGATACTTTACAAGGAAAAAAAAAACTAATATTAAAAAGAAATGAAGAGCTAAGACTTTACTAATGGTTCCATGATCCTTTCACTACAAACTTTGACCTGGCTCTAGCAGTGTGGTCTTTATCAGCAGCAGGACCTGGAAGCTATCATTTAAATTTCTTTACACTACTTACCATTCTAACCAGGATTCAATCAATGAAAGTCATTGCAATTCATACTTTACATACACTATATTAATACAATTGTGAATTAATGTATTGTTTGGAAAGTCTGAAAGAAAAGCTGGAAAGTCAGCAAATATCTTGCCTGAGGCTTCCATAGAGACAGACACAATAGTTATGACACTCCTGTGGTATGCTTGCCATGGAATTCATGGGCACTAGAAAAGTTTCTTCAAATTCTAAATCTTTTATGATTCAACATACTCAGTCCTCTGTTCTGGCTATTCATTTAAGGAGACTGAACAAGTCAGAGCCCTTTAAACAAGGGCTAAGGAAGCATGCTCTGCACTGTGCAGCCCTTGGAGCTGCTATTTAGAGTCCTAGGGTCAGTTGTCTGAAGTCACTGAAGGCTCTGGCACAGAGGCAGGGAACCTCTCAGCAACTAGGGCAGAAGTACTATGTCCCTCTGCCCCACAACTTACCTAAAACAAGAACCCATGATTCTGGAAAAGGACAACCTTTCCTAGGACAGAGACTGTTGCAGAATTGCAAATTAGCACAGCTCAACACAGGCAAACAGCTCTATGCAGAACTAGAGCACCATGATCTCTATTTAGCATACTGCACTTGCCTACAGACGCTGCTAGGATTTGCTCCATATTTTTCCACATGATTCTGTGCTGTTTTTTCAGAAAGCTTTTGGGAAAACAATGTATTTGTCCTTGTGAGCAGAGTGGAACTGTGCAAAAGCAACAGATGGTGACCACATTTAAAGTTGTTCAGCCCATAACCTCATGGCTTAACACCCCAAGATGCCCTGAGAAACTGGGCCATGAAAAGTGGGAAGGTTGATGAATCCATGCCAAGAGACTGAAGTTAGCTTATGTTTACAGCAAAAAATATCACCTTAAGGAAAGAACAAACAACTTTAAGAGTGAGAGGGATGACAGAGACTAAACTGGGAGCGGTAATGGTGGATCAGTACCCTGGTACATGCAATCTTGTTCTTTGAGCTCTTTGTAGGAAAGAAAAATAGAAACCTTAACATGGTGGAAGGAAAATTACACAAATTCTTGTGGCACTTAATGAGACCCAAAATTGTTATGGAGAGCTAGCTAGTCAGGTGGATTAGGGATGGGTTAACATTGAGAGCCAGTTCAGTCCCTTGCAACAAAAAGGCAAGGACCCACAGGCAGGAGCATTATCCCAGCACCACAGGCTGGCAGGATGGCACCAGGCACCACAACACTCAGCCCGTACCATGACCAGCAGAGAGTAAAAGATAGAGATGTGAGAGGAGGTATTTGATTTGAGTCCCCCCAACACTGCAGCAAATCTGTAGAGCCTACCAGGTACTCCTGCCCCCCCTAAGAAACAGTCCACTCCTCCCTGCAGCATCAGTGGCCAAGTTTACCATGGCAGTTCTTGAGGTCAGGCAACTTCTTGCCTGGCAAGATCCATGACTGCTGCTGCTCACCTCTTCAAGCCTGAGTTTGTAACCAGAAGCACCTGACACAGTTTTCTGCAGCAAACACTTATTATCTAAGGATACAGTTTTGGCAGTCAGAGCCTTAGGCACATTCCTATTGTTCCTATACCTCAATTCAGGCTGCTGAAAGGCCACTGAGACAAACCAAGCAAGCTCAGCATAACCACTATCTGAACTCCAGCACAATCAGCTGAGCAGAAATGGATGGGTCTCAGCAGACCTCTCTCCACTCCCAGAGCAAGATAAGGGGAGAGGAAAATTCTGGGTGCAGAGGAAGAACACAAACTAGCTGAATAAAATCTAGCTGATAGGAAATGGGAGTGATGGTGCATTGTAGGAGAAAATCAAAACTAAACTGAAAATAAGTCCAAGGCTTTATTATCTGATGAAAGATCCTGCTTCTTTTGTCCATGAGAGGAATGAGGACTTGTCACACTGTTGTTCCTCAGTCATTTTCTGAGCAGACCAGAACGGTACTGGCTGCACTAAGGACACATAACAGGAAGATAACAGTCACAAGTCTCCAAAACACCAATGAAAAACCTAAGATTGTGAATATCTTAGAATAAAAACAAAGCCATATTTCTTTGCACCAATCAGTAATACACTGTACTGGAAACAAGACTGAGCTCTTCGAAGTTCAAAATATCAAGGCTACTCCTACTCTTATACCTTGATGACAGGAAAAAGAAACACAATTCCAGAAAGCTTGCAGAGTCCAGCAAGTGACAGAACTCTTGGTGCACTTCACCATGTCACTATCACACCAGGTCAACTGAGAGAGCAGTGTCCCTTTCCAGAATTCTAATGCTGCAGCACTGTGCATCTTCCTGTCCTGCTGATGCACAGTGATACAACTAAGTTCCCACTGGGTGCTGCAGAAACAATCTTGCCTACCGATGTCAGCTGTGCTGGAGGAGGAAAATTAAGCCCTATAAGGACACTGCTAAAAATAATCAAGTTTAGTTCTGCAATTAAAGTTGAATATAGTGAAAGCTGCAACTTTCATAAAGACAACTCATGATTAGACATGATGTCATGCATTAAAAATTTAATCCAAACAACTTGTCTGTTTCACTACAAATAGCAAACTTGAATGTCCTGGCAAACAGTAAAGGACATGATTTACAAATACTAGGTAATATTTGGATCTTGCATTATAAGCAGTGCTCCAGTCTTTCTGAGAAATAAAAATGACTTCATTCTGGGCTTAGCTTGGTCATTTCAATAGACCAAAGCTTCATCAGAGACATAAACCATAACTGGACATATTGAGTTCAATAGATACAAATTTTTGTTTTGGTCACAGACCACACAATTAGCATTCACTCTTAATATTTCCAATCGCCCTAAGGCTTTTTGCTTTATGGTACTGTTAGACTCCCAGTCAGGACTGGCAATCTGGTATAACCTCACAGCTTTTTGAACTCTAATGACTGTTATAATAATTATATAATGTGCAGATTCTGAAAAGCAGTTTTGCTTCCCTTTCCTTAAATTCACATAACAAGTAATTGGCTACTTTTCCCAAACTGCTTTGCCCTACCACCTAACTGTTCCCCAGAGCCCTACAATGAAACTTGACCCTCTCTTAATTTTTTTTTTTAAATCTAAGTTTGAAAATTTTCCAAATGAATGCCATTAACTCCATGCCTTATGTGACAAGCAGCTATGACAGAGAGCAGGCCAGAGGACTGTGTACACTTACAAAGAAAACTCTTCGGATTCCAGGTGCCAATCTTTCTGTTTTTAGCTTCCAGACCAAAGGCAAAGGAGAGTTGAGAAGAAACACCAGAGGCTTCTGATGAATATGCACTGATGAAATTGGATTCAAATGTAATGTGACCTACAGAAAAACACAGAAATATGTGAATACTTCCTGGAATTTTTAACAATGAATCAAAGGTAATTTTTATATATATATTATGACTTTTAGCATTCAGACCTCTTGATTCAGGATTACAGACTAATCTACTTCCACAAAAGTCAGTCAACAGAGCAGAGAAAGTAAAATATGAAAGAGTTAACATTTGTGCTCTATGCTTGCAAAGCACTGCTAAAAAGAAAACCTTGGCAAATGCTGATGAAAAATATCTTATGCAAAAGGTCAAACCACTAAGTTGAGAGTTGGAGAACAAGGAGATAAAAAGAATTGCAAAGCAAACTCTGATTTCTGGTTTCTAGATGGTAGTCTACAAAGCTGGCTTAGAGTATTAAACCTCATCTGCTGATTCTGTTAAGGGCATAAATCTAGCCTGCAAAACAAATAAAACTAAACAAACAAAAAACCAGGAGGAACAAATCCAGAAACACAAGCGAGTACATTACTTTATGGAAGGAATTCCAAAAGAAATTTTAACATACACTAGGGAAAGAAAATGCCTGTGTTCAGAGGCTAAAAAGGTACACAGGGTAAATGATCTGAGGAAAGTGGACATCATGGAAGTGAGGCAACCTGTTAGAAGTGGCTTTGAAACAACCAGTTTGTAGTTGCTGCAAGTCCCTCCTGCCCAGCTCCTCATATCCCAGTACTGCCCTTCTAGAAAGGGTTCAATGTTGGACAAAACCATAACCAAACACACAACAGAACAGCCTGTCCTTTTTTAGCATATACAGACTTGCAATTGATATTACAGTGGTTTTTGTGGCACCTAATAAGCTGTTTAAGCAGTGAGGATTCAGCTTGATACTTCATCCCACATTACAGGAAGAAACCTCTAGTGTGCAATGGAGAGATGATCTACTGAGCAGGGAAGCTGATGTCCCACCATACTGGTGACAGGCAGCCTCCCTGACAATCACAGCTCTTTCTAAAAAAAGTACAGAGGAAACAAACATGAACACAACCACCAGTTTGAGTGGTGGCAAACAGAAATGAGCACAAAGATAATTGAGAATTAATTCTGTATTCTGCTAGAGAATTTAAAAGGATATTTGAAATAGAAAAGAGCCACTACATATAGTTCACTGCATGATTCTTATATAGTGGCAAACAACCATTAGTTTACCAGTAAAGTAAATGGAGATTCATCCAGTAAACTAACTAGATGAAAGCTAGAGACCAAATTGAAAACTAGGTACCTATTACTGTTGAAAATATTTTCCAAAATAGACAGTAGTTTTAGTTTGGTTGGTTTTGGTTTTGTGCTTTACTTGGGGATTTTTGTTTGTTTAGTTGTTTTTTTGGGTTTTAATTTTTTTTTCTTTTTCATTTTATTTATTTCACCTTGAAAAGTTCACTATAAAGTCAAAGCCAGGCCCTGGTCTCCGGTCCGAGACACCCAGAGGACAGCAGAAAGACCTTTTATCACTACTTAAGAACTTGCAAAAAACCTAGCAAACAGCTGGCTGTGCTCTCACACTAACTGGCAGCAGTTGCTTACAAGCAGAATGCACCAGATTCTGAAATGCCACTGACCAAAGGTGTCCCCAGTCCCCTCAGTGACAGACATCAAACCCCACACACATGCCTCTGGGAGCACCGAGGACATCCCTGTCCTCCTCTTTGTTAAGCTTGATGAAAACTTGTTGGAAAACTGAGTAAATCCATATTTGTACTAAACCCAAGCAGCCTTAAAGAATGAGCTCCTCTCTGGCCAGCAGCTGGGCAGTGACAGCCCTGCCTGCAGGAAGGCCAGGCAGTGCCATCTTCTGCTCTCTGCAGCCACCTCTGGCACCACCTGCCGCTCCAGCAGAGGACACGGTGCTATTTACACATTTCACAAAGAAAACACCAATACCAAGAACCACATTTCTCTCTATTTACTGCCTCTAAAGAATAAAATACCTAATTTTAGCAAAATGCAGGGTGGTAGTGCTCTCAATTCTAATGGGAGGATTGAGATCTGAAACGCCAAACAGTCATGCTTTTAGCTACAGAAACTGCTTTTCTCTATCAGCTATAAGAGCCAAAGTAGTTCTGTTACCTGAAAATATGAGAGAAATTATTCATTTTACAAGACTCCTGCTTTGTTGTTCTATCTAGAAATGGAAAGGTGAAAGTAAAAAGGAAAAGGTGTTTAGAACCACTATTAAATTCACGACAATTAACCAGCTTTCATTAATTCCTGTGGCTTTTCAGCTCTAATCACTGCTAATTAATAATAAGCTGTTAAAACTATTAAATGTAATTACCTTGTTCTAGGATCATGTTTTCTTACAAAACAATAAAAACCATGTAATCTCAGTTTAGTAAAGTAGTCCAGTTATATCTTTTGAAGTTCTGATCTCAGAAATATGAGTTCAAATTTCATGCTGATTTTTTTTCAGCTTCAAATGGCATAAAGTGCATCCAACATACTTCCATGCCCAATAATAACTCATTTCCTTTGATCCTAGATATTGGTGAAATTACTTATAGTTTGTGTGCTTAAATGACCAAGAATAAAAACCAGTAACAATGCTCTTGCACTGGCCAACAGGAGCACTCAGCTTAGGCATGCATCCTGGCTGTGTCTTTGTCAGAATGTCAAGTCAATGTAAAAGATAT
Source organism: Pyrgilauda ruficollis (assembly GCF_017590135.1). NCBI lineage: Eukaryota > Metazoa > Chordata > Aves > Passeriformes > Passeridae > Pyrgilauda > Pyrgilauda ruficollis. The sequence goes on along the minus strand of NW_024527710.1, from coordinate 3,331,224 downwards.
GGCTCTTATTAGAAACTTCAAAAAATTTTTGCTATTTAAAATCTCTGTTATTTTTTAAAAGCAGGGATGATACAATACATGTAACACACTCTGAAAATTTCATCTCAGAAACAGCCGGGCCAAGTCCTTTGGGTAATAAGGACATGAAGAGGTACCTCTGTTTCAACTGATCTCAGACAAAACGGTTCAAAACCAACAACTATCACAGACAATACAGATGTTTTAAACTTCATGAAGATTTCTTCCTGTTGTTTGAGTCACATGAGAGCGCATAGAGCAATCACACTGCCTTAGTGAGAAAATCAGAGACTCTTTGCAACTGGATCTACTATCAGACTCTGTTGTTGCTATTCCCTCAGCTTGTAAAATTAAAGAAGTATATAATGCACACATACATTATTATTTCCATACATGCACGAAAATAATCAACAAAGTTTGAGCTGTATGCAGAAGTGGTGACGTATCTACCCATGCCTTTGGCTGAAACTGCAGGATAAATTATACCACATAATGGAATTTTCCTACATTTCTTCCTGAAAAGTGCAGATCTTTGGGAAAAGCTACAGAACTTCAACACCAAATCAACTTTTTCCATAACTAAATTAAATGCTGCTGTGCAAATTTTCCAAATAAACGGTGATTCTGCATTACTGCACTCTTCAGTGATGCTCATGACTAAACAATAAAACACATAATGCAAAATTCATGTGCCTAGTCCTAAACTTAAGAAAGAATATCATTAATGTGACTGTGCTTCTGCAGGAACCTCCATCACTATACTACTCAGCATATATATTCCCTGTCACTACACTTGTTTACATAACAAAGTACACAGGAAAAATACGAGTCTTGAGCATAAAAAAAAAAACTTGGTTCTACAAACTGGAAAAGAAAAACCCAGAGCTCCACAGAAACTGCTGAGGACCATCTTGGTCATCATCTTTTTCATAATCACTTTCTGCTTTAGAGCTAGCACTGCTGAGGAACGTACCTGCTGGGTAGCCAGGTCTGAATGTGATTGATCCCACTGAGAAATTGTACAAAATTAACAGACTCCCCACAGCATAACCATTTCCTCCCTTATATTTACAGTTGCTCCAACATCACTGTCAGTACTTGATGATACACAGCAGTGGTATCTGAGAGACCTTTTTCTGGTTCTTGGAAAGTTTTTCAAGCAAACTGCTGAGAAGTTACCAGCACTCAAGATCTTAACACCAAAACCCTGCTGCCAAGCATTGGGTTTTTTACATTGCATAACTCCAGTCAGTGGGTATCACAGGGAAATTTCAGCCCAGGTACTGTAGGCATGGTCAGAACAGCTCACCAGAGAGGTGTTTATGTGAGGGAGAGTGGTTTGAACTGCAAAGTCCAAGTGAAAGCCTGGACTTTGACTATGCATCAGAGGCATTTAAATGCCTCTTCCCACTCCTGCTTCAGAGATTGAAAGGCTTAACAGGACTCTAAGGTGTTAAAAGTTATTACATCTACACAAACACAAGTTCAACACTTGAGCTGCACCAGCACCCCAGCGCAACACCAGCCCTCTCTGTAGCTGTGCCTTGCAGAGCTTTCTGCTGCCACAGCTGTGCTCCCACTGACTTGGCCCTTTGCTAACTTCTGGCATGGCTGCCTCCATCCACAGCATCACAGAGGAAGATCTTCATCCCCGCTCTCTCTACAGCAATCTCAACAAAATACCATTTCTGCTGCAGTGCCCCCACTGTGGCTCTAGTTACACCATGCCTTAGCTGAGTCCCAAGTGATTCCCCTCCCCTGGACACCTTTCTGTCCCATCTTAGCTCAAGAGCTATTCAAGACACATTCTGTCTTATGTCTACAGTTCACAGCACCTTCAGAACACAACACAAATTGATAGAAAGATACTGAATTGCTTTGAACCACAAAAAAAAAAAAAAAGCTTCTAATTAATAGCACAAGAGATAACTATAAAATTTCCCTTTCTTTTTGTATTTTCACTGGCAAAATCCATATTAATAAATATTTATGGAAGCCTTGCCCAGAAACTCCATCAAAAACTAATCTTATGTGTGTTCAGTGCTGCAAAGAGTGTTTTGAAGACATGGTATGAAACTCTGGACTCACTGAACTCTGTGGTAAAGTTCCTAACTTTTTTCTGAAAGTCACATATAAGCATCAAAAAAAAAAAAAAAAAAATCAGAGATCCAAAAAGGGACATTCTCCACCCATTCCTAGATTTTCAAACAAGCTTATAAAGTACACACATTTGGTACTTCTCAAAAACATAATGCATTCAAAGTCTTCTGCATCTCAGGCAGCTCTGTGACCAATTCGGTCAAACAATACCAAAAGAAAATGAAGCCAGAATAATTAAATGGACTTGGGCATTTTTAGGTCACCTAGTCCATTTAAAAAGCAGCTGCTATTGCTTTGCCCATATTATTTTAAAAACATATTAAGAGACAGCATATTACCCAAGCAGACAGCACCACAACAGTACAGGAAAATAAGCCAATGTGGTCCAACACATTCCTCACTCCCAGTGAAGGGCTCATTTGATCACAAAGCTGTTGCACAGCCAACATTTTCATTGTGCAATCAATAGCTAGGCCAGACCTTCTGGGCATGTGTGTCAGCAATGGCCCTCTCAGCAAGGCTCAGCTTCAGCAGCTGTTTGTCAGAGGAAGCTCCTCTTCAGACTCACGTCTGGCCCCCTTTGGCACACACTCCTCCAAAGAATACATGACTAACTTGTGAGGAATACAACAATTTGGTCATAGCTGAAAATTATAGACTAAAGCTATTCTGAAAATCTTAGAACAAAACCTACGCATTCCTCTTTAAAGAGCCTAGGTACAAGCGGGATGTGAAGCCCAGTGGTTCTGTCCTATTTGCTAGAATGCATTTTTCCCTTCATGGGCACAGTGCCCACCAAAGCTCTGCTGGCACTGCTGAGCCAGCTGCCTCTGTCCAGACCATGCTGGTCATCGCTCCCTGCACATTCTGCACAGTTCCTTTAAGGTCTCCAGCAGCAGAAAGGTTAAGGAGGCTGCAGAGGCTTCTGTCCCCAGAGATCAGTTTCGTGGAAGGCTGAGTATCACCACAGAAACCAACTATAAAAACAGTCTATGGGCTCCTGCCCCACTACTCTGGTAAAGCAATTTGTACTATGTGAAAGGCAAGGACATAAATGCTGAAAACTGATCAAAGTAAATGCTGCTGTTAAAGTACCATTTTGTTTTGCTGACTTCAAGGCATCAAATCACAGGCTCCGTGTTTTGTTCTAAAAAGATGAAAGCTAAGTGCCAAGGATTTGTAAGGTTGAATTAACAATTCCGGCATGAAGACCTTTAGATAAATTCATAGCACATTTTCCAAAACAGCCATTACAAATCTGTGCTAAAAAGCCAGGACAAAATATGCAGCATTGTATTGAATTACACTGTCTAGGCTTGGACAGCTGTTCTCTAAAAAAGAAGAAAAAAAGAATTTTAACTCTCAGATCACGTAAGTACATTTTCTGACTTACAAGTGATGCAGTAAAGACAGAATGACATCTTAACTCATTACACTGCTGCAAAGATTAAATTAACTAATTCAAAGCATGCAAAATTTAGAGCCGAAATATGAAAATTTACACCTATCTCTGCCCTAAGTATTCTCATCCCTTTTGTTAATACAATATTTATAGAACATAGTTTATTCTGGTATTACAAGTCAAAGAAATTAATACGAAGAAACTTATTTTTACAGTTCACTTGTATCTATCAGTATAGGAGATTTGGAATTTCTACTGAAATTCACTAGAAAAAAATATAATGTTAGCACATTGGCCATAACAGAATTTAGTTAAGGATTAATCCATTAATCCAGTTCAGCTGGTGGGATCTGGTACTGCACCACTTTTCAGAAGTGTTTATCAAGTACTTTGGGAAGGATCCTTTTCTTCTTCAAATAAAACTGAAGAAAAAGCATACTCTTTAGACAGGGATTGTGATTCAAAATGAAATACTGTTTTTTCCTCCCCTTCATATTTTTTGCTATGCTCACTGAATATTGTGTTACAGATTTGATACCAAGCCAGCTATAGTAGATCACACTACACAGCTTTTGAGAGCCAACAGTTTCTGAGAGCGATTTTTCCAAGAAACTCAAAATATATTCATATGGTGTTACTGCTTGAATGTAACTTTGCTTGTAGGGTTACACATTTGCATTCTTAAATGAAATGATTGTATAAGCAAGTTCCTAAAAGCACACAAGATCCTACTGCTTCCCTTCTGGGAAGGTTCTCCAATGCAGACTCTTTGTTCAGACAGGGCAAGCACCAATTTTTGAAAACTCACCTCAGCAATGAGACAGATCTTCAAAACAGTATCAAAGAAACCACTAACTCCAGGGAAACTGCAATGGCACTAAAAGAAAGCACTCATACCCACAGAGAGTTACTTTTTCTCCCACAGAACCCAACACTGTGCCACCTTCCCAGCCCTTGCCGGGGTCACACCATGCCACCTTCTGTCTGCCAGAGCAGCACTCATGGATGCTGCTGGGGCAGGGACCCTGGGAGAGAGCAGGGAGGGAACTGCGATGCATGAGGCACAAGGGAAGGGAAGACCTGTTGTTACTTCCAGGATGAGGCACAACTCAATCCTTAGGGAATGGATCTAAGTCCCAGGTAGCATCTACCCAGGTGCATGGGGGACTGAAGTTTATTTCCAAGGCTCATGTAACACTCTAATTTTAAAATCAACCCTTTGCTTATTTTACCCTAAGTACACGATTGCAAGTAGATTGGCATTGCCTGGACCTTCTCGCCCACACAGTACTAGAGAATCAGATTGACTAAACAGCAGTTATAGCTCAGTTTTAAAAATCATGGGAAAGATTCACCCCTGGCATAATTCCACTGAAGCTACTGGCATTAAACCAGAGACTGATGAGGTCCCATACATTACTTCATAAAAGAGAGAATACTCTTGCACAATCTCCTGACTGTTACAATCTACCACCCAGACTGGAAAAGTAGGCTCCATAAAAAAGAAGATAAGAAAACAGAAAAGTTGATAAGGACTGCCCAACTATGACCTGTGGCCTACTGCACTCTCTTCATTAAGTACTCTCAAAAATCTTTAACCAAAAGGTGTTTGAAAACTCCTTTTCCCTTCCCCCCCATTTGTCCTACAGTAGGGGCTAAAGGTCAGGATGTGCTGTGCTAGACACAAAGAGCTTAAAAATCAAGTCTTACAGCACATGAACATGCCAACATCCACTAAAAAACTATTTTGAATCATGCATGATGTTTCCATTATTAATGATTCAGAGGAAAATCAGATTCACAGAACAAGCTGAGTTGGAAGGGACCCTCAATGATTATCGAGTCCAACTCCTGGCCCTGCACAGGACACCCCAAGAGTCACATCATGTGCCTGAGAGCATTGTCCAAACACTTGAATTCTGTCAGACTTAGGGCTGTGACTACTTCCACTCTCCGGGTGAAGAACCTTTTCCTAATATCCAAGCTAAGCCTCCCCTGACACAATTCCAGGCCATTATCTTGGGTCCTGTCACTAGCCACTACTAGCCACCCCTCCTCCCCTCATGAGGAAATTGTAGAATGTGGTAAGGTCTCCTCTCAGTTTCCTCTTCCCTGGGCTGAACAGACCAACTGACCTCAGCCATTAAACAACAGCCCCAAAACATGTGTTCAAGAAAAGAACTGAACAAAGTTCCCTTCACCTTCAGTAGGGATGAAGCATCACCCTTGAGTCGGGCACCTATTCCATGTAGAGCAGCACATTGTTTTTAATGAAGATCTAAGGTTTCAGAACCAGCTAGAAAACTGACCTGCCCATACACTGACGTCATACTTGTATCCAACAGCTGGATGAGAGAGAGCCCTTTAGAACAAAAGCCTAAGGGCTTGCAGAATAGTCAAAAATTATCTGTAGTTCTACCTCCAGTGTAAGCTCCAGTACTCTTCTTGCCCCAGTATTAAAATGACCAAGCTGAGGGTCTGTGTAATAGGATGGAATTGCAGCACGTTTAGATCTCCTCATGTGGCTTTGTAATTCAGCTGCTCCACACAACAGACTAAAAAAAGCAAATTACAAGTAAAATTTAGTACTATAACATTATCAAAGACATCATGTGCCAGATGAGTATGCTGTATGACATTAAACATACTGCTCTGCTCCTGGCAGCAGAGTTGCCTGTGTCTGGTTCGTAACCGGTGGTTTCCTGCACCAGTGATACTTTCTCCTCAAAAGTGGAAGAGCAGGCAACCATGCTGGTAAGGTTTTACTAGAAATGCAGTGCCTGTTCAGAAAGCAGCACAGCTCACACAACGTCAGAAAATTCTGACACAAGGAGACATTACAAAATAGTGCTTCTAGCTTCATGGAAATGTTGGGCTATTTCTGCCCACAGCTTAGTCACATCATTTATTTTCAGACAAAAACATAGCAAATTAATTTCTGATGTTCCTACATTGTTATTCCAAGCTGGAACAGCCAAATGCTAATAATTTATGCAAATACCTAGGTAATAAAAGCTATTCCTGACACAAATAACTTGGCAAATATGCAGGAGAGTTATTGAAGTCCTATTTGCAATAGAAAGGGGTATGACTTTCACAGTGCAAGAATAATAAGAGTAAAAAAACTTGAGGGTTTGTATAAGGACAGAACACAAAGGGCAATAACTATATTACCATAAGTCATACTGAGGCAGCATGAGGCACATGCAATTCTGCTCAGCTTTGCCAACCAAATGTAACTTTCACACCACAATCCCCACTTTGGTCACCTGCAGAGCAAGGGCTGCCCATAGTGACCAGCCCCATGGTTTGGTCAATGGAAAACTGATGCCCATCAGTACAAAGCTGGGACCTCTTTGCCCATTCTGTCTGTGACCTGATCAAGATGCTCAGGCTCCCAAAGATCAAGTGAAACCATTTGTGCCATCTGCCTTTCTGCAGATCAGCCATGCTTCCCAAAACACAGTGTTTTGCTCAGCTTTGCATAAATCAGTAGATGTCCATACCATTCACATGGCATATAATGAATACTGAGGGGACAGTCTTGCTTTTATACATTTTGTGGGAAAATTCCTTAATACCATTCACATGGCATATAATGAGGGGACAGTCTTGCTTTTATACATTTTGTGGGAAAATTCCTTGTTGGCTTTAGATCTGTTTAAGGGCAGAGGATCTGTCCCTATACACCACAAGTTGCTACTGTTGCTATTCAAAAAATGGTATCAGCACACTAAGTTTTATTTTAATAATTAAGGTAGAAGACTCATGCAGAAATGAAACAAACTTCCAGATAATTTTCTAGTCCATATTTATTTGTACATATATTGCAGATCTAAGTTGTCCTTCAGTGCATCGCCTGAGCTGCAAATTTTAATTTGCCATCCCTTCTCCCACCCCTAAACTAGGTAGCTGTGTAACAGGATATCCAGTGCCCTGAAGAGAAAAAAATGGGTGTGGAGGCAGTTAACTGTGTCAGAGGATATATGATTACATACTAAAAAGCAGCTCCTGTCCCAAAGAAAAAGCTTCTTAAACTGAGAGATAAAAGACATATGACAAATATCTGCCAGGACTGTTTTCCTTAAATGCATTTGGGGCCTTCTAAACTAATCTACACAGGCTATTTCAGGTAAACACAAGTTTCCACTGCCTGTATTTTCAGCATGTTAGATAGATGCTAACCACCCAGCAGAAAAGCCAGAGCTGCACTAATGTATCACTGAAGTATTAACCCATCGCAGGTCTCAACAGGTCTCTTTAGTCCAGGCTCAGTACAATACTAGCACTGAATGCTATGTGTATTCAGATACAGCACTAGCCCTATCTCATCTCTGAGGCTAGAGCTGACACAGCAAAACACCATGCAGATGTAACATAGTGTCTAAAAAATATCATGGCAAACCTGGTAAATGAATACAGAATTTCCAAATCTCAGGGTGTATCCTTAATGGTTTAACATCATACTTTCCACTGTTTCACAAGGTGCAGGTGGGGAAGGGGAGGAGGCTGAGATAATAGGGCTTCAGACAGCAAATAAATACTACAAACAAACATGAAAAAGATGACAGACTGCAGGGCAGAGAGTTATGCCATTTGAAAGCCTCCACACACAAAAGAGTTTGTTCCTCAGGGTTTGCAGCTAGACCACACATAGATCCAGATGACTGGAAAAAAGAAACGCCATTCTACAGGTGTCTTTTAAAGAGGCACTGTCACAGAGAAAGTGTAAAATGCAGTGTTCACGTCTTTAGTGGACATGCAAAATGAAATTCTTGCTTTCCAAGCCAGGGTAAGGAACAGCATGTGTGCATGACTCATAAAAAAACAGAAAACCTAGCAGCAGCTCCAGATTTAGGAAACAATTTTGTTTACTTTATTGTCAGTAACTCACCAGTCCAAGTAAGAGCTTGTGCAAATGTGTGTCTGTACTACATATGCTCACAAACAGTATTAGAAATTAAATAAAAAGGAAACTGCTTTCAAAAGATTAAAAGAAGCGTGTGAGCCCACGTGCAGTGTGCTTACACGTCCAAGCCATAGAGAGGCAGGAAGAGCCCATCCAGTAAAGAGCAGCAGCAGCCTCTTGCTCTCTACAACCCTGCAAGAGCACATCAGTACCTGCAGCATCTTGCATCAGAGGAAAATGAGAGACCAGTTTACAGCTTCCAACACGACATTTTAAGCAGCAGTCAGCAAAACCCAAAACTGTGAGCAGTCAGAAAACTCACTGACGTTTTTCCTTCTGAACCCGTTAGTGTTCTGTGGTAGGCCTTGGCAGGGCTTCAGCCACCGCTCCACACAGCTCTCAACTGAGAACAGGGCTCACTTTCTGCACACAGCAAACAGGCCCGTTTCTAAAAACAGAAAATACTGAGGCTTTGCACAGCACTTTCCAAGTCATGAGATGTCACTGCTGCCTCTTTAAGGGCAGACACGCGTCAAGCCACGCTCCTGCAGGACATCAGGCTCTGTACAAACAGGCTCCTCTGGCCAACACAGGACTTCCTCTGGCAGTTCTGGTGGGCAGAACGCGAAAGGACTGCCAAATCCAGTGACCAGCAAATCCTGAGCTGGCTAAACACAACATGCAAAGACTGCAGTCCAGACAAACAAGACAAAAAAGCCACATTAAAAAAGGTGGGATTTTACACAAGCACAGATGCCTCAAAGTGCTAACAAAAAGAAGAGGGGAAAGAGCATTGTAAAGGTTTTCAAACAACAAGCAAACTCCATTTCTTAAAAATATGGTAATGCCATGTTCATCATGAAGGCAATTCAGACATCAATGTCACTTTAATGTATCAGCTGCATGGGAGTTGCAGCTTTCAGCAGACACAGAGTTCTCTCAGACAGACACTGAATGACTACGATTTCTGTGGCGCATGCTGCCGCTATTTTTAAGGCTTTATAAGCTCTATAATGTACTTTTTTTTCTGATTCAGTCCAGTACTCCAGCTGGGCTCTTGGGCATGGCTGTGTGTAAAGGGAGTAAACAGCAGCCTGCGAAACCACCCTGGTGAGCCAATGGAGCTTCCACAAGCTGTGGGCAAGCTTTGGAAATAACCCAGGATCAAAGATGCATGTGATGAGGAACTCCTGCTTTCCAAGCATCAAATACAGGGTGTTCCTACACCACAAGTTGCTACTGTTGCTAGTGTTGCTATTCAAAAAATGGTATCAGCACACTAAGTTTTATTTTAATAATTAAGGTAGAAGACTCATGCAGAAATGAAACAAACTTCCAGATAATTTTCTAGTCCATATTTATTTGTACATATATTGCAGATCTAAGTTTTCCTTCAGTGCATCGCCTGAGCTGCAAATTTTAATTTGCCTTCCCTTCTCCCACCCCTAAACTAGGTAGCTGTGTAACAGGATATCCAGTGCCCTGAAGAGAAAAAAATGGGTGTGGAGGCAGTTAACTGTGTCAGAGGATATATGATTACATACTAAAAAGCAGCTCCTGTCCCAAAGAAAAAGCTTCTTAAACTGAGAGATAAAAGACATATGACAAGTATCTGCCAGGACTGTTTTCCTTAAATGCATTTGCTTCTAAACTAATCTACACAGGCTATTTCAGGTAAACACAAGTTTCCACTGCCTGTATTTTCAGCATGTTAGATAGATGCTAACCACCCAGCAGAAAAGCCCGAGCTGCACTAATGTATCACTGAAGTATTGACCTATCTCAGCTCTCAACAGGTCTCTTTAGTCCAGGCTCAGTACAATACTAGCACTGAATGCTATGTGTATTCAGAGACAGCACTAGTCCTATCTCATCTCTGAGGCTAGAGCTGACACAGCAAAACACCATGCAGATGTAACATAGTGTCTAAAAAATATCATGGCAAACCTGGTAAATGAATACAGAATTTCCAAATCTCAGGGTGTATCCTTAATGGTTTAACATCATACTTTCCACTGTTTCACAAGGTGCAGGTGGGGAAGGGGAGGAGGCTGAGATAATAGGGCTTCAGACAGCAAATAAATACTACAAACAAACATGAAAAAGATGACAGACTGCAGGGCAGAGAGTTATGCCATTTGAAAGCCTCCACACACAAAAGAGTTTGTTCCTCAGGGTTTGCAGCTAGACCACACATAGATCCAGATGACTGGAAAAAAGAAACGCCATTCTACAGGTGTCTTTTAAAGAGGCACTGTCACAGAGAAAGTGTAAAATGCAGTGTTCACGTCTTTAGTGGACATGCAAAATGAAATTCTTGCTTTCCAAGCCAGGGTAAGGAACAGCATGTGTGCATGACTCATAAAAAAACAGAAAACCTAGCAGCAGCTCCAGATTTAGGAAACAATTTTGTTTACTTTATTGTCAGTAACTCACCAGTCCAAGTAAGAGCTTGTGCAAATGTGTGTCTGTACTACATATGCTCACAAACAGTATTAGAAATTAAATAAAAAGGAAACTGCTTTCAAAAGATTAAAAGAAGCGTGTGAGCCCACGTGCAGTGTGCTTACACGTCCAAGCCATAGAGAGGCAGGAAGAGCCCATCCAGTAAAGAGCAGCAGCAGCCTCTTGCTCTCTACAACCCTGCAAGAGCACATCAGTACCTGCAGCATCTTGCATCAGAGGAAAATGAGAGACCAGTTTACAGCTTCCAACACGACATTTTAAGCAGCAGTCAGCAAAACCCAAAACTGTGAGCAGTCAGAAAACTCACTGACGTTTTTCCTTCTGAACCCGTTAGTGTTCTGTGGTAGGCCTTGGCAGGGCTTCAGCCACCGCTCCACACAGCTCTCAACTGAGAACAGGGCTCACTTTCTGCACACAGCAAACAGGCCCGTTTCTAAAAACAGAAAATACTGAGGCTTTGCACAGCACTTTCCAAGTCATGAGATGTCACTGCTGCCTCTTTAAGGGCAGACACGCGTCAAGCCACGCTCCTGCAGGACATCAGGCTCTGTACAAACAGGCTCCTCTGGCCAACACAGGACTTCCTCTGGCAGTTCTGGTGGGCAGAACGCGAAAGGACTGCCAAATCCAGTGACCAGCAAATCCTGAGCTGGCTAAACACAACATGCAAAGACTGCAGTCCAGACAAACAAGACGAAAAAAGCCACATTAAAAAAGGTGGGATTTTACACAAGCACAGATGCCTCAAAGTGCTAACAAAAAGAAGAGGGGAAAGAGCATTGTAAAGGTTTTCAAACAACAAGCAAACTCCATTTCTTAAAAATATGGTAATGCCATGTTCATCATGAAGGCAATTCAGACATCAATGTCACTTTAATGTATCAGCTGCATGGGAGTTGCAGCTTTCAGCAGACACAGAGTTCTCTCAGACAGACACTGAATGACTACGATTTCTGTGGCGCATGCTGCCGCTATTTTTAAGGCTTTATAAGCTCTATAATGTACTTTTTTTTCTGATTCAGTCCAGTACTCCAGCTGGGCTCTTGGGCATGGCTGTGTGTAAAGGGAGTAAACAGCAGCCTGCGAAACCACCCTGGTGAGCCAATGGAGCTTCCACAAGCTGTGGGCAAGCTTTGGAAATAACCCAGGATCAAAGATGCATGTGATGAGGAACTCCTGCTTTCCAAGCATCAAATACAGGGTGTTCCTGGAGTACATTTGCCACAGCGTCACTCACAGCTTGACTCTGAGACCTCACTGGCACAGAGCACTGGTGGAAGCAGTAATTCATCTGGACTTCCCATTCTCAACCTTCTTATGTGGCACTCTTCCCTCACAAAACACCATGCAAAATGTTTACAATAAAAAGCAGTAGTCAACCTCAAATTTGACAGAGAGGCTTGCAGGTGGCCAAACTCATTTTCCATTGTTATTCCGTGTACCCAGGATGACTGATTATGTTGCCTCTGCACAACTTCATCAACCACACATCATCAAAGAACAAGGAGTAATGGGTGAAGTGATCTAATTGACCTTGATGGGCTCAGTATAATGGGAGAGATGGCCAGCTGAAGAGGCTGAAGGTTCAAAACCCCTGAACATACTTGCATTGAAACATGCAGGTCTGCTGCTATAGCTAGAGATTCACTACTGCTGCCAAGCTAAGGTGGTCAGAAAGCGAAGAGGCAAGAAAAGAAAAACACTGTTGCAAAGTTCAGAATTTGTCTGTACCTTGGCAGAGGCACAGTGCTTTGTTTTCTCTCTCAGAGCTTCTTTTTCTAAAGAAGCATCTATTTTTCTTCAAAGCAAAGGCCTTTGACCTACCAGAAGTACTAAAAATACCCACGTGCAGCACTGTGTACCTATTCAAACAAATGAAGAGGTAACAAAATCCTCACTACGTCCAGCTGTCAAGTAACAAACCTTGAATTCCCTTCCTGCCTGCTGTCAGCACATGACCTCCAGGCTCCCTGTGACCATGACTCTGGTGCTGCAGGTCAGCATGTTTTAAATATGCCCAGAAAGTGGCCCCTTTATCTGAGCTGAATCTCAAGGCTGTTCCTGATCTCTGGATGCCTGAGCATGAAACAAAACATTTTTCCCTGACATAGCCTTGGGTAAGGCTGTTGTAGTATTAAACTTCTGAAAACAGTTAAAACAAACACACTGGGAAATACAGTAAATATGTAGCATAATATGCAAAATGAACTAGGTTTTCACCACCTTTATCACCCAGATCTTGAAATCATAAAAACCAAAAACACTGTGACACAGAACAATTATTCTGAATTCAGGATCAGCCTAATATAATTAGCCTACTCCAGGAGCTAACAGCCATTTTAATATCATGTTTACTGTCAAAGGAAATTTTAAAGTTGTTATTATTAACTTTTTGCCAAGTAGCACTGACTAAACAGTGGGGGAAAAGGTCCATCAAATTATTACAGCCTCAGTGGTGTTACTCAAAATTATAAAAATTAAGACAAGTCCTCAGTTTTCCTGCCTTTATTTCATATAACACATGTTAAACATCTGTATCAGGCACAACATCTTAAAGTTTTTGAGGATGAGGATGTCAACGAAAACAATAGTGGATCCATTGCCAGGAACTCTGATTCCATGTATTCATATGTATTCAATCCTAAGTATTCACATGAGATTAACTTTATATGCCCCTCCTCTCTCCTGTTAACTATTTCAATTGTAACTCTGTGCTCGAAGCAGCTCAGGGAGATTCAACCAACAGGCATAAGAAAAGAATCCTCCATTAATTTAGGACTTGATAATATACCTAAAGAGTCATTTCCATCTTAAAAAAAAATTTTTATGCTCTTCTATACACATTCTTCTGGTGCAAATTTCTAGAGTTTCCAAGTGACTCTACAAACAATAACTTCCTCAGAACAAAAAGCTCCATGAGGAAGCAACTATCTCCTTTCTAAAAAGTGAGAAACTGAAGCAGTGAAGATAACCAAAGCCAAAGAGAAAGTTATTGTAAGAGTTCAGTAGTTCCTGGCATTCAGCTGAGACCCAGATCAGTACAGAAATGCACACACGCACTCACTTCCCCAGGAATATTTGATCAAATAAAACAAACAAAAAAGGCTTGCATTTTTCTTGCCAAGTTCAATATAAACACTTGAGGCTATTACATGCACCCGTATTCTATTTCCTATGATAAAGCATGGCCAAATATGAATTGTGATAAAAGACATTTCTAAGAAATATTTGAAAAATATTGGAACTTCGGGGGTTCTTACTTGAAGAAAGAAGACATTCCCAGTCTCAACATACAAGATTTCATCCCAATGGGATTAATGAATTAAAATACAAACAAATTCCTTGAAGATCATAAATGTGATAACATTTAGTGATGTGATCTTATATTTACCAGATTTCTGCCGTAACACAGAAGTGGTAAACTTCAGTTTAACAAAGACTGTTCAGAATACACGCTCCTATACATTTCCAGTCTGTCTTTTGTCTTCTTTTTCCCAGTTTATAGGGAAGGAAAAGCACTCAAATCTTACTAACCCTTACCGAAAAACCTGCCTGCATCACCCCTGCCACATGCCCTCCCCCTCATCAGCCACCTCTCCTATGCTTAAATTTGTGAACGTTTGTTGTCTGTATACTCTACATGAATGTCAAAGAGAGTTAAACTAATGCATACACATATGTTGCATCTTTATGAGAACCATGATAACTGCACGAGTACGTTTAATGCATGAACCCTCCAAGGAATTTGCTAGGGGAAGTTTACACTCCTCCCAGCAAGTAAGGAATGTGTAATTTAGCAGCATTCTAGCACAGTGCAGGTTAAAAATGAAACAACCCAACCTCCAAAGTAAGCCTTCACTTAAAAATTTTCAGATCTTGCAATTCCATATCATCAGAACTTCAGCCAACCTCTGAACAAATACGTGATTTATTTAAACATGCTTTCAATGTTGCTAAATCTAAGTAATGTGCTGTCAAACAAAATTACTGGTTTTATTTTGGAGTCTACTGGAAATACAACATGATAAACAAATCTCTACCTTTGCTATCAGCATTTGCAGGCAACAGGAAATACCTCAGCTGGTAAATCAAGCTCATGTAACTTAAGGTGATGGGTACATTCTACTTTTAGACAACGGACCACTTGGAGTTGGTTTCTACAATAATGGAAAAGATAACATTTGCTCTGCTTTGTTCTCCGAGTCTGATCCTGTAAGTAAAATCTGATCTTTCCAAGTTGTTTACACTCTTTTGCTCAGCAAAACCTTGTTGCCAGCAAACCTTGCTCCAGCTTCCTGTGCATTTGTAGAGCAGCCATCTCCAAGGGCCGTGACTGGAAGTTGCTCAGGAAATGGGAGAAGGAGGCTGCGGGTTTCAAATGCTGGGATCTATTCAGTGCCCTACACTTCAGAACACCCCCAAAGGACAGAGACAAGTCTGCTTAGGGCAAACTGCTTTCTTATCATAAGCACATTAGACGAGGCTCGAGCAGCCTCTTTCTGCTGGGCAGCAAGTATTTTTACTCAAAGCCAAGTACTTCATTCCGCCATTGTGTCACTCTGAGCAGGCAGCAGGGGCACAGCCTGCGTGCTCGTGCACTGGCTCACGCTGTGCGCGCACACAGCTGCGCAGAGCTCCGCGTCACGCCAGCGGCGCCAGCAGCGGCCCAGAGGGAAATTTGGATTTGGGCTTTTGCAAATGCACTTGAGTCATGCTGCTCTCTCAGGAGGCACAAGCTCCAGCTGCAGCCCATTTCATCCCTGCCCTGGGCACCCTTTAGTAACCAAGAAGTTACAAGCCCCCCAGTACCACAACCATGCGGGCACTCTCGTGCTCACTTTCAATAAAACTTGTGATTACCTTGTGAGATCTATTCATACCAAATATGCCTATGACTTAGCAATGGATTTAAATTTTTCTGGGAGAGAAGCACTGAAAAATCTACAGCAGAATTACATACAGCTATTTAGTTCTCATCGGAAACTATGCTCAAAAAACCCAAAACAACCAACCCCAACCAGCCCCCCCAAGCAAACAACCCACAAAACCCAGAGAAAACCAAAAAGCCCAATAATTTGGTCTTCATGTCCCGAGAACTGATCATACCTACACTTTTTTCAGTCATTCACAGTACACTTATCAGGCTAATAATCCAGTGCCTGGCATACTAAGAAAGGTTTAAAGAACACGAAAAGAAAAAAAAAATCCCAAAACAAACCCCCACCACCCCCTCCAAATATAAAAATATCTGTTCCTCATTCACAGTCCTACCAAAAAACCATAATTTTTCTATTCATCCCATGACAGTAGAAGATCTGGCAACTTTGATTAATGGAAGTCAATGAGATATCTACTAAAAAAAGGGTAAATCATTTCTCATCACAAACTAGACATTTAAGAACATATATATACTGAAAATGAACACAACAGCTGAAGTTTCATGGATGCACACAATACACATGGAGCTGAAGTCACCACAAACCCAACAAGGCTGATACTGAAGTCAGTGGAAAGACTAATTCTGGCCAAGAGTATCTGCCTTTATTTTAATCACTAAGAAAGAACTTTCAAGTGGAGTCTTTCAGCACAGATTTAGACCCTCTTTTCCTAGGTTTCTCCCTGTTAGAGAATCATCTTTGTTCTCTCTTTACAAATTCTCTAATTGTGTACCCGCATGTTGCTCCCACAGGACACAGTACTAAGGATTTGTGTGTGTAATACTGTAAAAATATGAACTAAAAGGCTCAGCTGTCATGGCATGCAATGTTTTCTTTGTACTTTGGCACTCTGTTTTGATGTGTTTTGAGAGTAAACAACAATATGGCACAAGTTCACAACTAAAATTTTATTCTGCTGTTGCTGTCAGAACAGCTGAAGTTTTTGCCAGTCCCTCCAAGTTCAGCACACATAAATGAGTAATTGGACTACCATAGTCAGCAACACTTTCTTTCTGTACAGCAGTCCCCCCTCAGTGAAGCATTAAGGCTGTATTACACTGGTAAAAGAATCTAAACTTCAGTGTTTGTTTATAGTGGTCATGGCAGGGATCCAAAGGTATTCATGTTAATTTACAACACATTTAGGTAAACGATCGGCTTTTGAAGACAGCCAATTCTGCAAAGGCCTGTGGGAGATCTAAATCTGTTTCTTATTTCCTTTGCCCACCCCCTACCTTTTTTAAGTATACTTTGTGGTTGTGAAAGATAATGAAGAGGGTGGCTAGGTATGGAAGCAGTTTATTCTTATGACATGTAAAGTGTAGGTGGACAGTCTCCATGCAAATTGTACATGGTTCTTTGTGGTACTTCGGTGACAATTCAGAAATAACTCTATGCAGCAAATTAACATATAATAATCCCATTTTCAGACATACTTATCACCAGGGATCTGGAGAAAAAGTAATTTCCCCTTTACCTCTCTTTCATGATGGCCAAGACCCTCCTTGGGGTTTCTGAGATTGAGGACGTGCACCTCTTGGGGCAGGCTCGTCGTGCCCCGGCTTGCACAGCCAGACAAGACTGTAAAGCTTTCCAATAAGGCATGGACTGGGTGTGAATTGTTAACGGGCAATAAGACACATTCCCTCTGAGGCACAGGACCTGCACAGAAAGACACAGACATGCATCACTGGGAGAAAGAAAAAGCAATACATTTTTTATACTTGTCAAATAACGATCGTCCTTTTGTTCAGAAAATCCATGGGAACACAAGCAGAAGCTTCATGTCCATTCTCCACAAAATTAAGACTTTCATTCCCATTGCACTTCTAAGTTGTCCTGAATATGCTCATTGGTTTGTTTCTCTCTGAAAGCCTAAATTTTCAACTATGAATTCCAGAACTGAAGGTATTCTTTACTAGAGATGAAAACAAAGAGAGGGGAAAAAAGTCTAACAAAAACCCACTAAACAAAACCAAAAATAAACAAAACAACCAAAAAATTTTAACCAAAACCAACCAACAGTCCCAACAAAACCTCCAAAAAAAACAAACAAGAAAACCCCCACCACCACCAGTGACAGTGGTCAGGGAAATTGGTTTGTTTTAGATGTTTATGTCAAACACTGTTATCTGCAACTGTAAATGCCATCACGTGTATATAACAATGAAAACTTAATATCTACCAGAAAGGTAATTATGTCAGGAAGGATTTGGGCGAGCTGGATTTGTTGCTTTTGAAGCAGTGCTGATTTATAGTGAACATCATTCAAATACCTAGTACAAAACAGCAGGCATCTGTCACATGATAAAATGAAATGTTTGTTTACTGAGTCTATTTTGTGTCTGACAGCAATTATCTGCACTGATAACAGTTATCTAGTCCAAAACAGAGTGTACGCCCTTTCAAATAATCAGCACAGCATGATGTAGTGCCATACTCTTATATAGTATGTGAGACTGTGTGATGTGATAGAGCAAGATAGCACAAAAGCAAAGCATACAGAGCAGTTTACATTTAAACTATATCCCAGGAAACTAAATCAAGACAAATATTTATGAAAAGCAGCCCTGCTTTTCCAAAATGGCTCAAGCCCACCCCTAACAGTAACAGATACATGTATGTTTTTGATTCAGAAGGTCGCAGGAGAACGTAATTGATTTAACCCCTAATTTGCACCAAAGTCACTCAGATAAGAATTAGACTCGCATGAACCAGTCAGTTCAGAGGCTGCCAGGCATAAAAGAGAAATACAAGGCAGAAGCATAATTTTTTTTCCAAGTTGTGCACATATGCAATTGAAGTAAAATGCTTCCTTTGAAGGAAGTTCAAAATAAAGAAAATCCTCAACTGATTAAATGGAAGAGTTCTATCTGGTTTTGTCAAGTCTAAAGCCAGCTATTGTAGCACTAGAGATCATCTGACACTGGTGTACACTTATGTTTAATTATATTAGCACTGACCTACACTTTGCTGGTTAAAACCATGGTTCTTTCAAAATACAGTTTGCAGATGGCCATTTACTCACAAGTCGAGTCTGTCTTAAACCAGACTATCGGGAAAAAGCAAAGCCCTTGAGCACAGGGAGATTTCTGCAGTGCCTCGGGCCACAAAGAGGCCGTTCCTGAAACCCACCAGTGCGTAGTGCATATCCTATGAGCTCCCACAGAGCAGGAATATTTGTAAAGGCAATGCTCAAGGCATAAATTACTCATGCATGTGCTTGGGGTACAGAGGATAAACAAACTTTCTTCTCCCTAAATGAGGAGCTTGGCAGTAGCACTGACCAAGTAGCACTGACTGGAGGTTTTCTGGTTTTTATTTAACTCCTTTTAAAGAAGACACATACAAAATGCAACCGGTCCAAGCAATGATACGATTCAGTTGAAGAAAAAAAAAATATTAAAAAGTTGCCCTTTGTAACAGCTGAAGAAATATTGAGGATTTGTAACGATAACAAAGCCAGCAGAGAGGCTGCATTTTCCTGATGTATAAGAGCAGATCAGAGAACCTACTGATAAATTAGCCCAGCCGCTGATGTGTAAGTCCTACAGCACACCATGTTACACAACCTGCACAAAACACTTCTCTAAACTCCACAAGCATTTCTTGAGCTGGGAAGGAAAGGGGCACTTGTTCATTGAATTGTTTCTGGTCAGCCAGAACGGAATTGATGGTTAAGATGTTTCAATCAGAACACACACTCACCCACAAAGAACAAGGCGCAAGACTGAACAAAACCAGAAATGGAGCTGCTGATAAAAAATGTGCATTTTACTTAGCAAAGGTTGAGGAGAAAAAGCAAATACCTCCCTTGTGATCTCCTTGCGAACACCTATTCCCATGCAGGACATGTGCCAATCCTCCCCTCCAGCCTTCATCTGGTACTTACTCTGAACAAATTTAATACATTAGAGTAAAAGAGATCTGGATTTTCCCCTCACATCCTACAAGGGGAAGGTGATTGTGACTTGTTTCGCTCAGGCTGTAAATGCCTCCTTTTCTGGCACCTCAAATGCACATTAAGAAATCCCTCCGTTCTGCTCAACATGCAAGATGGAAACAGTCCCGGAGGGAGCAGAAGTTCACATCCTGGATGACTGTGTGCAGCTGAGCTTATCTGCACAGGGACGGGCAGAATGAGGCATGCCTGCTCTGCCTGTGCTCCACCCTGGCTGGACAGGGGCCAGATCTCCAGCAGAAATTCCGTCACTTCGCTGGCAGCAAGCCCACGTGCTGTGCCACTCCTGAGCAGGGCTTACTGGTGTAGGGCCACTCTTCCAGCAGTGCAGCTGCACAGCACCTGCCTGCACACCTTGGCAGCCTGGGACATGTCCCCTCTGTCAGATCTGTTTGGAGGGAAGGGGTGCACAAAGCTGCTCTAAGCCGCACAGTCCAAGAAACCAATGCTTTGGGGAAATTACTGCATTTGATAGAACTGCTTTCAGCCAGCCTTGTAAGAGAAAGGGATATAGCCCTGGAAATCTGAACCAACAACTGGACTACCTGGAGGATGCTCCACTGCAATCAGACCACACGTGCTGTGAGACTGCCCACATGCAAGGCATGCTGTGGGGGGGTAAATAACTGAGAGGTTGCTCCTGCTGTCTAATTTTTGCCAAGTTTCACACAAGTGCCTGAGTAGGTGTGTCCTGGGCCCATACTGCCCTTCCCAGCAACTCAAGACTCTCACTATCACCGTTTCTCTTACACTGGCAATACCAAATCATAATCCTCATACCTGCCCAACCACTAACCCAGCTGTAGTGCCATGCCCACATACACTGGCATGCCTGCAGGCAGCAGCAAGTGAAAGGAAAAATTATTTCTAGATCACAAAGTCCACTGAATGCTCAGCCTGTAAATGGCAAAAGGCAGCTCATCTGCCACCTCCTCTGCATTTATGCCGTACTTTAGTCTGTTCTTATACTGCATGCACCATAGCAATGCTGGAGCTATTGGCTCAACATTCATAAACTGCATTTCTTTCCAGCCCTTCCTACTGCACCTGCACATGTGCCCCATTCAAAGGTGGATGCTGCTACAAGGCACTGTCACACTACAGTGGGGGTGGCAAGAGCTCTCTTCTACCCAAATTAGCAACTTTTGGCTCCCTCACAGAACCTTCATCTTCCTTCCTTCCTGCCACTTTTCTCTGACTAGAAAGCCAGCTACCTCCTCTATGTAGTTTAAATCCTACAAAATGCATATTACCACTCTGAAAAAGAAATCAAAACAAAGTCCTCCCTAGAATTCTACTAATCTGATTGTTTATCACCTCCACACCACTTACTTGAAAAGCCAACATGAAACCACAGCCTCATCCTACCTGGGCTTTACTGTTGCTCTGCCCTCCACAAACCCCACGATGAGCCTTTGCCAGTATCCCACTCCAGCCTCACACCCTGTTCCTGCCAACCTCACCTGCATCACCTGCCAAAATTCATTATCAATGTCCAATTAAAACATCAATATTACCTTATCAGCTCTAAATATGTACAGATATTCTCCTGCATCTCCATCCCAATCAAAGCACTTAAAGGGTCTAAGATACCTTCCAGTTTATCCATCCTAGTGCTGTCACAAGTGTTTAGTGCCTTCTCTGCTGAGAATTTAAGTGAGTGAACACACAGCCATCCTTGGGTTTTATTTAACTTTGGAGCATGTAACCACTTAATCTTGTTAGTGAATCCTGGCTCCTACCCCAATCAAATTTTTGTTGCTTAATACCTTTAGAGGATGGAAAGCAGATTAGGTTGTTTTATTTATAAGAACCAATTATTAGGTATATATTTTCCAATACAATGCTTATTGCAAATGCTTTGTGAATTCAGAATTCTAGACAATTGTTGAGTATGGAATTATTTTTCACTTCCAATTAATATGTTAAAGGAAATCAGTGCAGACCCAACCTTGTTTGATACTGTGTAGCTGTGTCCATCTGGAACATATTCAATCCAACTTCAACATTCTTGTTTCCCATATCATCCATGCTACTAATGAGTAACATGTGTTCTGCTGTAAGAAGGTAGCAGAAATGGGAGTAAGACTAAGGAGGATAACACAACAACCCAAGACCAACTCATAACTGTGATTGATTTTATTCCAATAGTAAAGGGCAATGTAGTTTCTGTTGTATTTCCATGGTGATTTCTGCAGTGTTGTCAGCTGAAAAGAGCGAGCAGCTCCCACAAATTGCATGAATCTGTGCTGGGAGCTCCACAGCACATTAGCATGGTTCCCATATGCCCCAACAGAGGGTACAAGCCACACCAATGGGATAGAACATTCATCAGAAGAAGGACAGCTTAACTGAAATTGATTTTTGAATGAGAGAATGACAATAATCTAGTCATTATGTATAAAAACAGAACTCATCACTTTATGTTGAAAGGCACATTAAGATGTGGAGGAGGCTAACTGAAGAAGATTTCAGTGTGCCTAAATGAGAGACTTTCACAAAAGTTCTTTTAGAGAAGGTTAATTTTAAGGGTATTCTCTTAACTCTCTTTGTGACAATGATGGCTTGAACAAACCTACTTTTGAATGACAACAGAGAGCAGAAATCATATGAATCTTGAACTAAAAAGCTTCACAGAGCACTTGAGCAAAACTCAGCAATAACTTTTTCCCTTGATATTCACCACTCATTTCTAAAGATAAAGTGCATGGGCAAAGGGCCACTGTTCTACATGGAGCAATTGTTGCCACCTACACAACCTTCTTCTCATAGAGAGTTTCTTACTGAAGGAAGTATTTATACCAAAAAATATACACAAGAGTTGAGGCAAATAAGAATTTACAGAGGGAAGTGGCAACTATCACTACCAGAGAAAATGTTAAGTCACTACTACTTATTCTGTATGGGTGGCTCTCTAACAGTAAATACTAAATTCCTTCCTGCACACACCTTCACAGAAGACCACCTGGAAAGCCAAATTCCTAGTAATTTGAATGTAGAGGATAATGGACAACCTCCACTATTAATATGAAGAGCAGCTTTCATTAAAGATAACCATGAAAAAAACAGTTTCACACTCATATGCAAGCACTTGAACAAGACATCAATGCTCAGGACCAGTTCATTCTGGCAAGCAGCCTTGAGAGATGGAAAAGACAAGATCAGATGGTTGGAAATATTACACAGCTTTGTGTCGAGAGACAACAGCATAGAGGAAACCTCAGTGTTTCTGCTCACTAACAGCAGAAGCACCTCCACAATGATCAGCAACCACAAGGAGCTGGGCTGTCCAATAGTACTGAGTAACATGATTCTCCTCTCTGAGTAAGTGTTACTGACGGAAGAAGGATGCAGTGTACAGAATATCAGACCTTCATACTGGCCAGGAGGAAGACTAAAGAAGATGACTGTCTAAAGCATTTTTTTTATTTGTATAAATAAACACATTTCCCTTCAGATCCTTAATTTTCAGGGAGTTCTTTTACTAAACTCCCTGAGTTCTTTAGTTTTTTCACAGTGGAGCTACTTTTGACTGAATCACCATTGGGATAAGGGTGAGAGGTTTAAAATTGCAAGGAGAAGATTCACAAACAAGGACTAATTTTGGCTATTTTGAAAAAAAACAAACCAATCCAACCAACCAAAACACCCCAGATATCAGACTCCACAGGTATCTATTTGAATTCAATGAGCTATAAAACTTCTACTGAGAAAAAATATATCCTGAAGAAATATCCAGTAGAGGTGGCAAGATTTGGTTGTAGAAGGAGTTAAAACACACAAGTCGTACTAACTAAAAACATGTGCTTTTGCAGAAACTCAGCAGTGGTTTCCTATTCCAGTGCATCAAGCTCACTAACCTCCAGTAACTCCATGACACCATCCCTGCACCTTTCCCCTTTCTTCAAGGAACAAAAAAAAAATTTAAAAAAAATCTGTGGAATTATGCATTAACCTACATTCTTCACCTTTACACTAACATCTGGTGCTAATGCTACATGCAATTAGACCCTTGCTCCATGTGCTGTCCATCCCCAACCATTATCCCCCAATTAATTCCTTTTCCACTATTATCAACTCTGCCCAGACTTATTCCATGTATGGACCAAACTATTCAGACATTTCAACACATTAGATTACACTTAATCTCCCATGTCTTTTGATCCTCTGTTTTCTGCAGTTTCTGTAGACATTTCTGTTATACATAGTAAAGTCTATCTAACATCATCTGCCGGCCCGCTGGGAATCATTCAGATTACATGCCCCATACCTTTTTAGTTGCTGTTTTGCTTGGTGCAAACTCCTGATGCTGGCTTTGCCTTCTAAGCAAAATAATTTTTTATGCCTCTCTGGTGGATGTGTTGCAAAACATCCACTTCCATGGCTACCAGCCACTGGTAAAAGCACAATGTTTATCTCTGTTTAGCAGAGATGATCTAATTTCAAGTGTTACCTGCATGGACCTCACAGTTTTTTTTATGTAGAAAAAAATTCAAATTACATTTTTAAATCAGAAATTCCTTCTTTCACTTGAAAAATAAGCTTATATTGATCTTTTTGTCCTTATCAGGACATAAAACTGATCCAAGTTTAATTGGAAAGGTTAACTCTCAAACAAAACTCAACTGCTGTAGTAATGTGCTGCTACTTAGAAAATATGAATTAAACCGAAATTATCCATTTAATGAAAAATTGGAAATGATAAAGTCATATGCCTTTGTTATACAGCAAAACTCTATTTCAATACCTAAGTAAGCAAGGCAAAGATAGAAAAGGCCAATCAGTTAATAATCTTGTTAAACAAAAGAAACTCTAGGTGTCTTATTTATACACATATTAAGCTAACTAAACAGAAAAGGCAATGAATGAAAAACCTGTTTGGTTTAACATCCGCTGAGCACAGTCTCAAGACATTGCTACCCATGAGGCATAATCTTAGAAAACAAACATCTGCACCTGGAAAACAAAGAAGTCTTTCAAAAGCAGATGTACTCTACCACAGAGCTACATTTTATGTAACCTCTGCTGTACTTCGTTCTGACCAGAAGGACTGTCAGAGCCCTACCTTCTCTTGAGGTTTGCTGCAAAACACTGCTTACAGGAACTCTTCCTAGTATTTTTCCATGCCTGAATGTGCAAACTCATCCACATATGCTCTTACTCTCTCTTCCCATTCCTTCTCCCAAGCCAATATTTGGAAAACATTTCCACTAACATAAGAGCATCTTTTTAATACCCATAAACAGAACAGCATGTATGCACTGACTTTCATTTAAACACATCCTGAAAGCACAATTTCTGGTTTCCATGTCAAAGAACTGAAAACAAAGCGGTCCACCAATGTTTCAAAAAGGACTGTTGAATTTTTCCCTTTGTTATCCTCAAGTAGTAAAAAACCCCAAGTTTCAAGCAGCTAGTCTAAAAATCAAATGCAGATTATTCTCTTGCACTAATCTTCTGCCCCATGAAGCACCCATAGTTTTTTAAACAGTGGTCAATGTTAGACTGAGGACTCCCCTGCTCCCCAGGCATGGCTGTATTTCAGAAATGCCTGACTCAAATCACAAACTTTTAACAAGACTGTAAAAGATACAAAAACTATCTGAGATAACAAGCAATACCTAAAAATGCAAAGAAACATCAAAGGCCTTAAAGCCTTAACAGAAGAAGCAAATTTAGCATTCAATTTTCATCACTGTTAATGGATGAAGTTGTCTTCAGCAAAGTGATTGTGCAGAGGAAGAAAAGAACAGACACAAACTATTTCTAACATTCCTTGTTCATTATTCCCAAAAACATTCCAACTTCATGTTATAAAAGTCTATTTTCCCTAGAGGTAGCCTATAAATTGTCTCAGATTTACCCCTCTTTACCACAGAAAGATAGGAAATTGCATGGAGACAATGAATGGAAGTGCACTTTTTATCAGAAAACAACAGGAAGCATTCCGCTTGGTTTACATGAGAGCGCTGTATTTGGGCCAAAAGAGAAAAAAACTGTATAAAAATTTAATGCCTGCTTAGAGCAAAAAACTCTAAACCAGGTTTCAGAACCAATTTATTTTTAATAAATCAGTATTGGAACTTGTCAAACCAGCCTAACCACGTTACTGCTTTTACTGTATTCCTAAAATTGGGTAAATTAAAGATGACAGAGAAGAAAATCACAGATTTCATAAAATCAGTTTCAGGAGGCAAAGAGAGAGAACCATACTTATTTTCAGGATCAGCCATACAACAATTCATCAAAGAGCATGCACAAAAACACACATGTAAACTTCAGCAATCTGTGCTTATCTAAGGAAACAAGTCTTCTGAGCCTCTTGCAGCAAAATGTTACCTATTTACATTGCAAATATATACTTCAGTTCTTTGCATACTCATGGGTATTCTTGAAAGTGGTGATACTAGTTCTAATGATTTTCAAACCAACAGAAAAAGTGCTGGATTCCCATCTCAGGCAGTATCAATAATATAGATTAAGGTACCAAAATATACAGTAATAGTAAGACTATAAAATACATAGACTGGGGGGGGGGCGGAGGGGGGGGAAGAGGTAAGATTTCTGGCATAGGTGGATTTTGTTGATTGTTTTGCCTTTTTTTTTTTTTTCATCTTTTCTTATCATAATGATTTAAAATATCCCATGGCAATTTTTCAGAATTGCAGGCAGCTGTCACATGCTTGATCCTTACTGACTTTCATTTGGAACTACATATGCAGCCATCTTTTGCTCAAAAATACACAGTGTCCAAGGGGCATTGGTTGTCCAAGGGCCACTACTATGCAATGAAGAGTTTATCTTATCTGGTGACTAATGAGAGCAACCCCAATGAGATCAGAGAGATTGAGAGGTGTCTTGTGTTTACTGGTTCAGGGGCATCCCAACCACAGAGCTGATAGCTACTCTTGCAATTTAGAAAATTTTCCAATTGCTTTTACTGAATCTATTAGACACTTCACAAGCATTCCTAAACAATTACAGTATCACACAATTCTACAAACCATTAACAGATTTTCCTTTAATTCATAACATTAGTATTATTTTTGATAGGTTATCCAAGCTTCAAAGTAAAAGCATAGCCAAAGTTTTCCTTCTATTTAATTTCTTTTATCTGGCCCAAGCTTCTTCCTTTTCTTCACACAGACACACTGAACTTACAGGAGTTCTGTTTGTACCCTTTTTTTCACCATCTCTATGAGCTCCTTTCCTTCTCAATAGTTGGTTTTCTTTCCAGTTCAGCCCCTATTATTCTATTTAACCATTCCTACCTAGTCCCCCTAAGCTTCATCAACACTTGGCATTCACTACACCTGCATACACAGGGCTCTTCTTTCAATAAGACGTCTT
The DNA here is from genome assembly GCF_017590135.1 of Pyrgilauda ruficollis. Classification (NCBI taxonomy): domain Eukaryota; kingdom Metazoa; phylum Chordata; class Aves; order Passeriformes; family Passeridae; genus Pyrgilauda; species Pyrgilauda ruficollis. Next base: position 3,304,081 of record NW_024527710.1, on the reverse strand, counting down.
GCTTTTATCTGTCAATTCAATTATCAGCAAGTCATATTTTGGTCTTCAGAGAGAAACAATGAATTCTGGATGCTGGTGCATATGGATGCATGCACATCTGGAGAGTTAAGAGAGAAGTGATTTCCTTTCAAAAATATCTTTTTGACAGCCACAGAAATGCAGAGTACCAGATGGTACAGCTGTCAGCTCAACAGCAACTTCCTGCAATCATCTTCTGCTTTAACTTTGTCACTGGCCCAGGGCTGCATGGGAGCCTTGCCATTTGTGACTAGCCCATCAGAAGAACAGGCGAGCAGTAACTGCCTCTAATCCTTGGCCAGTACTGAAGCTTGTGCATTCTGCTTGCAACACCAGGCACTCAGTGAGAAGCAGCTACACAGGGTTTTTGGTCTGGGGTTTGGTTTTTCCTCCTCTTAGTTCTGCCTGTCAGAAACAGACATATAGGTGCTTCACTCAAGCATGAAACTTTATAAGCCTTCCCTTTGCTAATCTCAGTTTGCACGTCAGAAGCATCACTCCATACTAAAAAAGGGAACATCTGCTCAGTGCTGTGTGTCAGAAGATCTGATAAACACCACTGCTGGACGCAGGGCTGGAATGAGAGCAGCGGCATTGAAACACGTGATCCGCACGCTGCCAGCCACCCCAGGACATGCTGGGGCTGCTTTTCCCAGCTCCTCAGCTGCAAAGGGATTGAAAACCCTCATCAGTGGACAGCACCCTTCATAAAATAAAGAAACGTAGCTTTGTTACTCAGGCTTTCAGGTGCAGCAGTTGGCAACCACTTGCTTCATTCCCATCAAATGCAGTGGGGATCTCAGAAGCAGCAAAAGCCAAAAAGAAGGAGAAAAACTCGGGGAAAGATGGCTCCATAACTGAAAGCATACCAGCTTTTTCCTAATCAAAAATAACAAGATTACAAGTTCAATTGAAGGCTGAATTCCTGTACCTGACCCTTTAAAGATAAGTTCATTATCAGTAAATGTCTCACTGAACAAACCTTGAAAACTGATGTTCATCAAGTGCTCAAGCAAGACAAAACTTCCCTCCACAAAACAGTTTAAAGCTTCAGTCTTATCTTGAAAAATACAAAAAGAGATACTTTAAAAAAATCAACAAAGAAAAAAGGCTAAAACTACTGTACTCTTCCACAGTCCCCACTCAGTTAACCAAATGCTTCTTGCCCTCTCTCAGCTGTAGAATCAAAAAGGAAGTCAATCCTGGAATATGCCCTGCTACAGGTTCTCTCTTCAGACTTCTGAATATTTATTATACAGTTTGGTTTTAACTAGGAACGACTCTGCTCAACATTTTTCTAGGCTCTAAAGAAGACCAGGAAACACCATGTTGGCCCCAGTGCTGAGGAATGCCTCAAGCCAAGGCCGTTGTGGGCACCGTGACTTCACGCCTGGATATTGTTTGCAGCTTGCTCAGAAGCACCAGCCTGGCTGCAGGACAGGACCCAGGGCCCGGTGGCTGTTTGGCAGGTGACAAATGCTGTGCCTGGCACCCAGGGCATGGCTCTCAGCTTCACATAGACAGGGGGCCACATCAGCTGGGTGGAGATGGACCCAAATGAACAAGTCTGTGGGATGGCAGGTTTGACAGAGCTATACCTACATAGTTATTTCTACAGGTAATGAAAAATCAATAAAACCTAACATTGCAGGTTTATGAGACAGGATGAATCATCCAGCATCTACCCACAGCCAAACCCAGGGCATCTCAGTCTCTCCACCTTTCTTCTTCCCACCAACACTTTCCAGCTATCTTATGCCTCTTTTGATGCTGACCAAACCTGCCTTCCCTAGGAGCTGATTCAACTCACTAACATGACAGGAAAGTAACCCAGCAATAAAGAGACTAAGCATGATTCTGTTGGTCTTTGGTGCATTTGAGAGCAGGAAGGAAGGTTTGGGGAAGGCTGGCTGTCACCAAGGCCACTGGAATAACCCGCACCCCTGTCCCTACTATGGGCAGCAGGGAGCATTCAGATTTGATTGTGCTTGTGAAACCTCACTGACTCAATGTGAAAAGACCTTCCTAGAAAGAAATAATACTGTTGATTTTAGAAAATGTGCTGACTGTTTAGGTGCGTTTCCTTTTGGTCCATGATAAGCACAATAGTGACACAAACTATCACTTTCAAAAGCTCCTCGTGCATTTTCACTTTGAATAAATATTTCCATGGTGGAGAACACAAATAGTCACAGCTTAACAACTGCTCTGATTACTAAAAAGACATCATGCAACACCTCACTACACTCTATGTACATGCATATTTTTATGTGTAAATATTTATGTATACACATACATGTTCTCCATAGCTACCTCATCTAGATGCTGACAAAACATTCAGGGAAAGTGAGATCAATCAAACTTTAGTCATGTAAAGGTATTTGTTTCACTTTTGAAGAGCATGTAAGACACTGTTGTTTTTTAACATAAAAGCTTTTCCTGAAGGAATTTAATTTAATTTCCTCAGCACTACTAATGTCACCATTTACAATGACAGGACATTGCAGTCATGACACAGGGTCTCTTAAAATTGCTTTCCTAATCAGTGTTCATGTAAGCCCACTCTTAACACCTCATATGGAATGCAAAACTGGAGCTACCCCCTTTGTAAGGGGTAACCACACTGCACTTCTGCACTCCCCTTGCTTTCTCATCTCTGCTTCCTGTGTTAATCTCCTGGAAACTACATTTACAGCTGCAAAGAATCACCTTAGATGTAGCAGTATTAGACCTGATGTGGGAGAAGTCTGAACCAGTTTAATAATTTATTAAGTGCATACATACAATGTAATTTCAATTCATTAACATATTTAGGACCTCATGGCATAGTCCTTTGGATACCGTGAATTTATTTACTATTGTCGAATTAACATACAGAATCGATTTTCAGACAGAACCATTTTTCAAGGAGAATGAAGGAGCCATACAAAGCTTTTACCAGCTCAGCTCTCAGTCCAAGTTAGACTTGTCTCTAGCTTTCAGGTGGGGTAGAAGAGTGAGGGTAGAAATGCTATTAAAAATAACATTTTAATAAAAAGATGAAAAAGAGGATCAAGAAGTTTTGTTTACTGTTCTGATTAAACAGATTCTGAGTAAACAGAGTCTAGTTTAGAGATTCTCATCATTTCAGGTTGCTGCTATAACATCTTCTTATGCAACAAGCTGTATGTATACAAGATGTTACAGATTTGAAAACTGCTGGAGACAACTTCTCTATGCATTCACCTTGCAAGATCACTGTTCTATCCAAAGACCTGATATAACTTAACCATACCACACAGAGCCTCACCTACATAACTAATGAAACTGGGTGATTTGCTAAAACATGTTTCTCCCAGTATGTCCTGGGAGAAATTTGTGGCCTCAGAAATCCCTATTTTGAACAGTTACACAAAAAGACTGACCGGAAGCAACAAAAACAATACCTGAATTTTAACAAGTTCAGTGCTTACACCACATTCTAAACAGAACCTGTTTTCAAAGTGTGATGTTACATCTTAAACTCAGCTGTTACTCTAATACTGACATGTGAAAAGCAACCAACCCACCTTCCACTGGACCACAGGCCGTTACACCACAGCTCAGTGTTACCATCATCACCGTGAAGTTACCCTGAAGTAAGATTGCTTAAACCAGAAATTCCAGGTGCATAAACTTAGACAAATATTTTTCAGGGTATTTTCAAGAAGTTAAGGATCTGAGACTTTTGAAATGCTTGGCCCCAGTTTCCTAAAAACATAACTATCATTTAAAGTGCAACTTAGCACTTGAGATAAATGGTTTGCACTAACATGGCTCCATTGCTATATTTTCCCCTTTTATAACCTGTTAACATTATTACCATTAATTTATGGGGCAAAAGAAATTCAGCAGCTGAGAAAATGAGCTTGTCCTTAGGCAAATAATTTGGTGGCTTTTAAATGAGACTTCAAATTAACCCTTTTTAGCTAACACAGCAGGTTCTCTTTGAATGTTTTATATGAAATACACCCCTTAAAGGTTGTTCACATTTTCCTTAAAAAAAAAAAAAATAAAGAGGCATATTGCAAAACACACTTAATGGAGGAGAAACTGATGGTGGGAGTATGCAATCAAACAACACCTGGCCAGAGTGCCAGAGTACAGCATATGCTCCATGCCCTGCCTGATCTTCCAACCCCCTGAACCCAGCAGTCCAGCCCTGAAACACAGTAACAGCCATACAAGGGAAACAACAGAGTGTTGCAGACTTAAATGGAATTACAACCTCAGAATTATATAAGGAAAACTGGGACTGGAAAGATTATTTTGTATCAATTGCCAGGAAAAAGGATGCATGCTCCCTCCTCTTGGAATCACAGAATGACAGAATGGTTTAGGTTGGAAGGAACCTAAAGATCATCTGGTTCCAACGCCCCTGCCATGGGCAGACACATCTCCCACTACTCCAGATTGCTCAAAGCCCCATCCAACCAGGCCTTGAAAACTGCCAGGGATAGGGCATCCACAACTTCCTTGGGCAACCTGCCCCAGTATCTCACCACCCCCACACTAAAGAATCTCCTCCATATACGCAACCTAAACTTCTCCTCTTTCAGTTTGAGCCATTACTCCTTGTTCTGTCACTATACTTCCTGAATGAAGAGTCCCTCTGTGCCTTTCTTGTAGACCCCCTTCAGATACTCTCAGGCCTCCATGCAACCTTCTCTTCTCCAGGCTGAACAGCCCCAACTTTCTCAGCTATTCTTCAGAGGGAAGGTGTTCTAGTCCCCTTATCAACTACGTGGCCTCCTCTGGACTTGCTGATGTCTGCAGCATGTCAATGTCCCTCTGGGTGGCATTCCTTCCCTCCAGTATGTCAGCTCAGTGCCATCAGTGAAGTGGCTGAGGGTGCTCTTTTCCAGGCACTGCATCCTACCAGTCCTTTCCATACAGGCTGTGAGACTTCCCCAGCTGAAGCCAGCCAAAGGCATTTACAGGTAAGGTGGAAGATCTGATGCCTCCTCCTTCCTGCCATCCCCCATGTACCTCCGATAACCATGAACATATACAACACAGATTGGATACCAGAAATTAAGTTATTGCCTTCCTTTCCTCAACAGCCTGTACCTTCTACTTTTTCTTTTCACAGCTTCCCATTTCTTTTCTCAGCCAAACCTCATCTTCCTTCCTTCAGTCTCTACAGGAAAAGCGACCACAAACTTACTGGTTCACAGCACTATCTTGAATATGCATCAGGGTGTACAAGAGCACTTTAACTAGTCATTGTTTCCTATCTTTTTTCATTAGAACCTCTTTGGGGTTGCATCGCTTGGGCCTTTGCAATCTGCTCTGCTGGACTCCTAAAGCATCCAAGCTTGACTATTCCTGTCTGTATAAACGTTTTGTGTTACTAGGTCATCACAGCAGAAGTCCATGTTGCAGGATGATAAAACACATCATGCTTGTAAACACACAAGTGTTATATGGTTGACCAGATACTGTCCACTGTGTGCAATCACAGTGACACCCACCCTGTGAACCTTGTATGGAGACAATTATAGGTGCATGAAAAAAAGAAGCATATGCACCAAAAAAGTTTATAAAAACAGGAGTGCTGGTCTCCAAATAATGAAAGAGCATTACCACCAGAAAACTATGTAGATTTTTTCAGTGACAGTTTGTTGATTTTTGGGTTTTTTTTATAAATTTATTTAAATTTAATTAAATACTACTTGTGTTTGTGGTGAGCTTTTCAATAAAAAGTGACTTTCCTGGTAGGCATCCTGTAGCTATGCTATAGCCTTCAAATCAAGAAACTTTTGTCTTTTAGGGGTTATTCTTTCAATGTAAAATGGAATTTCAGGTCCCTTCTTGTGCCTAGGTGCAGCAGCATTCCAAAAGAAATATATAAGCAATAATATAACATTAAAGAACAGTTTTTTACGTTAGAAATTATTTGCAAGTAAAAATGAATTTTATACTTACCCAGTTTTTTATTAAAAGCTAATTTGGGGGTTAGGTGAGCATTTCAATATTTCGTTCCCCCTCCTAAACTCAGAGGTTCTGTGGAATTCTTTTTAAATCTTGGGTTTGGGTAGTCTGCCCTATTAAAACAAAGAAAGTCTAAAGAGCATTACCCATACAAACAGCTGAAGGTCACTATCCAACCTTGCTCATTATATGGTCTAATTCAGTAATGTGTTTTCTTCCTGGATGTGATAATTAGCTTTCTGTTTCTTTGTTTCTAACAAAAACGTGGAGATACTGGAATCTTTTAAGGAAACAGTGAATCATTTTGGAAGGCTGTGTGCAATAAGAGTCAAAGTTATGACCCTTCCTAGTTCTTACAATTTCATGACCTCCACTTCCCAAAGCAATCTGCTCTTGGATCCCTGCTTTTAGGAAAACAGCTCCTAAAAAAGTACAAGTACCAATAAACTGAAATTTTCTGGTGAGAAACATCTCAATATGCACACTCAGAAAATGAAAATTCATTCTAAATAAGCCACAAAATCCACAGAGAGACTATGTGTTTCCCTTTCCATAGAGGATTGAAATCATAGTAATATATGCACAGCTTAATCAAGTTAGGGCCAGTATGTACACTGTAACACAGCCAAGTCCTTAAATCATTACCTTAAACCCAGCATACATGCTGAAGACTTTAGCAGCACACGCTGCCTTCAACTCCCATTGAAATCTGTACATTCTTGCAGGGATGTTGGGGTTTTATTATTATCTCATAGGGTCAAGCTCTTAGTCCTTAATCAGGCAAGAATCCAGATGAGGTCCATGGGAGGTTTGCCAGAGAAAGGACTAAATGGAGAGTGAGAAAGGATGACTCTAAGCAAGTTGGGAGCAGATCTTTATACAGAGCAGAGCTTGCATATTGTATGTCTGATTCATAGGCAGTAATTTAGCTCATGCAGATGGCAGCCACATGTAAAAAGATTTGGCTGTATATATCCTATACTTGCACCTCATCCACACTGAAAAGAAAAAGGCCCATCAGCAGACAGGCATTAATTCCATTATTTAAAGTGTAAATTTTGACAGAGTAAGTCCAGTAACAAGATTTTCAAAACTGTTGAAGTAATACAAAGGGATATATATTTAATTGTAAAATAAAACACTAACTTGTATCCCTGAGGTTCTTTTCTGCCCACCAGAAATAAAATATACGCTACACCAAACCAAAATAATTCTCAATGAAAAACTAAAACTGCTCACTTCGGAAAGGTTTCTCAAAAGGCCATCTGCAACCTCAGAGTTCTGAAATGAATCACTCACTAATGTACCTCCTTCCGTTCCCCCTGAGCTAAAGTTCTGTTTAAGGAGTTTCTTACTAAATGCCACCGCTCACTCATCTCCTCGCTATCTGAGCAACAACTCACACTTCGCTCATTACAGCCCTTCTTCCCTGCCAGAATACCAAACTATTTTCTCCTCCTTGACTTCCTTTTGCTCCTTTCTTCCCTTATTAATATGCACGTGCCCATTGTGCTGTCCTACAGGATTTCTCCCCACATAGTTCTACAAGGGCAACTGAAGAAACACAGAGATGTGGTTCGACAAGAGTTAACCAATTCCACATTTTCTCAATGCACTGCCCAGCTGCTTGTTAGCTGTAACCAGAAGGAGCACGCACATTGGCAGTCAACTGCTAAACGCATTTTCAAAACTAATAAGAAGCTGAAAACAATTCAAGCTCTGGACATGATTACAGCGTATTCTCCCAGGCGAGCAGCAGATATAAAAGGAGAACTGAGATGGCCTCCATATGAAATCACAATCGCTCTTCTCCTCAAATAATCTTTTACTAACTTTTTTTTTTTTTTTTAAGGGAAGCTGGGGAAAGGATTTTGAACTCAGGAAATAAGTCATTTGTGCCCAGTGCTAACGTAGCCTTTATAAGGCATGCATCTTAGTATCATTGCCGCACAGAAAAAAGTCTCAGGGGACTTCAAAGCCGATTCAGGTTTCACAAAAATATAAAATGTTCACATGCACATCTGAAGCACTTCCCTTTCAGAGACCCCACAGGTGTAGAAATCCATCTCTCTGTATGGCAAAGGTTCAACTCCCATTTAAGGGCTTACACAAAGGAAGCATGAGCCCCCTTGACACTACAGGGAACACATGGGGGCCCGATAGCTGGCAATGGAGCGCAATTCCTTGTCTTCTCCAGTACAGGAAAATGCCTGTTGCTCCTTCTTCAACAAGCAAACAAACAAGGCTTCAGGGGGGAAAAATGCAGGTATATTCTGTAAAAACTAACCAGAAAACGCTAACCAAATGTTAAAGTGCAAGATCACAGAAGGTTTCTTAGCCCCTGACAGAACTGTAAGCAGAGACCCAGTGAGCAGGATGGCTTTTTGCTTCCTACAAAAAGAACAACCAACACCTCAGCCCTACATCTGGGGTAAGCAGTGAGAAACCCTTCAGTGAGCCTTTCAAAGTGACTCGGCAACACTTAGAACAGCACTATTTGTTTTCAAGTACAATCAGTAAAGGATAGTGTTATTCAGAAAACAGTCACAATATCCTGGAACTTACTAGATGCAAAATAACTTTGCAGTGCAGTCAGCAGTCTGAGGGGCCTCATACACGATTTGCAAGCTTTCAAACAGTCCCCCAGAAAGGTGGAGGAATGAGTAATCTCTCTTCCTGCTAAACATTCAAAGTGCACATAAAAGCTATCATTGAGTCAGCACTTGGTGATGGCAATTCATCTGGTTTGCTGGAATTTTTAACAGCTTGAAAGTGGCCATTGCTATGCATATTACATGGCCTTTTTTTTTTTAATTACTACTATTGTTTTTGTAGAAGAAAATACCACGTAAGCAACACATTTCAGCATATTTGTAATTAGGAGCTAATATCAGGCTTTGATTTTGGGGAAAAAAACAAGAGCTAGGGACTGAAACAACTTAGACGTAAAACAAGTGGCATCTTAATACAAACAAAAAAACAAGCAGACAGACTAATGCAGGGCCCAGTTAAACTATATGGTTGGGGAGAGTTTAACAAGGTCAAATGGTTGAGGCTTTCACTTGCTTACATTGTAGCATAACACACTGACTGTGAAGGGTTCCATAGCTCAAGAGTCCAGAGGAGGACTGTTGCCTCTCATTTATTGAATAGTCTTCATAGGAGAAGCACAGAAGTTTCAACATTGCATTGTATAGCAGCATATTTCCTTCTTGTAATGTATTACATATCACTGTGGGAAACTAGATGGCAAACCCTTGTTATGGGTAGAGTTACATGAACAAAAAAAAAGTGATTCTGTCAGCTTTTTCGTGTACTTTTGGGTAAGGATGTATAGCTGTGCCAGTAAACCAAATAGTTTTGTTGCCATATATTCCAATTCTGACAGGCTGTTTTACATTGTGGTTGTGTCCGACTGTGCCACCAGGTGAGCCACAGATCAAGTTACTTAAAATACTTGAACAATACTTCAATGCTCTCCTTCTATAAGAGGAAACTCATTTTTGACCTAGTACAAACATGACCTGCTGCAACAAAGGGAGGCTCCACTACCCCTGCCACACACTTCCAAGGGTCCCTTATTTGCTCTAGCAATCATGATGGTTCAGAGGAAACCAGCCACTTCTAGGACTTCAAAAGCTCTCATGTAATCACACAGGAACCCAGCTGAAACTTATTCTTCCCATCAGTGGATCAGTAGTTTGAATTCATTGAATGGAATGGAAGTTAACAGCCATGCTTTCACTAACACCTCATGAGATCTGTGCTAATTTACTGGCCATCCAACGCAGAAGCAGGCTTAACCTTACACTGCACAAGGCAAGTTATTTGGTGAAGCGAAAGCCTGAGTGTATCCTGCTGTAGAAAAGCTACCACCCCCTACTGACCAACCAAAGCACGGTATCAACACTTTCTAACTGCATACAAACAGCTGGGTAACAAACAGCCCCACTCCCTGCCCCAGCACAGCACAGACCTGACTCGTGACAAGACAGAGCCCAGGCAGAGCAGTTGACAGTCCCACCGCTCACAGCCCTACCACCAGGGCCACAAGTTTGGCTGGAAAAGAACCAAGTTCTTGTGGAGTATAAACAACCTTTTCTCTGGATAACAAGGCTACAGTAACAAATTAAATATATTCAGAAATATAGAACAGAAGTATTCTCTTATCTACTGTTTTTTAATTGTGCTTACTATTAACTATTAACCGTATAGTTAATCCCTTTGGACAGTTCACTGCAGTTTTCATTCACTGCAAATGCAGAGAGACCCCGTATGTCACCCGCTACACACTGTTCAGCCATTGTATGAAAAAAATGTTTATCTTTAAAGCTTCCAATGTAACGGCACTGTTGTATTTGAATGTTTGAGATCATCCAGGATATTACAAAGATGCTTGTTTAAAAAGTCTCTTCCAGCTGTTCTATGTATATATTAGGAACATTACAAAGGCATCAAATGCTCATTAGTGATGAGATCATCCTAACTAAAAAAAAAAACATACTAATACACATCTTGGATACAAACAATTACAGTGAGATATTGAACACAGGAGGAAGAACATAGCCTCAAGTAAAGAGGGGAGCAGAGAGCATCACACTCATTGCAGGGTCCCACTGAAAGTGAGCAATAGCATGATTTCCCTACACTGGCACAATAGCCCTTGCACAGCAGGTCCTCAGCAAATCCCTCTCCAACTCCACCAGTCATGGCCTAGTTAACAACATAGCGCAGAGGACCTAACAAGAAGCTGCTCCGAAGAAAAAGCAAACAAACCCATGTGTCGCCAATGGAGAAGGCAGGCCAAAAGTCTTCAGACCAGAACACAAGTTTTGTTATCACTTCAGGACATGAACCCTAGGATTAAATACACTAAGAAAGAGGACCTGTGCTACACCATCTTCAAATTTCTGCCATTAAATCATCCTAGAGACATAGTGCTACACAACTGTATCAGGATCAGACACCTACTGACTGGTTTAGAATGGGATTAAAGGGAAGAAGACACAGCGACTCTGCAGAAAGTTATGGTCTCAATGTGAACCTGTTATGTCTGCAGCACTTGTAGCCCACCAAGCAGCAAACTGAATCCTCAAAGAAGCATTTCAGCAAGAGATGGCACCAGGGAGCACAGGGACACCAGTATACAGCCTGGTTCCTTCCAAAAATTAAAGGAAAGCAACTAGAACAAGATGACAACACAGTTATCAGAACTGAATCAACTTAATTAGTTCAGTCAACTAGTACCAAAATGCTGATTGCTCCAATTAAATTACTTCAGTCCACTAAGCCAAAAAGGCACTGATTCATTGCTCAAAAATCCTCCTGGGTAAATCCTGATTTCACTCCACTTTTTCTTTGAGCAATCTTGTCAAATCATAGACAGTTACATGAATGCTTGACCTACAAAACCATCTCAAGTGCATTATTATTTCTCTGGAGAAAGAGGGAAGATACATTTTAGGACTCTTCAAGCAAGGAAGAAAAACCAAAGGAGTTCTTTGTTAGTAACTTTCACTTGAAATGTTTTTGACAATATTTTTGGTTAATCCTTTACTTAGTGCTTGTGCAATTTTGAAACAAACAGAAGAATAAGCTGGTTTGGTTTTCTCCACATACAAGACTTTAACAACACCATTAAGCAGTTCAATACTCAGAACTGTTTCACTAGAATTCTTTTCTCCTGAATCACATCAATAAAGTTGAAGTTCAGTCTAGTATTTATAAGAGATGACTTATAGGCTTCTTGCTACAAACGTACTTTCGAGATCCAGTAAATGTATCAGACACCTAGAATTATGGAACTTTTTTTTTTAAACTGCTTTACTCAAAATCAACCATCACACAGTCTTAAACATTATTTTATCTTGGGCATGAAATTGCTGAAAAAAACTCTAGCTTTGTTAATTTCAAAACAGAAAAAAATATTTCAAGAGACACAACTAATATAACCAGATCTTTTTAGGGTTGCTTTTATTTTTCTGTTACTGGCATGAACCATTCCTTTCTGAAATGTCCATTCTGACATTTCAGTTCCTTTTTTTTTCTTGGTAAAGAAACCATTACTGAAGTCAGATAACCGGCCTTTTCGCAGGAGGCACTGCAGAAGCATTTGTCAAGTATTACAATCAAGACAATTGTAATCTTCAGAAAAACCTCAGAGACCTTCCTACGATGCATACCTGAGCTCTCTTACTTCCCTCTGTGATGGTAAGTGTGATCACAGAGATCAAACATTAGCACTGGGAGAATGAAAATGAATGCAGTCAACAATATGGCCATGGGCACTATTTTAGCAAGAAAAAATAACTACTACTGGCCTACTTCCAAAAAGCAACTGAGACAAGTAATTTTCAAAGTAATCTCTGAACAGTTTTCTTGCCAATTTATTCAAATACCTATTACTTTTTCAGCTTGAAGGTGAAAATATCCCACAGAAAAATTAATTACTGCTTTGAATTCATAAGTGCTATAAAAGAAAATTTTGCCGGACTGACATGACATTTCAAAGCAGAAGATGCAGAAATCTGGCCACTTTTACAAATTATATAGTTATTATATAGTCCAGAGTCAAAGTCTACCCTAATGCAGGAAACTGAAGCCACACATTAACTTGTATCATGTTGCTCAAACCCTGCAGGGGATTTAATGCAGTTCTACCTGCTGTTGTAAGTTGTCTCCCAATGATGCAAGAAAAGAGTCATATTTCACTTGAAAATTATTTTTGGTACAGTCTCAGATTTCCCACTTCCATGCTTCGGTGTGACTGATTCTACTTCCTGCAAATATGGTGATTTTTTAATTTTTTTTTAATAATGATGGCAGGCAGAGTAAAATAAGTAATGAGTAAAATAAGTAACTCAATGAGTTAAGACACTTCTCAGAACATCATACTTTACCTATGACTTGCCAAAACATCAACCACCTTGATCCTTATCAGAGATCACAACAAACCTCTGCAGCTCAGCATCCATGAGTCTAAAAACAAGCAAAATTGGCAAAAAGTCTGGCAGTACATTTAATAAAACTTTTGCTATTTTCATACCTCCAAAAAAGGTAGGTGATGGTTTTGAAGAATTACTAAGATACCAGCAGTTAGCAACACTGTGATCCATGTGACTTGAAAGTGATTACATTGGCTCTTCAAACAGGCCTGCACAGACAATGCCAGGGTTGAACACATCCATTTTACATATCAAGTAACCAAGACTGAGAGATGAAATAACTCGTGGGGAGATCACAGAGAGCATCACAAATCCAGATGCAAGCCTTGGATGTTTCAGTCAAAAGCAGAGGCCCATAGATTAGCCCTTTGCACCTAACTCGGCTATGGCCATCGGGCACAGGGACTGCACAAGAACAGGCCCAGCTGCTGCTCCAGCATCCCTGTGCTCTCCTTCTGGAGTCCCTGCTCATGGCTCAGCCACAGCTGGAAGGAACTGCTCTGACAGCCCATAACTCACTCCACCCTCTCCCAAAGGTCCTTCAGACAGACATTTACATTCAGTCACCACAGAGATGAACACGCACATCACGTCACAGGGGCTGCCGTGCTTGGCTGCATCAAGAGGGCACATCACTCCACGGGCAGGAGAAGACTCCACCATGGTCCTCAGACACAGCAGCACCTGCCCAGCCCTGCTTTTATGCTTTATGTCCAGCTTTTATGCTGCAGAGAAGATGTTTCCCTGGAGTCCCATTTGGACTAAACACACACACGCACCAATACATAAAATGTGTGACCACTGCTTTTAAAGTTCTTAATATTCTAGAAATTTCCTTAAAACAACTCCAAATTTGCAAACTGAACTATGCTAAGCTACTTCAGTAATAGCTACATTTTCAAATAACCTTTTCACCTTTATCCACTTCCATACAATTCCTGGAGGTTAAAGAATCACCAAGGCATTATGACACTAAGTGCCCCTCCCTTATTTTTACATATTAAGGAAAGGCATACATTCTTGTGATGGAAAAAATTCATTTTGACATAGTAGCTAGAATCAAAATAACTTGAGGAGCATCTCTAGTAAGACATATGTATTACTGCTCCATTCAAAATAAAAATGTAAATAAAGAAAAATATTTACTCCAAAATACATTGTATCCATCATCCTTTCTAGACACAAGGCAGATTTGGTGATCAAGGAAATGAAGAAAAAGTAAAGAGGAAAATGAGGGAAAATAACCATAAAAATAAATTCTTCACTCACTCTTGGCTTCAAGTGTTAAAGAAAACAACAGAAAAACCCACCACCAAAACACCAAAGCTGCTTCAGATGAAAACAAACTTTATGCTGAAGAAATAAAACAGCAACAAACCTTACATACATTTCCATCACCCAGCCCCAAATTCCTTTATTTGTTACTTCTTCACTGCACTGCTTCAATAATGAGAGTAAATGACATTTTCAGTTAGTTATTTCCATCCCTGACAGGTAAAATCCCTTTTTTATTAAATGCCTATTAATAAGTCTTATAATATGGAAGCTGCCAAAAAAAGGAACAATAGCTCCATCTTTTTATAAAGTACACTTATCAAGAAAAGCACATTGTGCTTAAAGCAGCTGCACTTCATGGCATTACTAAAAACCTTTGCTTTTGTCACCTGGGGTCAAAATTTATCTTTGGTGAAATTCCATTGATTTAAAATAAGTTCACACCAAAGAAGAACTCAACTCAGTGCCTTCAGGTAATGAAACATGGTACAATCTTTGTGCTAAATATATTTTTTCTTCACTCCAAATTCATCTCTCCTATGACTTACAGCCTAAGAGACTTCAGTTCTTTTTAGCATTAGCTACAGAGGATTAAATTATTTCTCTTTCTTGAAAAGGCATGTATCTGGTCCCTATATTTTCTCTACACTATAACATCACTGGCAGTAAAATAATGGCATTGAATCATACAAGCATGCTTCAGTGGAAGGAGCTTATAAAAGAAACAGATTTCCAGAAATTCAGTATAATTTTCATGTGAAAATAGCAATTGTTTTTCTAATAGCAGGTGCTTCACTTCTTGTTGAGACACCCCAGAACCACATTTGGGAATGCTGGGTGTGGGGTTCTATAGCATGTGAAGTCTAATATTTAGTTAACTAAATATGCCTTTTCCACTTCTTTTATTAATTAAAAGGATTGAGGGTTCATGTTATTTATAAGACAAATGACAGATGGAAAAGCTAAGAAAGAGTTAATAAGGGCCTGAAATAAGAAAGGATATTAAAAGATCTACAAGCAAAACCTCAAATCCCAATTCCCTTCAGAAAACAAAAGAATTATTTTCAGCAAAGTATTTATAAAATAATTATGTGAAGCTTAGAACTTGTTAAAGACAAGTTTCTCTTAAAAAAAAAAAGAAAAACTTGAATAAATTATCTTACAAAAACAAGGATTAATGCCATCCCCATTCAGTGCCATAAAATTTTCCTCAAAAGTACTTTTCATCAGTGGAGTACCTCCCTCCAGAGACCCTCAGTAACGCCATTTGCCTGCACATACGCAATTCCAGCGCTGCATTATGGGCTGCATATTTCTTAGGACTCCTTTGGCATCGCCCAGAGTCAGTTTTAATCAAAGAACCAGATATTTGTGTTTAGTGATAAATGCTCAGGTTCAGCAAACACTTGGATATACACTCAGCTGTTCTGCTGAATCAGGACCCACAATCCCACATCCTACTGCTCCACATGGGTGCAGAATTGTGCAGAATTCTGCTGAAATTCAACTGCTTTTAGCTTGAGAGCCTTGCTGATACAGGAAAAATGAAGTCTGCTCAGTTCAAGCCATTCCAAGTCTGTGATACAATTACCTCTTTGAAAATACATAACCCTTCTCTGTATCCTGACTCTTTAAATTCTTCAGAATTTTTGTGTGGGTTTGGAAGATAAAAAAACCACTATTTATGCATAAAGCACATAGAAATGGCACAGGGTTTGATACAATTCAGTTGCTGAAAGACAGATGAACAGATTAAAAAAGTAATTTACAAAGGAATAGATCATTATGCAGCACGAGAATGCTGAAGAAACTTAAATCAGGGGACACACAGATTTAGTCTAGCTTCCCCATTTTAATCAGTCTTTGTATTTAAAGTGTTCACTTAAAATAATTTACTGCTTGAAAGGTATTATGTTTTGTGTGAAATGAAAATTAACTCTATTAATATTTTGGCATCTCAAAGTTATGTCACAGACCTCACTGACACGAAGTTAGGAATTCATCATTTGATTCCCTATCAGATAAATATGTGATATTAATACATTTCAAATCACCATCAGGGTGATGAAGGAATAAAAAAATTAGAACAATTTCCCCTTTTAATAGGCAGTTACTGGTTTCTCAATAGTATTTCTCAGAACTGAGAGCATGTTAGCCTCCCCTGAAGAGCATGGGCATTCCCTTGCAGCCCCTGCAGGAGGGCTTGCAGCCTTTCTGACATGGCACAGCACACAAACCAGCCCTTTGCTCCTCTAATTCTCTGAGACTGCAAATCTTCACATGTTCTGAGTGCTGGTTCATTTCATCCTCAAAAGTCTGAACACCCAGACCATAAACGGATAGGAATAGGTGATTTTACAAGGGAGGCGAAGTCAGCTGATTATGAAAAAGATGTGAAGGGAAAGAGCAGCAGAGAGTGAAATCTTCATCCATTCAAAAGCTGCAACCAGCCTGTGCTTTACTTCAGTCCTAGGAATTCAAGATCCAGCCTCTGTCCCTTGGTACTCATCCTCTAAACACAATTTAAACAAACAATAAACAAACAAAAACTCCACACTTCTGGCAACAAATACTTTTGGGAAAAAATAATTAGTCTAATTACATCTGGGAAATACCCAGCAAACACTGTTTAAAATAGAAGCAAATTTGTGTGAGTATTAATTTCTACTTTTTTTTTTTTTTTTTTTTTAAAGATAATGTCCTTCACCTTCCAGTGGAAGGTTTTTCTACTGCGCTTTGAAGAATCATATATTGCTTTTGGAAACACAATGTTCAAGGTCAGGGGAAGTTCACCTTTAAAAAAAAGAAAAAGTAGATGTCATGACAAGGCCTGTTTCTTCCTGTTGTTCTGCTTATTAACATGGCACCCATCACCATCATATCTGGGGGGCAGATCCAGAAGATACATGAGCTTGCAAGTGAACAGTCTCACTGAAAATGAAGCACACATGCTCTGAACAATATAAGATTCACAGAGGTGTTCATAGAGGGTCTTCATCTGCCTGGCCACAACCACGAAACGCAGTCATAAGGAGAAAGGTGTCTAAAAGTCAAGCACAGGCAGTACTAAATTATCAGGGGGATTGAAGGAAAGTGAACATGGCTCCATGGGCAAATTCCAGTTGGTATCAGGTGCCACAGCTGCACTGCATTCTCAGCAGCAGGAATGATTTGCACCAACGGAGGATCTACCCCAGAGACTGCAATGAGAACCTTTGGCCACTGTAAATCCATAGGCTGTATCACCCTTCTGTCTTCTTTCTGCTGAACAGTAATGTATGATAGAAAAAAAACAACAGAAAAAATAGAACTTGAAATTAAAAATGTTCCCATTCCTTCATGGAAGGACCTGTTGAAGGTTTGGCCCTCAAGGTCTAGAGCAGGTACGTATTTCAGCTGTCCTCTAAGACATTTTATTAAGACATGCATCACGTACCCAGCTGCACTAATTTGCCAGCAAGCAAAATAAATATGTTCTAGCCTTTGATTTAAGCCACATTAGGACAGAATATTTTTGCTCCAAGATTACAAAGCCAGACTAATTTAAGAGGTCATCCAAGGCCTGGATAACTGTGTGTAGCTCTGAGTGTGTGCAGCTCCTACTGCAGGTTGCCAGACCTTAATTTAATCCCACTTCAAAAACTTAATTCCTTCAGTCGGGTAGATAGCTTGCCAGAAGTTTTTCTCTCCATCCTGCCTTGGACTTTCCATGAAGGAGAAAAATCTCAGAGTAATCAAGGTTTTCTATGCAGTCTTTTTCTGCCCAATTAAAACTTTATAAATAAAAGCTTACAAGAAATTCACGTACAAGATGAAAGCAAATCAAATTCAGATAAGCATTTCGCTACATACATCCAAGTAATATGAAGAGGTAGAAAAACAGGCAAATATTCTTTGAATATTTATATAGACTACATTCAATGCAGTTAGTGAGGTGTAATCTTTAAACTATTAGCTTGAAAAACATGCAGGTCTGTGACTCATCTTTGACCATGCATTTCTGTGCATCATGTTGTGTAACTCCAGGGTTTTGGGGTTTTTTTTTATATCGTTAACACACTAGTACCTTCAAGAGCAAGAGTGGAAAAAAAGAAACCAAGCATGGATTTTGTCTAGAAGCTCACTTACACCTGAAAATAGAAGAATGCTGAAGCTATTATAATGTCAGCAAAAACCCCCGCAATAAACAGTAGCAGCAGTTTCAGTGTAGGACTGGCAAACAAAAGAAAGGTGTGCTCTGCTGCAGCAGCCTCACTTCTTCAGAAACAAAGAGCAAGCTGGAGAAAGGCTCAAATGTAAAAAAATCAATACCCTAGGGAGGTGGCATGCTGCCCCCTGTCTCCCCCAGGCTCCACCACAAGTCAGGGATTTTATTTATACTTCTTAACTTTATTTAGACTTCTAGTTTTATTTATACTAGTACATTTGTGGTTCAAGACTGAAAAAGCACGGGTTCAGTACGCTGGCAATGACGTGCCACGCCTGCAGTGCCCTGGCCATCACACTGACCAGAGCCCAGGGGCCACTGCCAGCTTTTCACACAACTGGAACACTGTTTGCTCCCACCTGTTCTTCACCTAGAGCCACAAACTCCCTGCATTTAAAGCATAACTGTTTGCATTAAAAGGACTCAAAATCTCAAGTTGCAAAAGCTCTATCTAAGTAACCTTCCGCAGTTTTAATTACATCTGCCTGACACCTCTTCCCTCTTCATCACAGACCATCAGTTCTTGCTCTTATCTCACTGTACTCATTCTACTCTGTTAAGGACATTATCTAGTTGTTCTCATTAAGAATTTATTGAAAAAATTAAAAAGCATGGAAGAAAACCAAAATATACAGGCAGACATAGCCAGAAACCACAAAGACAGTGCTTCCTCACCTTCCCCTAACAAACTGTGATCCTTCCTACTCCCCTCAGTTTACTTCTTCCCATGCAGATAGAAGAAAAATCAGTCTCCAAGAAAGAAAGAATTTGAAACTAGCCTTCCTCCAAGCAGGGTGCCGGTCTAGACTTCCAGAGGTCCCTTCCAGCCAAAATAATTCTGTCACTCTACTTATGAATAAGCATCTGATTGAATCCAAAGCTTTTTAAGAGTTTGTTTCAAGAATATCTGCCAGAGGAAAACACAGAGATGGGGAGTAAAACCAAAAAAACCACAACAAATTTCAAGACAGACACGTTACATTTTCTGAACACTGAATAACTTTCTAATAGTAGTACTGTTTGATTGCACTTTTAAATCAGTGGGTTTTAACTAAAGCTGGCATTAAGAGGTAAGCTGACTTGATAGGAAGCATTCTCCTCAGCAGCAAAACAGAATTATTATTGTGATAAATTAAAAAAGCTTTTCTTTTCTGCACTGGCCCCTCCTTTCAAAGGAGATTTTTACACATCTAGAATGATACAGATTTGCTCCAAGTAATGGCTCTTGTCAGCCAAGAGCAGCATTGACGTCCTCAGCTCGAGCTGCAGACACACTCAGACACACCCTGCATTGCTGGAAGTCTGTCTGTAATGAAGCTATTGCAAAATGTCAGCATCACGTACTATTAAACAATCAAAGTTACTCGTGTTGGATGGATGCCTTCAAGGAGGTCAAACCCAGAGAAAGTCCCACAAGGCTTGAGGGCTTGAAATAACATAATTTTCCATGCTGAAGATGAAATGAAGCCAAATTGTAACACATTTAATTGTTTAGCCCGGTCTCTTCCAAAGCTGGTCATCTTTTCCACAGTGAGGACATCTCAGATTTAAGCAAGCCATCTGTCCACTGTCTACTTTTCCCACTGTCTCATTTTGACTGACTGTACATCCACTTGGCCTCTTCTCCTAAGACCCACGCTGTACACAAGCTGGACACATAAGAGGCTTCCCCTTGCAACCACAGAAAGAACTTTGACAAACAAACATTCTGAGTAGAATCACTTCAGTGCTTGAAGAAACTACAGAATAAACTAGGTACTTGAACTCCACAGATCTTTCTTTTCTCTGTCACAAGTTATTGCAACATACTGTTTTAAGAATCCCCAGCTAGGCCAAAATGTGGGACAGGAACAATCCCCTTAAATGGCAATGCATGTTCCTAACCTAAAAGGTCTCCATTGACACAGACAACTGTTATTAAAAGGCTTTTGCCATCATCACTAATGGCTGACTGCAAGTCAGGTTAGACAACTGTCAGGAATGACCAAGGTGAGGTTTATCCCAATAAGGCAGGAAGGATGGACAGACTCAGTGACCTATTATGAACCTTTCTGGGATTCTGTCTGACATATTTTTTATAATTTAATTCCAGATTATAGGTCTTGGAGGCAGCATGGAGCTGAGCAGGTACACCCTTTCAGCCCAGCTCTGTAGAGAGAGACTCTAGCAGCCTCAGCTTCACCAGCCCAACCCTGCACCTGGGAAAATAAATCCAGCCTCTTGGCAGAGCCAATAGCTGATCATGCTGAAGGAGCTACACTACTTCCACTCCCAAAGGCTTCCATATCAACCCTCTCCTTTATAATACATGTGCACCATGCCATTATTAAAAATAAATAGGTAAATAACCTAAATAATTTACATTACTACTTCAGTTCTTAAATTATTTTAAAGGTGAACATAGATGCAAGAAAACATTCTTATAGGAACAGCACTGTTTCTCACATCATGTATGATGCAATTATGATCACAATAGTTTTACAGAAAACCTAGACATAAACTTTAGCTGACCTACTTTCTTCAGCATAAAAAAGTATTTCTGATCAACAATTCTAAATATGTGCATCCAGTTACACTGAATGCATGATTTGCATAATACCACCTACCTGCAGCTGCAAAGCACAAAACCATCAAAGCAAACACTGAAGTCACACAACTTGACATTTTTGTAAATGCTGTATCTTCTCAAATCAACTTGCTTTGTGGCTCCTCATGTAGATTTACTTTCTTTGAAATTTGTGGTGAGCTTTGAAATCAGATCTTCTGGACTTTTACTTGCCTACAGAAAGAAATAAAAACAAACATTAATACAAATACAACTTACAGAAATACTGTCAGATATTTAAAATCATCTCTCTTGTAAGAAGAGAAACAGAACTCTCTCTTAGAGGTCTAGTAGGGGAGTGCATTTTATATTGTCAGATACCCTAGGTACCAATAACCTAGTACACTTCCCCCTGTATTTCAGTATTTCTTCGCAGATGTTACTCCCTTATATTATACATTGTGCAAGTTAGGATCTGCCTGGAAGTGAGGCCCCAGAGTCCTCTCTATCAGCTAATACCGAAGTCCCACTGAAGCCTGCCAACGGTACTCACACCCTCAGACATGTTTATTTTAAGTAATCAGACTTTCTCTGCTGCATATAAACATTTGTTTGCTCAGTTATCTGCTGCTACCTTTATTATAGCATGGAGAAACGTTTCACATGTGCTCTAGCTGGTTGATGGGTAACTCAATAAATTTAACTCATCATTTCTCAGTATGACAAACTCTGAAAACTTTTCAATGTTACTTGACACTAAACATAAACATAAAACTGTTCAGAATCTTTATTTTAAGAGACTTTGAGACATGCTATACCAGGTCAGTTAAACAACTCTAGTATGCTATGCTAATAAATGACAATACAGCTGATGCCTGTAAGCCTCACAAACATTGAAAATTCTGACCCCAGAATGCATGCTGCAGATTTTGGAGGGGAAACGCTCCAGATCCACAATATCCTCTTCCACTTCTTTTTTTTTTTTTTTTTTTTTTTTTTATTCTATTCACAGTTATCTAGAGGTCTAGATTAAGATGACAAACCAGGAAGGTAAAGAACTGGAATGTTGGTATTGTGCCTTTGGGAGCAGATGACAGATGGCACCTTGGCAACCACTAACACTCATCATAAAGTATTGCAAGAAATTACAAACCCCCATCATGGGACTAAGTGATAGCAAAATGCTGAGTCAGGATCATGTGGCAACATGAATATCATTTAAAAAGTTCTTGCTGACATTAAAATGGAATGAAGTACAAGGATAAAAGGCCAGATTCTGTTACATAGTGCATGCCATAGTGTGCACCAGCAGAAGCCTACTCAACCAAACCCTGCACCTAGACCAGCACCCCTGGGGCTCTGAGGAAACTCGAGAAACTCCTCAGCACTCTTTCTGCACAGGTTATTTGGTGTGGACGGCACTGCCCGGTGTGCACAGAGCTGCATCTACACTCCTGAAAGGGCTGCTGGGGCCCAAGGCCAGAACTCCAGCCTCCTGCAGATCCCTCACTCAGCACCCAGCTCCTGGAACCTCCAAGTGGTGTTGGCAGTGCCCCAGATCCCACCGGGAGGTGGGGGGGAACAGGAGCAGCTCCGCAGGCTGCTGGGAACACCAGACACACACTCCTGCAGGACAGCAGCATATGGGGAGAGCAAGGAGCTGACTATCTGTCACAACATCGGGATTCATGCAAGTCCTTTTCAAGTGTCCCATGTAAAAAGCACTTTTGGCAAAATGGCAAGAGATGACAAATATTGAGCATTATTTGGGAAGTCAAATATAAATTGGAAAAATTTGCTTCTCTTTCTCGAGATGAAAAGAAACCAAACTCTACCTGTGGTAGTATTTGGTTGCTTGTTCAATTTTTAAATGCTGCCGTAAAGAAAAATTATCAAATAGAGCAAATGATGAGGTTTCTAGTCAGTGTTATCTATAGAAGACCATAATAATGTTCTGCAAGATGTCATATGTGCAAACAGGCAATGAAGAAGCATTCTGAAACTCAAGTTACTGATGTACAGCCATTTTACCACCACCAACAAACACAAGAGAAACAGGAAAAGAAGTAACTACAGCACATATGCTAAAGAAAGAAGAAAAGAAAACCAAATAAGAAAACCCAAGATATAACTTAGATCACTGTCACATCTGCATAAGCCTCTCATTCCTCAGTGACAGTTTTATAAGGCACCGAGTTGTGTAGAAACAGGGAGCACAGGGAAAGAACTGGAGAATCCCATTAGAATCCCATTCTGACCTGAGCATCTAAATATGTTACAATGTCAAGCTGCAATTCAACCTGAATGAAAGTCCTTTTGAAAAATGGATTTAAAAGGCAAAGAGAACACATACACATTTCCATCTGTAGGAGTGGTTTGATTCCTACCACAACCCACTGACCAATAACATTTCCAAGGTATAATTCAGAGCTGCCAGTATATGATTGAAAAGCCCTAAACTTCTACCCTGATTCTGCCAGTTCATGAAGGGTGAATAATGAAGACTTAAATGAAAATTTGGAAGAGCTTTCTGAAGAGTGAGCTCACTTGCTTGAAGACATACACACAAACTTAAAATGGAGGACAAATACCAAACAACATGAAAAGGCGACAAACTGACAGTGAGTTTCATGAATTTAGGATGAATGATACCCAAACTGTCAACTCCACAGCTGCAATTTAAGTCAAAAGACAGACAAAACTGCTACTAATAACTCTTTTAAGACTAAACGTAAAAAGCAGGCAATTTGTCAATATCTTACAAAATCTGATCATGTGTGGTCAGAATCAGCTACTAAGCTACTATTTAATGACCATCTGACAGTACCAAACAAACCAACCAACAACAACAAAAAAAAAGTGAGAAAATTAAGCTGTGGTGTAAAATCTGCCAGATTTTGCTTCAGTGTGAGACCTGCTGTCACTAGAAAAAAATGTTAAACCTGCAAACTAGGAAAAGTAGGAAAAGCCAGTCCACAAAATAGGAAGATATTTCCCTTGAAATAAGAGAAGAAAGTGTGCAAAGGGATAAGGAACCTAAACTATTTACCCAAGAAGTAAACACAACTGCTATCCAACTTGACATTCAGAAGAAATTTCCAAGAGATTCATCTTTTCCTTTGGGGTATATCTGGGTGGCTATTTTTGTAAATGAGATCACAAAAGGGCATATTAGAAGTATAACCAAAATATCCTGATGTGGAAGAGAAAGAGAAGAAGACATGAGAGTTTTGGGTTTATTAAATATGTTTTCATGTCAATGCTTTTTACTAGAACAAGCTGCAAGGAAGGCTGGCAAAAGAGAGCATCTGAATCAAAACCATTGAAGACTATGGGGTCATTTTCACTGAAATCTGCTGTTGTAAAGGCCACTAGTCCTGGTAAAAGTGAGGGTCTAAAAAGCACAAAGACCCTGTTTTGTTGAGAAATATATATCTGAAGATCAAATCAGGAATACGTGCTGCTGGGAACATCAGGAAGAACCTGACTGCTACTAGCTTTTACTAGGTTTGAAAGAAGACTGGGGAAATGGAAGGGGAGGAAACACATTTTGAAGTACATAAGGACAAGCAGAGGAGAAAGCATGAGGATTTAATTTGGTTTCAACTAGGAGCCTCTGATGCCCGTGAGAATTTCAATGCATAAGGCTTAGCTAGAACCCAGTGAAAAGCATGATGCTTTTGAAAGATACCAAAGCACTGACTGGTAGGACAGATCTCATTGCTATGCTAAACTAGAGGACAACAAATTCAGTGGTACTTAAAGCAATCTACATTTGCTAGAGCCAGCAGCAGAGGAAACACAAATCACTTGATTGCACTACTGTTTTCTCTCTGCCTTTCACCTACATAAATAGTTTTCTTTGTAAAAATCTGCTGCTCATCTTCCTCAGAATTTCAGTCATTGGATTTTTTAAAGCTAGCTTTTGAACTAAAAAGTCATCTTTAGTACTACAACAACATGGAAGAATTCACAGGCTAGAAGCATGATGCTTACTCTTTAAACAAACCAATGGATCCCTAGATCTCTACGGATTTTCCTACAGATTTTCCAGTTCTTACTGACAGGCACTCCCAGACCATAAAGCTCTGTGGTCTATGGATGGCTTGTCACTAAGAAATGACATTCTGCACTGTTCTGCCACCAGCAGAAATGTCTCCAACCCCACACTGACCTAATGCTCTTTAGAAAGGGGATGAGACTCTGCTCTAAAGTGCTTGAAGAATTATAGATGAAAATGAACAAGTGTACACCCTTTGTTAGGTTCAGGCTTCAGGACATTTGAGCACCTTTCTACTCAGCCCAATTCTGTACTTCTAGCCAAGTACCTATTATGCAGTAGCATGAAGCTAAGCAGTATCCTTAGCTTCAACTTTTACACTTTTCTTCTCTTGGTAAATTTATTTTTGCTTACTTCTCCAAAGCTTCTCTGCCCAGTCCAACCTGCAGGCAGCCAGAGCCACAGATTCTATGGTGTTTCTGTTTCCTATTAAAGTCTTCTCTACCATAGGAATTTGCCACATTTCTTGCTGAATTGGTATCTTATTGTTTTATTTACCCCTTTTACTTCTGTTCCCTTAAGCCCTTTCCCTAACAGCCACCCATGAAACCATTAATCAGCACCTACCTTTCCCATACAAGTTCTTCCTCTGCCTTAACTCTATCCTTCTAGTTGTCTAAACTTTTCCTTTACTGCCTGAAGAATAACTTCCACTTCCTCTCTGCCTTATCAGCATGGACTCTGGTAATTCCCTCCTCTTTCCACATGTGGTGCCAGAGGTTGCACAGCTCTCTACACCACCGCTAACAAACACTTCTCTACCAGAGCAAGCCAAAATTCCTCCTCCTCTCAAGTCACATCACAAGTCCCAACAAAGTGAATGGGGATGCTTGAGCGAAGCCAGCAGGATCTGTCCCTTTGTGTTGTTTTGCCATAGCAACATGAACCCAAGTTTCTAGGCCATCCAAGGCCGCCTTCACAGCCAAAGCTTTTTCACTTTTTGTTTGCTTGTTTTATGCATGGCAACCATTTCACTTATTTAACCGGTTTTTCTTCCATTTGTCCGAGCTGCTTCCCTGTGTGAATGCATGCATGCCATGTGTAAGTAAATAAGGCAATCATTTGTAATCAAGTACACCCAATCTCAAGTAAAAAAAAATACAAACCTCAAATAGTTAACTATATGAGCAGTTCTATAAACCTAGGAACAGCAGAAGAGCTTATTTATAACCCTACTCCTAATAAAAATGCATTTTTGAATACTTATTAGCTGACATTTTATCATGTCAATTCTGCACAATTTGCACACATGCAGACAGGAAAGCTGATTAACAGGATTAGCAAATATTCGTGTGGAATTGAAAATTTGTCCGTATTTTTAAATGCCTGTATCCAAGGCATATACACAAAGTCCCACAAGTTCATTCAGAACTCAAAATAGTAACTTATTCATAAACTATAAAGGGATAGATTCTGGTTTAGAAACAACAAAGTAGTTTCATTTTCAGGGAATATATGAATAGCAATAAAACTAAAAACCCTGGCATATCATAAAGTCCAGGGAAAAAGTAACTCTGATGTCCTGCAGTTCACATGCTGCTGTGCTTGTAATGGGACATTTCAACAAGTCACAGTTAAAGGCTATGGGAACTGGAAGAGTGCCAAATGAAGATGTTTTATGCCATTTAGTAATGTGCCCCTCTATTCCATGTGATTTTTGTTTTAGCATTTTGTCTATTTATTTTCTTATTAATGTACTACAATGTAGCCTGCCGAATTACAGGAACAAAAATATAAGCAAGTAAGTCCAATAAAAATGTGAAACCATTCCACCTATTTAGTAATAGCGTACTGGAGGAGGATTTTGTTACCTGGTACATATTTTGCCCACAGCTGGAATGACGTCCCAGTGTGGATGGGGGTGTCTATTCTCAGTGTCATTTCATAACCAACTTCCCCTTCAGCTCCACAATTTTCTTTTTTTTTTTTAATCATCTGATTTTATTGCTGTCAATTTAGAGGACACCAGACATTGGAAGTTTCAGATGAAGAATCACTGCATAATACAGCACAAAAGTATGAGACAGCTTACAGAAACAGGACCAAAAAAATCATTCTGTTATATATTCCCAGGACTTCCCTTCCCCCAAACACAGGGAGGTACGCAGCTAAATCTTCCTAGGCTGAGGGCAAGGTTTTGCTTACCAAGTGTAAACAAGAGAATAGTCTCTTAAAGGATCAGGATGCAGGAGGGTTCCAATGTGTGGAAGGGAAGGAAGTGCATTCGGGCATCTTTTAGTGGAAGGAGTACACAAGGCTTCCACAAGGAGTAGACTGGAACAGATTGCTTTTTGACAACAGCAGAAATTCCTAGAGGTTACTGAACCTCTACAGGAGGAAGCACAGATGGCACTGCAGACAGAGTTTAACAAGACCAATACCCCACACGTAATCTGAGTGCCAAATCAGATTTTTTTTTTTTCTTTTATCATGGAGCCCTCAGGCACTTCCTACATCAGGACATCTTCTAAAGGGAGTGGAGAAAGCAAGAGGCAGGGATGCTGTACAGCTCCTGTACCGTAATGGCTCAAACAATCTGCAACCTAATACCAGCTTCAGCTGTGTATTTTCTGTGCAACTCACAGCTACTCTATTCTTTCACGAGAATAGAAGTCATAATAGGACCTCACCTTGGCCACAGCAGCACCCCCTTAACACCTGCCTGGAAAGACAACACTACTTTAGGCATTCTGCTTCCACCTTCTAGTTAGAAGATGGACAAGAAATCTCACTGATCTTACCAGGGAATATCAGCACCACCACTATATGCCATCTTTCTGATACACATTAAGGAAGCAAAAAAGCAGAGATCACTAGAAACATGCATACATAAAAACATGGCAACCCAAGAAATCTCAAATGTACATTTAAATAAAACTCAGGTTCCCAATTAACCAGCAATATCTCACCACAACTAACAAGAACTAAGCTCATGTTTTTTAAATGGGACTTGCTGCTTCTGAGAAGTTTACCCTAAAACAAAAACAATAGAAATAGGAATCTTCACGCTAAGCAAGATCATCATAACTTGCATGAAAAGACATCTCTACAACCTTTCCTTCTCATAGTTAAATTTCTTTGGACTAATTACCAACTTTTTTATTGTTTCTAATTGGAAGCAGAATAGGTTTCCTGGCACTGGACTATCTTACTCTTCACAAACACAGTAGCAGCCAACAACTTCACTCAAATTTAATTTATCTTAAGTTTTACTTGGCTGGGTTTCTAATTGCACACCTAAACTAAACAGATAACAGCTCTAATGTACCTATCAAGGCAGATATAACCCTAGGGAGGGCATCTCTGCGGAATTGAAGCCACAGCAGGATGGAAAGTTACCAACAATTCAGCAAGGTTTCTTCCACACAAGGTAAAAGATTTCAGCAAATTGCTGTTAATGAATGCTTGGCACTGTTATTTTTTTCAAGACTGAAAGACTGAACTGCAAAACCTTAGGACTGCATCTAGAAATATTCTACCTAGAACCTTCCTAACAGGAAAAAAAAACCTAAATTCATCACTGGTGGATTTCAAGTCTTGAAATGACCTTTACACATTCAGAAAAGTAGTTTTGAAACCATGACCTATAAATACCTGAAGCTGTCTGGGTTAATTGTGAAAAAACCCACAAAGAGTATGATGAAAAGCAAGACTACAGCATTAAACAAATTTACTGTATAAGGACGCAATCCTCTTTGGGAAGGGTAAAACAAACAAACAAACAAGATAGTCAGTAAATAAATGAACAGGATTGAAAATCAGTGCTTCTCATTACAGGGGAACTGGATGAGGTGATACAAACCAGCTCTTCTCACTGCCATGGGCCATTAGATACTACAAGAAGTAAATTAACAGGCTGAAATATTAACTACTAGGTATTTTAAAGTTATGCATGCATTATCAGACCCACATTTTGGAAAAAAGCCAAACAGAACAACAAAAGAAGCATGTCTTTTTGTCTCTAGAATAAAGCAACTCTAATAGGCAGGCAGATGAGTAGATTATTTGTTCAGGTTGTTAAACAAGAATGCAAGATAAACACTTACCAAAAGTTAACTGTTCACCACTAAACTTTCAGCTGCACATCTTACAGATAGGAAACTTCTCCCACACAAATAGGGAAGTCTTTAAAGGGACACACAGTTAAAAGGAGGAGTCAAAAGGACTTTGCCTTTGTGTGGGGCTATCTACCCTCTCACTTCCTGTCAAATAAATGGTGTCATTCCATTTGTTGAGCAGAAAAACCCATTCAGGTTGGAGCAAAATTTTTTCATAAAATTTTTTATTTATTTATAAGCACTTCATTGGGGATTTGCTTCAGTCAAAGTACAAATCACTAGCATGTTCCACTCAGAATGAGTGGAGAACACTCCATAAAATCTTTACCATTCAGAATTTCCTTTAATCATTTTACATTAAATGTATAAATGACAACTGTAAAAAAATTTTCGGGCACAGGTACGGGGAGAGGGAAGACCACAACAAATTCCTGTAGTCATATATATATATAATCTGTCAGAAGGAAATTATCATCTATATAATCATCACTGGAGTGAACCATATCACCAGATCTACAAGTATTTAGAAACAGTGGTGATTTTAACTGCTGCAGGGAGGAACTAATCTAGCACAGCACACAAGCTGTACGTACTGGAGGAGTGACTTGGTTCATTAATGCAATAGCTTTATTACAAGAAAAGGCTCTTTTCAAATACTGCAACAGCTGCTTTGGAAAGCAGAACAGAATTTTGTTTCGCTCAAATCATTGTAAAAAACAACGCATCACGTGTGATAAAATACTACCATAGTTCTTAATCACACAGTGTCAAATGCAGCTACAATCTAACAACTTGTCAAATGTAAGGCAAAAGAGGACATATCAGCCTTCAGTCCACCTCCAGCTTCTTGGCAAAGAAATACATGCATTCAGCAAATGTATACTACACAGCAAGCTCACTGGATACTTAGGGATTTTTTTATTGTCCCTGACTCACACAATAAAGTTCACCAATTTGCAACAGAAAATGCCTATGCTTACAAAGGAGAATCAGAGAATAAGTGAATTGCCACTATTCTTCAGAATCACTAACAACAACTCATGTATCACAACCCCTATTGCCTTCTGTGCAGAAAAACAACCTCTACACAGTAGCTCTATAATTAACTTGTTTCAGACCCAAGACCTCTAGATAAACTGTTCTCCTGCAATCTAAGCAGGTCTCTTGCAAGGTCACAACAGAAATTATCTAAAAGAGAGGCCCTTTCCAGCTGACTTCAAAATTTTATAACATCTTATGACAGGAAAGAAGAAAAACAATCTGAATTTTGGCAATTAGTGTACTGAAATTAGAGAGATTATTACAGAGAAGTGCTAAATATAATGCAATTAAATTTGTTAATAATAAGCAGGATGAAGATGAAATTATTGTTTTCACATTTTCCTCAAAACCACTATTCATTTAATTATAGCAACATCAGAAACTAGCATACTTTTCAAGACATAATTATTTGTAAGCAGTACAAATAAACAGTTATTACACTTAAAATGCAATACATGAAATGTTCTCTGCTGAACTCAACAAATATGACTACTTAGATAATAAAGTCATAAAGTTCTTTAAAAACATCTCTTTTGTGATACTTGAAATTAAAATATATGGAATATAAATTAAGTGGCAGCTTTAAAGTCCCTCTTTCTACTGTTTCCAGAGATATCTGGAATCTGGTAAATCTCTTTCATTTTGGCTACCACAGAGTTAATTGTTGCTGTAACAGCAGAAGAAATGCTGCTCTGTTGGAAGAATGCCAGCACATAAAAATGCGAATCCACAGCGATGGATAAAGCAATTCCAACTGCACTACTTCTTGCTAGTACATTTTTATGGCAAAACATGCTTGTATTCATGAAGTGGCTAGAAACTAGCATACCACTGTTAATCACCACAAATAGAAGCTATAGAAGTCACCACATCGCTATAGAAGTAATGCCTATTTATAATACACAAATATTTTGTGGCACTAGATCAAAAGCAATGTGATTGCAAAGATATTTGCAATCTATATCCCAGATAGTATTTTCTGAGATTCACATAAATGGTCCAAGACTTGATAATTCATGTTTTAAATTTTAACACAATATTATTGGCAGTATCAAAGAAAAGAATTGTAAGACAAATTAGGCAAAGATTTACCATTCTTTTCAAAGCACATTAAAGCAGAAATTTCAGTCTGGCTTTACAAAGTACACGCTTTAGCATCTCAGAGAACCAGCTGGAGAGAAAGTTTTGGGATTCCATGAAAACAACAGAAGATCAATATTGCCAATGGAATTTAACATGAACCTTAGTAGCAGGCAACACCATGTAACGCTCTTAGAGAACAATGCATGGCCATTGAAATATGCATATACTTTATATACATTTATCTCTATTTTACATCTCACTGTGCAATTAGTGCCATTCTAGAACCAGAGCTTACATATCTTGCTTTAAACCTGACCTGGGACTGTTCATTTCAGATGAACTCTATGTGTCTGTTCTTGCTCTAACACTTAATGCCGGTGGAATATACAATTGTTATCACTCACAAGCAGCAAATTGGCTACTCTGTAGCAAATGCTCCTTGGCATGTTTTTATCCACCATCAGTGAAAGGTGGCTTAACCCCAAGTAGAAGCAGCAAGATTCTCGCATTTACTGTGGGTAAGAGCCGTTCCCCAGCTCTTACTGGGGAGTGGCTGACACCCTGCAAATTCCCATTCAGCCATCTGTGCGTGCACCCACACCTTCAATATTTGCTATTGGGCTGCACCAGACTTCACAGACCAGAAAGCAATATGGGTTGGTGCAAGCCATCCACAGAACCATCTTTGGCAACAGCCTTTGCATTCAGTATTCCTGGTACAAAAGACTTAATCATTGTGCCAATATGAATCAAAATTATTGCTCTATGCTGGGACCATCAGTTGACCTTACCAGTATTAAGTTAGTAATGACTTCTTAAAACCTAAGAGAATATCTAAAAATATTTTCTCTTATGGAAATCCTAAATACTAGAAATAGTTTCTTGTGAGAATTCAACTGCTTTGCAAGTCAACTTGAGCTCTCAAGATGTCTACATACAATCATATGTGATCTAGTAAGAGCTCCCCTGTGAAAATATTTTGTCTAGTTCATTATCTGAAACTTTGCAGGATTACTCAAAATATAATTTCTTGGGTTTAATTCACTTTAAACATCTTCAAAGAGAAATTTCACTCACATAAACCTGTAGTGTTTTCGCAAGTCAGTCACGGCTAATATGACAAAAATTGCAATCAGAAGAATGGGAGATATGCCTGCTAGAGGAAATTTATAAACAAGTATTTGAAAATAATGTGTTTATTTCAATGTATGTGTGTGATCCAAGTAAATTAACATTCACCTTCTAAAGAAATACTATCAAAAGTATAGGCCCAAAGTTTTAATAAATTACAACTGTGGTAGGAGGAGAGACTTTACAGACAGCAAGTTTTGTGTTCCCCCTGCTGGTTTAGCAATTGACTCCCAAACACTGTTCCTGTGGTAGACATCAAGATGCTGGGGTATGAAAATATGTTTTGCATGCCAGGAACAACAATTCAAAGTTACTTTTTGAAAGAATTCACACCCTTGGTGGATATCACTTACACGCTTTGACTAAATGAGGCACTGGACACACAAAACATGCATCAAAATCAACAACAAAACAAGATCTCCCCAGGGACAGAAAGCATGTCAAGAGAGAAAAATCTGAAGTGTCACTTTAAACTTGAAAAGGTTGGACTGCAGCAAACAATTGGGGGAAGCAAGTTTCAGAGCAAAGGACTCTTCACTGAAGGAAGCCAATGACCTGCCCCCCCTCCAGCACACGTCCCTCCCTTCCTCCCCCGGCCCAGCACCAGCTGCAGCAGTGGCCCAGGTCTGCATTCGAGGCACAGCTCCTCCTCAGCTGGAACTCAAGCCCTGTAAGCTTTCATGGGTTAAACTGGAGCTCTTCAAATGAATAAGCATCTTCCATTAACATTTTACTAACACTGTTGTTGGGAATACTTTGACAGGATACCTGTGCAGTGCTAATTAAAACCCAGCTACCAACTCATGCTGTGGCAGGCATTCATGGAAAAAAGCATGCACTGTAAGGGAAACCAAGTAATCTTCGTAAGTAGCAATAAACAAATGGATTTTGTCTTGGGAAGACATTTCATTTACATATGTAAAGTCCTCCACATATGAGACTACAATATTATCAGTCCTCCAGGTCACCATGAGACAAACCTAATTGATGCCACAGTTAGTGAGAAGGCAGCTCTCCCACTTTGGGTTTTCTCCCCATTGGAGGTCCAATATCACCCTGTTTGACCTCGCCAAACAAAAAATACATAAACTTAGATCAGTATAAATACAGACCCAACCAGAAAAACTTTTTGTTAGAACAAAATCATGGCACTTGTAAGTCCAAGTCTCTTTAACAACTCACAAACATTACCAGAAATATTCTGTAACAAATGAACTGTGCTAATGGTCATACATTTGAAAAGCAAATGATAGCAAATCAATTTTGACAGCTACAGCTGAATAGAACTGAGATAAGTAGATTTACATCTGGTTACATCCACAGCAAGTGGAAAAGGCATAACTGCACATGCACACTACACCTGAAGAAGTCCTTTTATTTGAAAGGGAAGAAGTATCACATCCTGTGCTGTTTGACACCCATGACTTTGGAACTGCAAGTGCACTTGAAACTGGGGAAAGCTCCTGTTTAAAAAGTTACTTAATTTACATCTAACATTGAAGCCACGTTCTTGTTATTACTAGGAGAGCCGTACTCAGAAGCCTGCAGTGACCTGACTCCAGTCCATCCCCTGCAAAATATGCAGCAGTAACTTCCATATGTCAATTCCTCAGTGAAATAGCACTGAAGGGACATTATACTGGCCCTCATATTGTTCTCACTTACACTAAACTCACACTCTGCTCGTACACTGCCGAGTTCTCACCTGGCCTCACGAAGGGTCCGAAGCCACAGGCGCACAGCAGAGCGAGCCTCCGCAGAGCATTTCGCTCGCTGCCCGCAACTCGCCCAGCACGGACCAACCAGCCGGACACGGCGACTGCGGCTGGGACACCTGTAGCTCCCCCTCGCCGGGCGCCCACCTCTCGGTTCTCCCCTCGGTTCCCACAGGGAGCCCGCAGCTCGCACGGTCCCGAGGGGCGAGCCGCTCCTCACGGCAAGCGTGCGAACGCTGACCACCCCCGGCAGCTCCCGCACCCCGCGCCCGGCGGAGGCCCCGGGACCCTCCCGCTCAGCCCGGTCACGGTGACACCTCGAGGGGCACACACCCCGCGCCCACCCCAGCGGACGGCGCATCCCTGCGGGGCGCCCGGCCCCAAACGCCGCTGTCGGGGCGGGGGTCGCGGTCGCCGCACCTACCCGGCGGCAGGTCCGTCCACGGCGCGTCCCGCGGGGCAGGCGCGCAGCAGCGCGGCTACGCCATGGGCACCGCCGGCCGGGACGGGAACGCAGCCCTCGTCAAGGCCGCCCAGCGCCGGCCACCGCTGCCCGGCCCGCGGTGCGCGGAGGAGGCGGCGAGGAGGCGGGAGCGGAGGAGGCGCGTGTGCGCCCGCCCGGCCTCCGGCCCAGCAGTAACCCCGCGGCCCGCGGGGCGGGGCGGGCGGGCGCGGGCGGTGCCGCCATTGGGCGCGGGGCGGAGACGGNNNCCTCGCGCCCGCGTGCCGCGAGCGCGCGCTGCGGCCCCCGCCTGCCCCGTCCCGTCCGGTAACACACCTGAGCCTCGCCCGCCCCGCCGGGAGCCGTGAGGGCGTCTGCGGTCGCACAGGGCCCGGCTGTGCTGGCAGCCAGCGGCTCGAAAACCTCCGCGCAGCCGGGGCTAGGGGCACAGTCCCCAGTCACGGCAGCCGGAGCCGGCAGCGCCCTTTAAGTTACCGGCCTCGAAACCGCGTGAGGCCGCCGGGCGCCGCGTCCGTAACGGAGCCTGGGCTGCGCTCGGTATCGGGCCCAGCGTGAGCGGCGGTGTGACGGTGCCCTGCCCTGTGCACCGAGGTACGTCCCTGCAGCCCCCCGAGCGGCGGCTGGAGCAGAGCGAGGCCCCGGCCGCCCCCTCAGTGCTGCCACCCCGGCCAAGGGCAGCCAGAAGCCCACATCAGAACGAGTTTGGGCCAACACCGCAGAGCTGACATCGTTTACAGCAGAGCAAACTATTCCAGTTCACTCGAGGTTCATTATGCTAGAATATAACAGAAAGTGCTGTTCAGTGCAGAAGGCACGCCTAAGGCTGTCAAATCTCCCAACTTCAAGACTATCGAGTTGTAGAGCAAACTGCCTTTAAGGGAGCTACACCACAGATGAGGCCTTGGCACCCACAGCTTTATCCTTCAGCAGGATGAACAGAGTTAGTTTCTGACACAGTCCTGCAACATCAGGTGTGTGCTGCTCTCCAAACCTGTATGTCCTCTAAAGGTCATGGTAACGAGAGCAGTACTAGAACTTGGCAAACATTATTATAGCAAAACTCCATCACAAATTTGAGTCCCACTCCTATTATTATCCAAGTAAGCAATTGTTCTTCTGTAGGCATGGAGACAATGTGGAGATACAGAGAAGTAGAGAGTAGTTTCAGGATGTTTCAGCAAAATTGTACTAGTTTAATTGGCTTTCTTACTGAGGGGATTAGGGGTGAGTTGATTTTTTCATAATGCTCTTTGACTTCAGGCCCTTTGCCCTGAGTCACAAGTTCTTACATCTACCCAAGAGGCATGTTACAAGAGTTCAGACACAATTTAGCCACTCTTGAAATGTCAGTTTGCAACCTAGAATAATCCACTGCCGTTTACCTCTGACCTCATTGTGTTTGGACAAGCCCTACTCACAGTTCTGCTGCATGTACCACACATCAGTCAATGGCTGGGTCCCCCAAAGACTAGTCCTCAAAACTACTACATTATCTGTATATGAGAGCTCTAGCAAGGAAATCAAAGTAAATCAAATAACAAGCATTTAGCGTACATTAAATATTTTAGCAAACAGGCTTACAAAACCTGGAGGAAAACCTGCAGAAACAAGTAAAATACAAGTTCAGACTGCTTGTTGGCAGCCTAAGCTCGCTTACAGAATTTTTTATTTATTTTTAGCATTTGAAAAGGCGTGCATGTTGGAGCATGACATACCTCCTCTCTTATCACTCATATGTAGGATGCAAAATTTTTGCAAGAGGGATGTGGAGGTGGGGGAAGTCCCTTCAACAGAGAAGAAAACTAATATTCTACAGCAATATATGTATTTCAAGGCATATTGTGTGTCTACTACATTTCTGCTAGCTAAAATTCCAGACTGCTGATTAAAAACGGGATTGAAACTTAAGCAAACACATTATTTTTATTTTAATTACTCATTTAGGTCCCAATCCTGCAAAGATTAAATGAAACAGATTAGGTTCACTCAAATAAGTAGCCATGAGAGCTGTTCAAGTATGTGGCATCAAATATGTGTACACAAGCCTTTGTAAAATCAAATTGTTTGTATATAGGTCTAATCTTAGCCAAATTATTTTCACCATTTTCAGTGATGTTGGTAAGAACTGGTTCTTGTCCATGGAGCCAATTCTGTTAGGTAGTCAGCATCCTTGAGCAAAGTCTAGGATTTACACCACTTGTCCTAGTGTTTGAAAAAGTCCAAGACTAAGACACAAAGAACATGGATTTTTAGTTATAAACTAATATGTAATTCAGTTGATGTACATGATGTTCAAAGACTGAAGCCATGACAAATTGCCACATTAAAGTACAATTAGGCACGTGGGTTGGGTCACACAGGAACATAATGATATACAGTTGTCTTTGGCTTTTTTTTTATTTTTACATTTTGTGGCAGAATAAACAGAAACCACATAATTTCCTTTTAAAACCATGGAAAATTCCTGCAACCTTAACTATAGTGTTCAATCTTTGCAGCCGAGGAACACAGTTACATACATAATTTACATTTTACTTACTTTTAAAGTATTTGCTGATCTAGTGATTATCTTCAGTCCTGGGCAGGATTATTTCACTTAGCAGGCATTGGCCCAATCCAGCAATGTAATGTATTATCCTTACTAAGATGTATGAAAGCTGTGACAGTTCACTTCTGCAGGAGGTTTAGAGGTTTTCATGGTGTGGTGCTGCAGAATTAGGCCTAAGTAAATGTAAAGTCTTAAAAATATGCAGTGTTAAAACTATTAACATCACAGTTGTAATTTTTTTCCTCCTTTCCTAGAAAATACAGTAGGGACACTCCTGTGGATAGCAACTACCCATTTACTACTCCCAAAAAGTTCTAGACTAGTTTCAGTTACTGATTTCATGTTATGGTCATAAAGCCTTAACCTGCCCTGAGGAGCCAGCTGAGTTCAGGTCACCGACACCAGGAGCAGCATCAATCTGTTAAAATGGCATCCAGGCTGAACTAACCAATCCTTCTCAGGAACAGGTTACTCATTTGGGTACCATTCTATATTCATAGAATCATAGAACAGTTTGGGTTGGAAAGAAGAATTAGGATTCACTTTTGTTAAAAGTTTAGCACTACACCTGTCATTGCCTGGGAAATTTCCACAGTTTTAAGAAACACAGAATCTTCTCTGCCGTCTGGAGTGACATTAGACTGAGGCCTTGGGACTAAACGTGGAGCTGGGGACTGCGTGCTGTCATTGATGGGGCAGTGAATACACTGCCTGCTAATTAACACATTCTTATGATGGACCCACTGCCATGAGTCCAAGTGCACTTTAAATAGTTGCTGCTGGATGTAGGCATCTGATGATCGCTTACCTATTTAGAGCACTATTTAAATGTGCTTCACCCACCAAAAGAAATGAAGGGTACAACAGCTCTACAAAATGTTTATTCACAAACTGACTTGGAGATTCTAATTGAAAACAGAGACTTCTATAAACAAGCATCTTGGTATGAAAATGTTTTCTTGTCATAAAATATTTTAAGATCCCAGAAATTATTTTTGGACATTGGTAAGGACTAATGCTCACAAAACTCTCTTACTTCATACAGTGTCTAGAATCTTTTCAAGGCTAAAAGATTGTCCCAACCAAGAAAGCATTAGAAAAGAAAAAGAAAGCTAGGAAGGACCACACTGTCCTAAGAGCTGTTCCTGTTTCCTTTTAAATTAATGGATCATGCTCTACATTAAGCCAATACAGGTTCCGTAACAGTGGATCCAGAAAACAGGCCAGCAGCCATGTTCTCGAACCACTAAGAACCACTAAAAAACCTCTGCTAGTTTTGAAAGTCCAGAAAAGAGTAAACATGCTAATTCACTGAATTTCAAAAACCAAATGGGTGAATAGGCATCCTTAAGGGATATCTTGTACATAAGATAGGTTTAGAACTGGGATCAAGCACAGGGAATACGTTCACATGAGTACAGTCATTGTGCAGCACATCCATTCTGTCCCTCTCTGAGGTAAAATGTTTTTATTTAAAATTAGCTTTGTGGTTTAAGCTGATTTATTGTGCCACTGAAAGCAAGGAAAAGTCTGGAAGCATTAACGATAGGTTGCTGACTAGGTATGGATTGTTATGCTGCATTACATTAACTCCATTGTTTTAGTCATATGACTCTACCCAACAACCTTTAATATGAAGGGTCAGTTAATGTAATTAAGCCATTAAAAGCTTCTTAGGAAATAAGTCATTAATACAAACTAATGAGGTAAAATTCTACATTCCTTACTAAAAGATCCTGCATTCCTTGAACACCTAAAACTTTTGCTGAAGGTAAGTAAATGTTAGTGTTGCACTGTTAGGCTTGTCTACACTTGAAAGTTACTTTGGATTAAAGCAGAGAGTGAATTTCAAGTGCAACAGCAGATCTGGAATAATTCCAAACATGGACAAGTCATGTATCGTACAAGCCTTCAAGATACCATGGGTTTTAAACTCAAACCAGAGGCTACCTATCCAATTCAAATAACACATTCTTATAGATTTTAGATTTTCAAAATGAAGTAAAAAGACCAAAACCCTCCAGCATGACTGACCATCTCTTTTGTGCCCCCTCTTCTCCCCTGCCTGCCTTACACAGGCTCCTCTATACCCAGCACTCTTCTTGACTCTGATATGCCCCTTACCCTCCTTCCAACATTTTTCTGATAAGATGTTTATAGGCCCTCAACCTACCAAGTGCAAACACAACAGAGCAGAAGAGGGAGGAAAGAAAGAGATTATATGAGAGAAGGAAAAAAATAAACAAAAGATCAAACACAGAAAATGTGAAACTAGCATACCTTCACTGTTCAATCACTTTCTTCTGGCTGGATCCCATTTCTCATATTGCAGTTGTCTGTTTAGGGTTCAATCTAAAATATAGACAAATAGGCAAAAGTCAGTAGATTAAACTATTCCATTTCAGACAATGCTCTTTATGTTCAATCATAACACACCTATGACTTAGTCACATAATTATTTAATAAGACATACTTTCAGATTAAACATATTAAATAACTGATATTCACCCTCGAATACCTAAAATATGGAACTATACATATGGCTAAAACTACGTGTGGTTTGCAGGATTGGGTTCCAAACTGCTGTATTCTGTTTTGAAGTTCATGTTGCATGCTTGTGGTTTCAAAACCAAATTATGGGTGAAATTCTTTGTAGCCAAGATGAAAGTATCACAGGTTCTTCATGTCTACAATTTCCTAATTACTTCATTGTTTTTATCTACATAATTCCACAGGGTGCCAAATGTTTTACTGAAAAACATCAAGACAAAGCTGCTGCATAGAGAGCTAACAACTTCAATAAGCAAAGGTAAGTGACTGAAACGGACATGAGAAAGTGTAACTGTGCATTGAAGTTTGATACACTGTTACAATTATTTGTCTTGGACATTTTCTTCTAGCCCTTTTGATATTTAGGTGACCTGGTTTTCTCTTTTACTTCCCAATCTGATTTAATTGCAAGGACATGATAAAATGGATCATGACAAAGAAATGGAAGGAGATTTATGTGTAGTCTGCCTCACAGATGAAGCAGAGCCAAAAACCAAGCTGCTAGATAGATAGTCATTATCTTTCTTTAACCAGCACAGTAAAAATGCCTGAAATAAGACTGGTTTAGCTATATTTCTGTCACGTAATTTCTGTCACATAATAGGTTGGCTAGATGTTCAGAATCTAGCTATACTTGCCAATTAAATTTCATGTCAAGTAAACAATCAAACCTAAAAAGCCCCATAAAAATCCCCCAAACAAAAAAAAAAAAAAAAACAGAAGTTGCAAGTCCTTATTTTATTAAATAAATCTATGTTTTATCATCAGTCTCCAAAGTGGTTTGAGGAGGAGGAGGAGGTCATGAGATGTTTATAAGGTGATACTGTGTGGTATTTTTGAAGCCGACTACAGGTAGACACATTTGAAAGCAAAGCCATAAAGTGGGCCTCTCTTCAGTATACAGTGTGTTTCCAAACATGCTCCCTGCAAGAAAAAGTTACCTATTTAAACCTATTAGCTATATGAACTTAAATACCAGCCTGTGGCAAAAGTTTGGGATTTGAGAATTACCAAGTAATGCATTGCTCATGCTCCAAATTATTTCTTGTTTAACCTCCAAAGATTTGAGGAAGGAACTCTGCACTGCTGCTCTGTGCTTGGGTTTAGCACTGCTCCTGGAGAACACACCTTTTTTTTTTTTTTTTAAT
This sequence comes from Pyrgilauda ruficollis, assembly GCF_017590135.1. Lineage (NCBI taxonomy): Eukaryota > Metazoa > Chordata > Aves > Passeriformes > Passeridae > Pyrgilauda > Pyrgilauda ruficollis. The sequence continues at coordinate 3,263,343 of NW_024527710.1, read as the reverse complement.
TTCGTAATGAAAATTCCCAATACTATTGCAAAACAAATTTGCAAAAGGGCTTAATTTTATACTTTCCCATTGGACTTACAGTTTAGATCCAGCTGGAATTATGAATCAACATAAAAGTTTTTCCTTCACGTATACAGTACAGCATTAACTCAGAGAACATATTCTTTTGTCTTTGTGTATATGAGAATTAGTGTTTATGCAAGTATGGGATCTGATTTTTATCCCTCCAAGTGATCTGCAATACATGACATTATTTTAGACTGCTACTGACTAATGCCTTATGTTGGATATTTGTTTGTTTTTCCCACCTGCTATTTCATCATCCTTGGAATTACAATAATATGTACCAGGGAATGTGACCTATCAGTCTTAACTGTCTTTCATTGAGTCTGGATGGGGATGTAAGGCAAGTGCATACATATAATATATATATATTATATATAATATACATATAATATGTATGTATATATATTACACTTTATTCTGATATATAATTTGCTTCTGGAAGGCTTTAATATCGTATATTGATTCATGAAGTATCAATTATTTAGTGCAGATATCTGTGAATTGCTATAAAAATCCAGTCTTTGTTGCCATTTACACATTTAAAAAGCCAAATGCAAGTTTCTTTTCTCTTCAAATATGCACAAAAGATCAGGAGAGATCTTGAGTCATGAGACAGTGGAGGAAAAAACAACCCAACCTTCCATCTGGTCCGTTACCAAATCTTGAGGGAAAAGATTGGTCTTTCGACCCCTTGGATCTCTTGATTGCACTAGTGAGAAAAAGACTTTTGGTGAAAGACAATTTTTCAACATAAAAATCAACACAAATAACTCAAAAGCAGCTGATGAACACCCCTAATCACAGCACATATCTGAAGACAAAAAATGAGAAATACCAGATCATAAGCAGTCCAGAGTATATTCAGCTAGCTGCATTTTCATTAATAATTCTCTCTAGGAGCCCAAACACAAGCCCTAGTAATTTTCACAGCTGCTTCTTGTAAGCCACCACCATTCCCTCCCTTGCACAACTTCAAAAGAATTTTACGTATTTCTGGATTATTACTTCCACGGAACTGGCAATGTCAAATATGAAGGTGATAATGAGCTGAAGGACATCAGCAAACTCAGTACGTCAGAGCCAGTGCCCCCAGTGTTATCAGGTGGAAATTGCTTAAAAGCAGGGACAGTCCAGGCCCTGCTATATCATAGGGCCCAGAACCTTTTGCACAAACCAGGTTGCTTACACTTGCCACCTGTAACCTGCTCATCTGTCAAACCATCTGTGTTTAGCAGACAGGCAACAAAACTGCATACTCAGTGCTGTTGAAAACCACGGACAAAAGGAAACAATCAAAGGCAAGTTATGCCTTTAGCAGAGATTATAAATACATGCATCCAGTAAATTTACTATTCAGGCCTTTCACATTTTGCTGTTGCCTGAAGGATTAATTTACCCTTAAGGACTGGGAGTTTCATTTGCCCTTTTTTTTTTTTTTTTTTAAGGTCTTTACAGGCTGGCATAGTAGGTGGCCACCATAACAATATAGATCTGCAGGAGGTTTCAAAACTTTTACTGAAAACCTCATGTTTTTGTGAACTAGAAAAAGGTACCTAAGTTTCCAACTTCTATAGGGTGTAAGAGCTCAAAAGTTTGAAGAAAGAAACATTATATACTTACATTTTCTTTTTGATACTTCATTTGTTTAATTCAATTGTTTTGGGGGGGGCAGGGGGGGAAGAAAAAATGGAAAAATCTACAAACCATTTCTATACAATGTACTCTTTTTAGAACATGGAAGGAAAACTTTGCCTACCCTAGAAAATATACTGATCAATACAAGTACACAGAGAGAGATAGAAAAATCTATAAACCAGAGAGATTTTTGTTATCTCACAGAAAAAGAACACATTTTTTCAGATTACTTAGATATCTAGATACTTAGATGTCAAAATATTTAGATACCAAGAGGCAACAGAAGCAGAATAGCTAACTACATTGAAAACTGTTCCTAATATGCAAACCACAAAACTATCACTGTGAGGGTGAGAAAGGCCTCATGCTAAAGAACACTGGCAGGCCTCCATCTGTCTCATCCTGTTTCTCCCATGAAACAGACCAATCACTTCGTTAATGAAAAGTAATTAATTCCAGAAGGAATAGGAGATATGAGAGCAGATTCCCATAATCTTTTTTTTTTAAAGCAAGACCTGTTAATGATCAGGCTGTGGGTGTCTCTCCATTAACAACTAGCCAGGTACAATAGGAAGGGATGTACAGAACAAAATCAAATGTGTTCAGAGTCTGGTATCTACACTAGACACAGCTTATTGGAAGTTATTTCCAACCAGTTCCAGTGTGGACTGCATGTCCATTAGTTGCTGGAGCATGTTAGGTCCTGGGTCCCAGTTCAGTTTTACTCAGGAGGTAAGCCCATTTGTGTACTCTGACACTGTAAACCACCTCAAAAACCAAAGCCCCACATGTGGGAACGACCAGGAGATTCATTTCCAAAGCCCGCTCCTGGTCCAACCTAAAATGCTGAAGGAGGCACATCCCAAATACCTCAAAGGACATAATTTAATCTAATTTCTCTTCAGGGACACACATGGGCAAGAGAGCTGACAGGTAAGATACTGCAGAGCACTGACAGCACTAGAACTTGCTACCTGCCAAATACATATATCTGATACTATTCTAAGATGTTCACATTCAAAGGGAATGCAAGTTCACAAAACATTTCCAGGTCTTTGCTTCTAATTGTCAAAATGCATGCCAATGCAGAGAAATACCTTTCATGTACTGCTCTGCCCTTCTTCCTTCCTATTTTGACTCCTTGTTGTGTCCAGGATTTGTACTGGCCCTTTGCTAGGGAGAACTTCACTGACTCCCCATGAAGGGATTGTAGAATCCTTCTCCCCAGTCCTCTTTCTTCTCTCAAACAAAACACAAGTGATTCTTCCATTAGAACTGGAACCTCACATATCCATATTTGTATGCATGAGGTAAATACACCAGAGTAGATACTGTCTTGTGCTGACCATTATTTTGTAAATGGTTTTACTTCTTCAAGTTAAAAATATTCAACCACACTTCTATTTCATTGTATGGGATAGAGTTCAGATCCCTGAAGAGAAAACCACTGAATTCCTTGGTTCAAAAAGTTCAATATTAGAAATGTAAAAGGAACCAAATTCTCTTAAGAGCACAAGGGATTACGAAGGTAATTTCATAACAGCTGCATAATAAATCCCACATACATTAATGATAAAACAGCCTTATTTACCATAGGTTGGGAAAACTTTTTTTTTTCACCAAAACGAAAAGTGATTTTTCAGATACAGCATATTTATTTTACCTTTTATATTAAAAAGTGCAATGGCAACAAACAAAACTATTCATCCATCAGAAAGCCAGTTAACATCTGCTAGGTCAAACTAGCAAAAGACAGATAAAACATCTGACTGGGCTGCTGTCTTTTCTAATTACAGGACATGCAGTTAATTTTTGAGAGTAAATCCTATCCTAAGTAGTAATATTAAGACCTATTGATTTTGTGTATTTGTTGAATTTCTGTGTGTAAAAAAAAGAGTCCAAACTGACCTATTCAGCAGTTTAGTTGCATTTTCTTGTTCTATGTGTAGTTTTTGAAATGCAGGCTTGTTGTACTACTCAAAACTTGGACCTTGGTAACTATTAGCATTTTGTTAACAATGCTAAATTTACATTTTTTTACTGTAACCATATACATCTCTCAGAGGGGCATAGTCTGGGGACCATTCATAGCTCCTATTTGTTTTCCCCATGCAGCCCCACATGTGGTGAACAGCTGTAGAAGCTGTAAAATTGTCTTTATACATTGCACATGCTGTTTAATATAATATACATACACATTATGTATGAAGCAAGTCCTGAAGCAAAATAATGTACTGAATATTTATATTTTCTTATTTTGTAAATATTTGTCTTTATTTAAATAAAGACAAATGATTCCTTTTAAATTCTGTCAACAAAATAATAGCACTTAATTATTCAGAATTGCAGGTTTACCAGTTCTTACCACAAGCAAGCCTTTTAACCACATCCCCTATGGCACGGAATCAAATGCTGTCAAAAGTGAAATTGGCAAAGCAACTGTTACTATGGCATTGTGACCAGCTCCACTGCAATAAAATACAGAAATGAAAATGTAAATTGTTGCTTACATATACATTTTGCTCCAGGGTACTATAAGCAAAAATGAAACCAGCTGGCAGTAAGTCACCCTTCTAGATAATAAATATTGCTAATATGAATCTGATGTGTTGAAGGGTGGGATGAAGCTCCAGAGAATAACACTCCCCTCATTAATATTCTATACCAAATTGAAAGAAAGGTGGGGTGGTTTCCCCATCTCTAGTGTGAGCTTGGTTTTCTGAACACAGCTAAATCAATCCCCACAGAGCTATCTTATCTGCAAGGCTCATGAAAAATATCTGACAAGTAAATGGTTAGCATTTGGAATGGACCACACTGAGTGAAGTAACAGTTATTTCATAAGAGATTTCCCATGGTATATATTCCCAAAGCCAACTACGAGGCCTTCACTCCCACACCCACCACAAATGATAATATTTGAATCCTGTGCTATACTATTAATACACTCAGGGCCATTTTAAGCAGCAAAGTACATATAGCCAAGCACACTAAAAGGATAGCGTATTTCTTGGTTATTATTAAGAAAAAGGAAAGCAGATCTATTTCAACGAGGAACACTTCTCTCTGCTCCCATTTTCCATCTGCCAACAAATAGAGATACTGCACGTGGGACATATCACACACCAGAAAGAAAAGTGTTATACAAGCCCACTGTTAGAATAGCTATGTTAATATGAGCAACCTTTTTTTTTTTTTTTAGTATGCCTCTTTTTCTGCTTTCTCACAGTCCTTGTAACATGTTCAAAAGAATAAACATTATTCTGAAAATTAATATCATTATTTCAAAATTATTTACAGTTATTTATGATATTTTGATCAACTATATGCTGTAGAAATGTGCTATCCTTTGATTTTATGAATTTTATGATCATGTATGAAAAGAGAAGCAATTGCCTATACAAATTGTCTGCAAGTCTTTCACACTTATCTACTAAATGTTTTCTGCATACACTAAATCTGGTCAGAGTAAATTTAAATATGTTTATTGTCCATTTTTTTTTTTTAAAAAGCAAACGTGAACTTAATCTTATTTGTGGATCTGAAAAAAGAGCTTACATTAGCTTGACAGCTGATTCGAGAAATTTTACAAAACATTTTCATTATAATATCTAATGACAGCACACTCTCTTTTTCTTGTTTAAGAAAACCAAAAAACCAACAAACTGAACTTTTACAAAGTGGTTTTACTTTACTACCTTTAGTATTACCTTATATTTGTTCTTCATGCCAGAACAGCACATGGATTATTATGGTGCTCTGATACAGGAGATCATTTTACCCATTTGTGACAGTGAAGTTCTTAGGAAACTTTATCCGTAATGCAGATATTCCCCTCAGAGTTAATGAAATTGCTCAAGTGTGTGAGTTCATTTTACCCATTTGTGCCAGTGAAGTTCTTAGGAAACTTTATCCATAATGCAGATCTTATGAAGCCCCAGTTCAACCATTACTGATGTATGTACCAATCCATTAATAAGTTTTTCCCCTCAGAGTTAATGAAATTGCTCAAGTGTGTGAGTTTTGTTGCCAAGAACTATGATGAGATCATCTGCCTGGAGAGATGCAAGTTGGAACCCCTTACTATTTCAATTTGCATTAATTCAGATCTCCTAGTGGAACTAGCAAACAAACGCTAGCCAAAGACCAAGACTCAAACAAAGATGAGACTCAGGCCAGAATAAGCAAAGAAAAAAATACATGCTATGTTGTAGGGTGCTGCTTTTTCTTCCTTGTGGAATACTGCATAATTCAGACAAGGTTCTGATAGCTCTGGTTATTGGGAAAATTCACATGTTGACCCAAGTGCCTGAATCAGGCCACTGCAGATTAAAGACCCTGTGACTTCTAGCATTTAGGCATAAGTTCACCAGACAATATGCTCTGCCAAAAGTTAGGGGGTTTTATTTCTGTTAAATTATCACAGTAACTGTCATGTAGCTAAGCCATTGTTGGTACATACAAATGAGACTGGACTTCTACCATAAGGATTATCAACGTACCTACTATAAGAGATCCAGAACCAGTTTCCTCAAACATACAGAGAATGGCTTTTTTTTTTCCAGCAGAGATCTGGGAGAAAAGGAGGAGGGGGAGTTGTAGAGATCCTCCAACCAGGAATGTAACTTCCAATAATCACTTACAGATGGCAGAGTTATGTTCTAGGATCTTCCTATTTGTCCAAAGCTATTATTTGTAACATATGCAGAATGAAAGCCCCTTGCATAAGACTGTAAATAAGCTTCTCAACTGAACTAGTTGTGGCTCAACCAACTTCAGCCCTTGGGACAGGGAAGTGCAAAGAGGGTAAAAGAAGCCTAATTTAGTAGTACCATGCTCAGGTTTTCTTGTAATTTTGCCATTACTTTAGAGATAGGATGTCTTTAGCATTTAGATTCCAAATCACCACAAAACTATTGGAAATGCCAGTGATAAAGGAAGTAAAACCACACCCAGCATTATAGGAGAAAGGTTAGAATTCAGCATGGAACAGAAATGAGAAAAAATGAGAGTTTTCACTTAGAATTTATGAAATTCACTGCTAAAAAGAGAATTAAAAGTATCCAAGTAGGGTAGGTCATATATATTGAGGAGAGTTTATGTTTAAGTGTATCCAGTTTTCACAGTAAAGTGTAACATATAATTAATCATATCGCAGCAGTAAATGTTAGAATCCTGGATGCCTCATTTATTGGAAAGCACTTCCAAGGTTTCAATTTCAGATAGTCTCATTCAAAGTAGCTGCTTCATAGAAATTATTTGTATAGATTAAATAACAGTTGATCTTCATGCTAGTTCTTAATTATCAGATAAAACGCTTAACAGTGTGTCTTTCATGTAAATCAGGGGCACACTGGAGCTGATGTATTTCCTTTACACATGAAAATAAATTGTTTACAGTGTCTGTCATCACATGTTCTTCAGAATCAGAGACAATATGACTGCATCCATTAGATTTTCATTAGGATGCCAATCAGCATTTTTTTCCAGCAAAAAGACACCAAAGTGTGGGCAAAAGCATCAAGCTGCATCTGGCACCCAGGTTTGCTGTCAGGGGAGCAAATCAGGAAAGAAAAGCACACCTGGAGTCTCCTAGACCCCTGTGTTGGAGATCAGAAGATGGGCCAATACTTCCTTTCTGCAGCCCTAAGCAGCCAGAGGGGTGCCTGGCAGTGTCCTGCCCCTACAGAAGGACACAGGATTCCTGGCAGAGGCCGTGGGAGCTGCAGCTCCTCACCAGCAGCACGGGGGTACCTGACCAACTTTGAGCTACATTGATGGCCCCAACACTGGAGTAGCAGCTTTTAACCCTTGGTGCTTCTACAGGCTAATGCAAAGTAGGAGGTTGAACTGCACTTTGCTTACACCCTAGGACCTAGGAAACACACTCAAAGCTAACAGGTTCCCCAAAGCTAACAGGAGTCAGGGCACTGCAAGGACCTCATTCTACATCATGGGGAATTACTGTCCTGGGCACGCATTGTTGTGCTGGATGAGGCCCATGGTTCAACTGGTGCAGAGCTCTGCCCTTGGCCACATAGAACTTCAAGGTGTTTTGCAAGAGGTAGTTAGGTCACACCTGCCTCAGGTAAGGATTCTTCTAGACCTCATAAGTCAGTAGCATGTTTATCTCTCCTCTAAAATTAATTATTTACTTAGCAGTATGTCAAATCTGAGTAAGGATGGGTTTTAGGGTTTTTTGGTTGGGTTTTCTTCATGGCCATCTCTTTTTCTAGATCCCAATAAACTCTAGATACCAAACCATATGCTGAAGTAATTATTTCCCCAGGGACAATGTGCATTGCATCAAAAAGCTTCCTTTCAATTTTGCAGGCAAGACATTTCAGTTTCATGACTATCTTATTCACTGTGTTTTGTAAGATAAAGTGAACAGCCATTCCTTCTCTAACTTAGCAACATTTGCTATTACATTTTAAAACCAGATGAGTTATGGCACATCTTATTTATTTAAGGTATATAATTATCTTATTTGAAGTTTTTCGCCTCTCTCAATTGGAAAGCTTTTCTTGATTTTTATCATTTCTTTTGACTAAATTAATCTTGATGTAGCCTGCTGTAATTTGGGGTGAGAAAGACATTGCAGCAGCAGGAGTCTTAGAAACATCTGTGACAGATACTCTGTCTTTTATGTTCCTGTTACATTCACAGTGCACAATCATGAGATGCAGGAAAAGCCCCTTGCGTGAGTGCACACAGGGAGTTGAGGATGCTTGCAAGCAGCAGCACTGGGCTTTCTGTATTCATAGATGTCAAAAAGACAAACAACATCTCTATAATTTTACTTAGAGGCAAAACATTTTGCCCAACAATAACAGAAGACAGTTTCTCTCTGTATTAACAAGAAGTAGCAATGCAGAAAAGTGAAATGTTTCTAGCACCGAGGTTAATAATTTTAGGACATGTCCAATAGCCCTTGTTGGAAACCTTATACAAATGAGGACTGACATTTGCCAAAACATTTCATCAGGAAGGAACACTGAAAGAATTGAAAGCTATTTCAAATTAATGAAAAAGTAAATGGCACATTAAAAATTTTACAGAATATGTATTCAAAAGAACTTCAGCAACACAATTCAATTTAGGTTTCCCAAGAGCATCAAATAAAAGGAAAGTATTGAATAGGCCTTTATTCATATTTCATGAACTATCAGAATTATTTATGTTCCTACATAATTTTGCAGAAAGCTACAGCTAACTGAGCACCACCTGAGAAATTTACATATTCTGAGTAAAATCATATAGGACAAGATTGCTTCAGGTGGTAAATTGTACTTTTGTCATTGGAGCCTCACTACAGGACAATAATAACTGAACACAAGCGTATTTTGCACAGAGAAACCAGTCTGAGATTCCTCTCAGTGTTTCATTCATTTGGTAACATAGCCAATGAGCAGGGCTTTATTCTGCAAGAATTAGCTGTCACAAGCCTCATATTTACAAACTGCTGCAGCTGTAATGAAGCTCAATCCCACCTCTGTTCATTGCACCCATCAACACTTCACACTTCTCAAAATTTACCATTAATGCATGCAGTACAAAGTGTTCATAGAATATTTTAAGTATCCTATAAGACTCCACTTGAGCTCCTCAATCTAGCTATTCAACTACACATAAATAAATTTGTTCAAAAGTATTACTGCAGTTTACAGTTATGAAGATTTAAAATTAATGAGATGCAATATATAACAATAAATCAGATTTTTTCACTTTTCATATTTTCCTAGATCATAATTTCAAATAAATAAAAGAGGGGACAAGATAAAAACCTGAATTACATTTCGCAATAAAAATACTTCAATTTAAAAAAATCCATATTCACATAATCATTATACATATGGATCTGTTAATGTCTTTTCTTTCATTCTAAGCAGTAAAATGTCTCAGTTATGTTAAAATTATGCAAATAGAAATGAAGAGTATCTGCCATACTACAGAAGTAACTGCTGTCTCTGTTCTGTGGCAGCCATAGAAAAATCTCTGTGAAAATGCAAACAAACAAAAAAATTCTACCTCCTTTCCAACAATTCTCCAACAATTATGTTGCAGCTGCAATTCAACAAAATATGTTTTCAAAGGGCAGTAATTAATTTATTATTCTACTATAAACCTATTTGCGCTGCCAGCCTAAGGTTTAAGCTTGATAGAAAATGATAATTTTATTTCTGATTAACTTTTCACTTTAGATACAATTCTAAAGTAAGTTTTTTATTACTAAACTGACCTTCGTTTCCATTTCAGTTGTCCTCCTATAAGAAGGAACAGAACAGCAGCACCTGAAATAATGTAAGGTATCTGGTTAATTAAAAAAGCTTTCATAAAGCAAGTTTTACCATGTTAAATCTACCTGGGAGTTATTTCTTCTTCAGTGAAAAGAAAGATATAGTTCATAATTATTCATTTTTAATTCTTGACTAGTGAAGTCAAGAGCTGTGGTGCCCCATGAGAGCTGTAAGAAATCCTAGGCTTGATCCAGCTCTTATTAACTTTAACAAAAGCTCCAGTTTTCCCTTGCTATTTCTACTGTACTGCAGACAAACAATCTTTTTAATTTCTTTTCTTCTACCCTTTCACAGATAATATATTTGTTTATAATGAAGTAAAAAAACTATTTTCTGCTTAATATAGGGATATATTTTCATTCATATTTTGAGATTATTAATTTTAATTATTAAGTTGATTAATTGGATTAATCAAATACTCGAATGAATACAGAGCACTTACACGTTTCACAGAATTACAGGGGTTTAGATCTATTTTGGGACTAAACACATACCATTCTTTTACAATGCAACCGCATTTCATCTGGCACGCAGCATAAGAACCTACAGAAACAGCTGAAAACACACAAAGTACCTGAATGGATTTTTTCCTCCAATATGGACATTGTACAAATGTATTCACAATAATTTGTACACAAAGTACAGTGGGATTTGTCCCCTGCTGAATAGGGAGTGCTGAAAGGTCACACTGGTAAAGAGTCAAGTAATATCTCTGCATTTAGAACATTCCAGTGCTGGATGGATACCACAGTGGATTTATGTTTTTAAGAATCACCTGGAAAAGGTATAGGAAGAAATGAAAACAAGTTGCACAGTTTCTGTTACTCGGAGGCAGAAAAGGTGTCCAGAACAATTTGCTCTTAATGGCTGTTTTAGCTCAAAAGAGGCCCTGAAGTGAAGAATAAACAAACTGTCACAGCAACAGAGCATAAGTCTCTTAAGATCAGGGTTAAGGTTCATTGTACAATTGCTCTTGGCAAAACATTACTGCATCTTGGATTAATCTTGGCATATAGACAAATATAAAGGTACAGCACTAATCTACATTTAATACCTTTTCTGTAACCCCTGCACATGCAATACAGCCAAGTGCATCATGCAAAATACAGCATATTGCGAAAATGAAATGGGAATTCTAAATATGTTGAAACAGAGGTTTAGAAATTCAGAAAGCTAGATAATAATAAACAAAAGTTAGATAAACAGGCTCTGCTGTCAGTCTTACACAAGTTGTATTACTCTTGTTTAAGCTAAAACAGACTCCAGCCAGCCATTTATCTCAAAAAAACCCAGCTATCCTATCTACAACTTGCTCTCAGCTTTTTCCCCCCCAAAAAAAAGCCTCAACTTTTTTTTTAAAGATTATTTTAACATACTTTGACCCTCCCATGAACAAAACCAACAGTAGAGTTTCATGCTAGAGGGGTAAATCCTCCACATAATTATTTAAATATTATTATATTATTGAAAAATCTCTCAGTTTTGCATCAGTAAAAAGAAAGGTTGTGCCAAAATCCCCTTCTCTTCTGTCTCATTATTTGTTCTCACTGAGTACCAGAGCCCTGAATCTGGGCACCTCTCACTCCCAGAAACATGTCTCTCCCTACACTCCCCTGCCTATTCCAGCTAAAGGCATTTCAGCCCTTGAAGCTGGGTCAGAAGCACTCAGGATGCATTCTCAACCTGAGCACTCTGTTCTCCTTTGCCACCTTCAAAGTTCAAAGCCCCTCTAGAGATTGTTCAGCTTCAGGCAGTGGCCACATGCAGAAGCTGGGACAGTCCTAGCTGCAAGAGTTGGGATGCAGCAAGGACCTTTCTAATCTCCTCCCATGTGAGGTTCCTCATTCCCTTTCTACAGACTGTAGCTTTAATTATCACACCACATCAACCCCTGGAAAAGTCACATATCACCACATTGATACAGTGATAAACATTTCCCACAAGGACTGTTAATATTGCAAGAACAGAGCTGCAAATCCACGCTGTTTATCCTTCCTCATTTATTTGCAGAGCATAGCTGAGAGGATGAAGGAGGAGAAGCCATTCTGATAGCAAGCATGTGCATCCCAGTGCAGCATTGCGTTATCCTTCCTCCTCCCTAATAAATAATGCTGCTCAGCATTACCTATTACAGCAAAAGCAGTGACAGGCTGTCGGATTGCCGGACTGGGCAAACTCGCCAGGACTGGGCTGGTCATTTACTAAGCCTCTCCATTTTCTGATACACTGCTCCCTTCACAGGCTTCTTGGCATAGAGAGCTGGAATATTCCCACTGGCTTCAAATATTAGTTCTTTTTTCCATTAGGATATTTTAGCAACTGTTGTACTCTCCAGGAGTTCTCTGGCCTGAAACAAAGTTAGAACCAGCACTGGTAATAGAGGAAGGCCAAGTTCTAACATTATTTAACTGTCCTTAACATAATGTGCCTGTGGACACTAATAGCAAGAGCTGCTGCTGACATGCACTGAGCAGGGAGTGTTTAGCAATGGAGAAAAGTCAAGCCAGCCTTGGATGAGTTTTCCACAGAAGTGGATGCAGAATGCACAGGCAGAAATAGCAGGACAAGTTCCTTGCAGAATGATAGAGGCTTAGGAGCAGGACCTCATGCTTGTGAAATCAGTCACCAGTCTGGGGACAAGAGCTTGCACACACAGTGTCATAGTGGCTTTTCTACCAGCTTCAGCACCAGTGCCACTGCTCTGAAGCACCAGCACCCACATGCTCAGCTTCAAGTCACTTCACACGAGCAGATATAAGTGTCAAGTCTGGGAATGCAGAGTTCTTCAGATATCCATTACCACGGAGACTGACCTTTATTACTCTAATTATCAGGAGCTCACATAATTTCACTATAGCTATTTTAAATGTTTTAAGCACATAAAGGTACATATCTTTTCAAATCACATTTCACGTGAGTTATTTTCTCTGTATGTGAACAAGCACCTAGTAGGCTTAAAATGGTTGGCTTTAATGGAATAGTTAATGATTTGGTTTATTATTAAAATGCATTGCTATATGTGTTCTGCACATGCAGAAGAACCAAGGAACAAATTACTAAGCTTTAAAAAACTTGCAAAATGTCACAATCATCTAAAACCTAAAGTCATATTAAGTCTGTAAAACATATGGTCACTTTACACCTAAAAATCTCCCTAAATGTGTAAACCCATAAAGCCTGTGACAAATTAACTGATGGTTGTATAGTTAAATCTAATTAAAATTTTATTGAAAGTGTTCAAACCCTTATGGCTCTCCTCAGAAACTCACTTCCTACGCCCCTTGGAAGTAGGTATGCAGGGTAAATCTTAATTCCCCACCCATCTTGAGCCAGCCCCAGGAACAATGGGACTTTCTGGTTGCCCATACCAGCCCCCTAAACCAGCAGGCTCCCGAAAGCACACCATATAGAAATACCTCTGGGTCTACAGTGCAAGGTTTTTTAACTCAGTCTAATTGAGGGCCCTGGGAACACTGGTACCCAAATGGATTTTTGTCACCAGCATCAACCTTCAATGTAGTTCAACAAAATCACCTCTTGCCACTGTCAAACATTTACAGCCAGTTCTACTATCCTTGGCCCTCTGACGTTAAAAAAGTTCCATTTGTTGAGCAACGGCAATAGTGAGGAACCTCCCCACCTCCAAAAAACACCCAGTAATGACACATAGTAAGGAGGAAGGTCACTAGAAACAAGTTTTTAAACAAACAGGCAGTTAATATCCTAATGACACTGGAACTGTGCAACTCAACTTTTCTGAATTTATTGTATTGACATCCACAACTCTGCAGTGACTTAGGCTGCAGTCTGCAAAAATTAGGAATAATGTTTTCTTGGAATTTACATATCCATTTTTTCTTTTTAGAGGATCAAGTGGGAGCAGATATACCATCTATAAGACACTTACCAATTCAAAAGCGTAATCTCTGAAAATAATTTATAAATTCTTATCTTCATGAATTTAGAGGAGACACATCATTAATCACTTAACAGATTCCATGGTGCTAGTACAGAGAACTGAACTGCCAAGACAAGTTTTTATTTTAATTTATACATATATTTTAAAATTTTGATTTGTAATCTAAAGAAGATAAATCAGCCTGTGATAGCTGCCTGGTAGTAGCAGGTTAGTGTCAGGGAGCAGCAGGAGCTGGCTGTTCCACCAGGCTGAGTAAGCCTAAAGCCAGTGGTGGCAGTGGCCTCACCAGCAAGGTCCCCATCCTGAAGTCTCCAGGCACGGTGAGAAGAGCAGCTCTGCCAGCAGTTACCAGGGTCAGCTGATAGTCCAATGATTGTCACAGAAGTTGGTGGTGACCAAGTAGGTCCCAGGTAAAGCCAGGAAGCCAGCTGAGGATCAGCACTAGCAAGGATATGGACAGGAATGGGTACAAGTACCACATAGCTCAGGCAAGGGCACAGACCTGAGCCAAAAGAGGGAGATCCTGATGATGTTCCTCACAGCCCTTTCTCACATTGCTCTCTTCCCCGTTCCATCCAAAGCCAGACAGCTGCACTGTGTCAGGGCAGGAATGAATGCAGGAACAAAACTGTTGGTTCTCCCAGATGTCTACAACATGGCTTCAGCCTATCCCAAATAATGTGACAGGACATGGGGGGATGGCATTTAAACTAATAGAGGGAAGATGTAGTTTAGATGCTAGGAGGAAATTCTTTACTGTGAGGATGGTGAGGCACTGGAACAGGTTGGCCAGAGAAATTGTGAATAGCCCAACTCTGGAAGTGTTCAAGGCCAGATAGAATGGGGCTTTGAGAAACCTGCTCTATTAGGAGTTGCTCCTGCCCATGGCATGGAGGTTGGAACCAGATGATCTTTAAGCTCCCTTCCAACCCTACCCATCGCATGATTCTGTGATCCCAAAGCCTGGGTCCCTTCACAGTATTGCACAGTAACTGCAGCATTCACACACATGTCGGTGTCCTTGTCTGTCCTCCATGCCCTATGCCTTCTGCATTTCAAGAAGAAAATGCCAATGATTTCACCAAATACCTACTCCACAGCATAAACAACTCACCTACAAATGTGAGTAGTCTACCTACTTCTAAAGCATGGATTTGAGCAGTCAAGACTCAAAAACACACCCATCAGGATATGACAATGGGCTAAAGTCACTGCCCCACAGGGAACAGCAAGCTTTCCCACACCACAGCACAGCTCCATGGCCGAGGCACTCAGATCTCTGGGGTAGACCTCCAGAGTCCTCAGGAGAAAGTGGGGAAATACACTAATAGCATGTTTCTATCCCTGAAGCAGAAATTTCTGAAGGTAAGACTGACTGTCCCATGCTTGCTCACAGAACACCCTGAAGCATGACCATGTGACAAGAATGTGTAATGTCTTTCTGCCTGCCTGCAGAGCAGATGCCATCAGGCAAGCCAAGGCAGTGCTACAGTGCACAGTGTATCGAGAAGTACAGCTCCTCCTGCTCCAGCAGGTGCTTGTATGTGCCATGTTACGGGGAACACCAGGGGTCAAAGGTTTGCCTCTCAAATGCTCTTCCAGCAGCATATACAAACTACGACCATATACACATACTAGTCCTGCAGTTCTAAGGAAAAGGGAAAAAAATTCCCAGCAGCAAGCATATCCCTCCCTCACATTGTCTCACAGGGATAACCAATTTACTGGGGCACAGACTCCTAGGAATGCTCCAGTAATTTTGTTTCTGGCAGCACAGAGGTTGCCACAAATTACTACCACCCTCTGCAACATGGTGTTCCTTTCCCCTGGCTTCTTAGCATAATCTAGAACAGGAGTTAACTTGGAATCAGAGTCTGATCTTGAAATATTTTTCCTTAAAGTTTAATAACTGACTACCTGGCTTTATTTTTTTTCAATCACAGTGAATTCAGTCTGAATTCTCTCTTTACAAATGTCCAAGTGTGCAAATGTCATACTGGTCATATATTCAATGTCTGAATAGCAACGTGATGCTTTCTGATGTTCTGAACAAGCAATCTGATATTAACAGTTAAGGCCAAAGTCACAGAACCACTGATTCTAATTACCTTGAAACAAGCAGAATAAACTTTCACCAGTTCTGAGCTGACATCTACTGGCAGAAAACTGCAACGGTGCAACAGGAAACAGAGAAATATTTTCTTAAGGATCTCCAATTGGTACCTGGTGAATGATTTGGGATTTGAATGGATAAGAGCTCATAAAAGTATAAATTTATCCAATTCTGCTGCAAGGGTATAATCTTTCACAGAGAAAGCAGGCACATAGCCTGGGGATGTAACTACTCAGTCATCACCTCAAGTTTTCCATTTCAAGTACAACTTTGAGCCAATTTTATTCATGGAAATGACTGCTGAAATTCATTTTAGTCAGATCTACTTTAGGTTAGCTTAGATCACCAAGGGTACGAACACATAATAGCTTGCAACTGCATTAAAGCTGTTCAGAAAGTTCTTAGGTTTCAGCTGAGGCACAGTAATTAATAACATGTACGTTACCCTAGCCAGCTGTAATATAGAGCCACCTCAGCTTGCACAAAGCCACCATTGAAGAGGATTTAAAAATTCAAATTTTGCTCAGAAAAAGATTGTATTCTCAGGGACTCAAACAACTCTAAGAACATTACTTCAACAAATTAAATTCAGTGAGCAGACAAGGCTGTGGATACATCTTTACCACCCTGTTTCTCATACAGCACAAGAAGAGCTTGACAGCATGGGGAGAACCCAAACTTTGATACATATGGAAAGGCCACTCACATTCTTTGGATTCAATCATATGACAGCAGCAAGATCCCTAATTTAGGCTAAACACATAGGATTTTATCATGTACTGTTGCTTTAGGAAAACAGTAGAGGACTTCCTAGAAAAAAAGAACAGCTTATTTCCTGAAATATATATTAAAAGGCATCACATGAAGGAAAATAAAAATGTGAAAATCAGACTTAGTAAACTGTTTTCTTTCTGTTCCTTGCACCCTAGTTAGTTCTAATAACCACAAATTTAGTGCTGATATTGAGTATCAACATCCTGGGGAGTACAAAAATATACTGAACAAGCCAGTCATTTTCCCTTGGCAAGCTATTTAAATCTTTGGTTGTGAAAAGCATGCTGAGAATTTCATCCTGCTAATTTTACACACAATAAAAAGAGTTCCCTTTTCCACATCAGAGGAATTTGAAATTTTTTTCCCATTCTCTCTGTAAGATGGCCAAAGGTCATGGGATGGGACAAAGAACTGACATCTTGTTGAACTTTTCAGAATAATGCATTAAAGTCCTATACAGAGAAGCCTAGTAACTGAGGGCTTATTTCCTGCTCAGTTTACAGAGGAATGGAAGTTTTCACAGAATACCTCCCTTTCAGAGCAGAGCAGCCCCCACATCCACATCCAGTTATGATCTCTGAAAGCACAGAAACAAACTGGCCATCAAAAATGAAGGCCTGACCACAGTGAAATTATTTTGAGGACTAAATTAATAAGGACCTGTGGAAAAAGAAAAAAACTTAGAAGGTCCACGGAGTAAGCAGATACTTCTTACCAGTGCAATGCACAATGAGGCCAGGCAGGAGCAGAGCAGGTGGAGGGACACATTTGTTTTGGGCAAGAAGCTGGAGTGCCAGAAGGGAGAGCAAGGAAGAGGAGGCTGCTGATTCACAGGCTGGGAGACCCACAGCAGGGGTTCAGGGAGCATCTCACCAGCTGAATGTCAGAAATTATTGACTTAATTGTAATGAAAGAGTTTAGAAATTCATTTCCAGAGAGAGAAATAGATAGTTGCCAGCTGCATCAGGTGATGATGTAATATCTCCCCAGTCAGGCATCATTCTGCTATAGCCCCTTGGTTGGACACTAGCTGAAGGCTCAGTGAATGAAGTGTGAGATTTCACTGGGTGTGAGAACAATCTAATGGGTGAGAGAGCAAGAGCAAGCAGGAATATTGCAACTTTCTGGGATGGATGAATTTTTTTCACTGTCATTTCCTGTACATGCCTTTAAAACTTTCATGGGTACTCTGCCATAGGGTCACAGATGAATAAAGTTATAAATATCTAGGAAAATGATACAGTGAGTTAAACAGCACAAGGAAATGACATTTTGCTGTTGTTTACCCTGATGAAAACCTAAGGCAACTCTGTTGAAGTTAGAAGGGTTATTCCAAATTTAGGGAGCTATCCAGAGTTGGCCTAGGCATAAAGCAGTAGCAATTAACCTCAATTTCTATGTCTTACTGTGATGCAAAGCTGACTCCTATAATCATGTTTTATTTGGGGGGAGCTTCAGTTCCTGCTACTGTTTCCAGTGGTTCTTTAAGTATTTGTTGCTTTCATAGTTAGGGGTCCTGTCATACAGCATTCACTAGGTGAAGCAGTGCTTTAAATGCTCGCACTAATTTTAACATGCTGAAAGTGAACACTTTCGGGAAATACAATTCAACTCTTATAAATTAAAATAAATCAAAGTCTTCAATCACAAGGTTTCAATTTTATTTGTGTTTCATGTGTTCATGAGAGTGAGGCAGCAGTCTCAAAATCGCCAGGACATCTGGGTGAAAAAAAATAAGGGAAATAAAAAAAGAATGCAGATTAATTATTTTCATGATGAGAATCCAAGCAGTTTTTGATGCCAAAAGAAGACAAAGTTGGGGCATAAATGTGAATGGCACAACAAATTAAATAGAAATCTAATTTTGCAGACCTGCCTTGTACTAGAGCATGCTGGGGATGAAGCTTTTTTGGTGTACTGGGAGAACAAAGTGCTTAGTCAATAACCAAAATTCAAAATATGCTGACTAAATTCCACGTATTTGTGGTTTTAATGACAACAAATTAAATTTATTATGAAAAAACCTGGTCCTCATTTTTATACCTCTGTGCATGTACTAAATAGATTTGGGTTTTAATTTAACTAATTAATCTGTGGAGTGAAGGAAAATATGAATACTGTACCACTCCTAACCAGACATACTATTTATGCAATCTTCTTATACCATAACCCAGTGTGACCCAGGATAATTGATAAAACATAAACATTCCCATCATGTCAAATTTAAGACTTAGAAGTTAAGGTAAGAAAATCAAACCAAAATTCACCTAAGTATATCCACTCCTCTTCTTGCATCCCTCTACTCTGTCTTATTGGCTACCAAGACAACAGGTCTGGCACCAATAATCCTCTGGTGTGCTTTAGCCCTTAGCAGCTGTTCCTATTTTATGTTGATAACTTCCCAATGAGAACCATTGATAGGGCAGGTTTAGTTAAGGTTGCAGGTGTTTGATGGAGTTATTGTCAGAGACTAACATGAGGGTGTGAGTAGGTTATAAAGACTACTCTGTCTGCCTTCTAAAACTCTCTTCTTCCATCATCTTTTGGGAGGGGAGGAAGTGAGTTGTGGCTTTCCCTAAAATTAAGGTAAAAAAGATGACTGATGGGCTTTGAGGATGCAAGTCTAGTTTTGAATTGCCCAAGAGTGTTGGTGTTGGTTATGGTAACAGCTGTAAGTCAGTGTTTTCTCAAAACTTAATATTTATATGGGTTGTCTTTAAAACTGAGGTTTGTTTGATGTATCCCAGGAGGGATCTTAAACATACAGAAATGCTGTTTTATGGGTGTCTTTATGGAAACAGTTGCCCTCTTGAAAGAGATGGTGCTACTTGCAGTGAGTAGGCTGTGCTCAGTTCTGTGTAGCCTTAATTTAATTACCTAAGGGACGTTCCAATATTATTTATGAATGTTCAGTGTGATTATTGACAGTCACCTAAACAAAATTTGTTAAAAAAGCTTTGAAGAATGAAATGTTCTTAGTGCGTAGAATCTGGTACACTGTCTGCCTTTGTTCTGTATGTGGTATATTAATATTTCTCCAAGCTGCTATTCTTGTACAGTATATGATGTATACAGGTTTTATAGTAAAACAGAGCTAAAACAAGAGGAAATAGATGCCTTTTCAGCAGGGTCTTTCATGCATGCTTTTAGAGAGCACTCACTAACTGCACATAATCTCTTCTTACTGAAAAAAAAGGAAAAAAAATTGATTCTCACAAGAGATGATATTTTGCCAAAAACCTTGACTTCTCTGACAATGTAATTCATTGTAAGCTATTTGCTTTTTACTCTTAACTAAACTAAGACCACATTTCTATCAGCTAGAAACTTCAAACTGGGTCTTAAGGAAACACTCAAGGTTTCTTTTTTGAAGACTACTTGGCCTTTGGGATCCGACTCAGCAGCTCAAGGACACATGGGGCTGGACAGGGATGGTTTGAAAAATATCAAAAAACTTACCTGGTTTTCATCTGATCACACGTTTGCTTCAGTAAGCAAACACAAGTTCTATTTCAAGATAGGGAAGAGTCTTCTGTGACTGGGGAGATGGAGAGGGAGGCAGTAAAGGAGGGATTGAAAACAGACTTGTGTCTGTCTTAGAAGGTGCAGTCTTAGCTCTCTTGTAAGCATGGAAGGTAATTTTCACAGCATAAATTAAGGTTTTAAAAGCTAAGCATCTAAGCCTAAGACACTGTTATGTACACAAAACTTCAGTCTCTTGGTTTCCTTGGCACTCTTGAAGCCAAGTTTGACTCTACTGTACTAATTCACAAAATGTTCAAGATATGTTATATTATGTCCTTAGTTAAGTATTAAATGTTGTTATTTATCTGCTTGTTGCCATAAGATTTTTTGATAAGTTTAAACTGAACTCATTTGCTCCTGTCTTCCATTTCTAGCTTTCTCAGAGCTTTGGATGGGGAAGGTGAACAGCTTGCACTTGATATCATCTAGTGTGGGGGTTTTGGCAGAAAAAAGCAGGAAAAAATGACAGTGTATCCTAATAGTTGAAAATAGTGTATGATGGGCTTGGCTGAGTTGTGAGGTACTTAAAACAACCTCAGAACTTTTCTGTAAATGCTGGCTGGTTATAGGAGATGCAGATCCTGTATGTGTCTGGATCTTTCCAGATAGATATTTTGGTGAAAGGATTAGCAATTAGTTAATGATATGTGGTGGTACAAATAGTATTCACTCTTATTAGCTAAGGTGTAGGCTTCAGGAGCTAAGAAGAGGTATGCTTTGAATGCTGAAATAAGCAAATGAAAATATAAGATGTGGGATCAGTAATATCAGCTGGGATGTTACAGCTGTTGTAGAGAGTGGGCCATATGTACTGCTCTAGCAGTGTGCTGGTTACAGTAGCTATCTATCTCATTATGACCTTTTTCACACCTCATGCAATACTTCCTTCTGTTAGGAAAAGCAGGCTATCAGATTTTTTTAGAAGAAAGCTAGTATGCATCCCTAGACTCTAGGTATGTCCAAATATGCACTTTAAAACCAATGTCTTTCTTAGAACACAGAGCTATGCCTGTCATTACAGTATGGATGTTCTACAAACACAAGTGAACAGGTAAGCAGCATTAAATCTAGGTATCTTCACTGAAAACTTCTGTTTTGTTCCCTTCAGGTTAAATGTGTAATGATCTTTGAACAAGTGGATATATAAAAACTCGCTCAAGATGTCTGCTCAAAGCCAGCACTGTGCCATTATTATGAACCCTCCTCCACCAGAGTACATAAATAACAAAAGTAGTGGATGTCAAACAAACCAACTGCAGTACTTACAGAGGGTGGTCATGAGAGCCATGTGGAGACACAACTTTTCCTGGCCATTTCACCAACCTGTAGATGCAGCAGCACTGAATCTGCCTGTAAGAACCATTTTGGAGCTGGAGTATCAATATGTAAATTATGTCAATTAATGTTAAAAAGGTTTTTTTCTAATGAAACAGATTATATGGAAGACTATTTGCTATTGAACTGCTGTCATTAATCCAAGTCTACAAGAAAAGTGTTTTCTTTCTAGAGAAATGTTGCATTTTTGCTCATTTTTCTGATCTGAAACTAGTAAATCAGTGTTTCTAAGGGATAATAATAATGCTTTAACAGGCCTCTTAGAGTTTCTGTACATTGGTGTTCAGACTTGTCTTCTGGTTTAGACATATTTATTAACACTGCATATGATAAGTTGGTTCTTTTTTTTTTGCCTTTGAGTATTTTTTTGAATATTAGGCAGCCTTAATGTCAAATACTTTATGATGGAAAATCAGATCTGACTGACTCTGAAGTAAACAGGCAAATCTGGAACCATTTTGTTGCAGAGAAGTTATTACAACTATAATATTTGTCAATTTCAAATCATTTTGTTCTGAAGTTTCTAGAGGAAATACATGTCCCTGCAGAAACAGGGAAATAAAAAAGCTATGGTTCTCGTCATACCATAGTGGAAGAACATCTTTCTATGAAATAGAAGATATAATGCTTAAATTAGTTTTCTGTTCTGCTGTGTGCATGTTATTTATGCAACAACTTAATTGCGACAAAATAGATTACTATAATGTCTTGTGAAACATAGTTTTTATCCAGATATTTTTAGACTCTAGTTTTGGATGTTTTTCAGTCAAATGAAAACATAAGTGATTGGCACAATGGTATTTCAGATTACCTGTAAGATACTGCTCTTGGTAGATAAGTAGAAAGGTCTTAAATAAAACCATTCCTTGGATTATTTTATTTTTTCCACCTCCAACAGCTTAAGCATCAATATTTATTTCTCACAAATTTGCAAGACTAATTCTACTAACTCACTGGTTCTGTTTAGAGTAGACAAAAGCATTTATGTGTGGCTGTTTCTTGTGATAAACTTATTTGGCCAGTTTGTACCAAAGCACAGTCAAAGTACTATCTCTCTGTGTCTTTTCTTACCCTTTTTCCTTCTTGGGAAGAGCTGTCAGTTAAGGTTAAGGAGCATTCCATCAGAGTTGTGGCAACATTTGCAGCTGGCTTCAGGCCAGTTCTGCCTCTCTGGATTTCTAAGGCAGCCTCTTGACTTCTCAGAGCATGTGTTAGTTCAACCATTGCACAGTAACAAGCAAACGTCTGGCTCCATGGCAAAGACAATAAAAGTATTTGCCCCCTTTGCATTTCTCCTCCAAATGTTAGAAGATACAGAATGGACAATATTTAATTATTAGTTGCATTTTTGTTTTGATAAATTAAATAGCCTGCACTCTGATGTATTTAGCTCTTCTATTTCACAAAAAATGCTGTTAGGATAGCTTTAGAACACTCCAGAAGTAGTAGTTACTTTGTACAATTACCATGTATATGTTACAATGTATATGTGAACTTAGCGGGGATATTTCCATTCCAATTTCTTAAATGCATAGTCAGGGAAACGCCCCATGGTCTTACTTGCAAGGTTTTAGGTCTGCTACTAAAATAATCCTGACAGTTCCCATTCCAGCTGCCTTTCAGTCATATTGCCGCTTCTTCACTAGGCCAACCCCAAGAGGAGAGCCAATATAGCCAGGGATAAAGTATTTCAACAGCAATTGTGAAAACTTGGCAGCTTCTTTTTGTTAGTGATTGAGACTTTGTTGAAGTTTGGCTTCTTTTTCCTCTGTTCTGTAAACTGGAGTGCTGCT
Source organism: Pyrgilauda ruficollis (assembly GCF_017590135.1). Lineage (NCBI taxonomy): Eukaryota > Metazoa > Chordata > Aves > Passeriformes > Passeridae > Pyrgilauda > Pyrgilauda ruficollis. Next base: position 3,239,883 of record NW_024527710.1, on the reverse strand, counting down.
TTGTGTAAATGGCTTTGAGACAGCAAATGAGAAGTGCATATACTTTTAATAAGTACTGCTATCAGTAGAGCTCTGGAATCTGTTGAAATAAATACTCTTTGGGGCTTCGAATGGTATATGTTACATGAAAGAACAAGGACAAAATATAAGGTGACGATTTCCTGAATGCCTACATTTTTGGTACCTATGACTATAGGGGAAGCTTTTCCTTTAAGTAAAATACTGCTTCTAATATAATGCAATTCTCTCTTGCAATTTACCTTTCATAACTAAATGTGTAAAATGTATAAAAATCTTCATGTCCTAATATGTTTGGTGACTTATTCTTTCAATACCACAGGATTATTACACTATCATAAAAAAACCGATGGACTTAGGCACCATAAAAAAGCGACTGGAACACAACTACTACACAAAAGCTGCAGAATGTATTGAGGACTTTAAAACTATGTTCTGGAACTGCTACATGTACAACAAGGTATGTGGAACACCAACTCTTAGCAGTAACTGGTTCTACTGAATGATTCAAACAAGTATAAAACAAGCACATGGTTATTAGAACACCCAGTAAGTTGGTTGACATTTCCATGGTTTTTTTGAAACTATTTTCTCTGAAGTGTTGGGGAGGTTTTTTATCTAGGATTGACTGAGGACATATAAGTGAAGTCTTGCTTACTGTTCCAACAACTGAGTGCATAGCTTTTTCTGCACAAGGACTCCACATCCAAAATCTCTGGGGTTTAGCTGCAGAGCTCATGAAGAGCAAGCACTATGTCACTGTGTACAAGTCCAAGGCTAGCAACCCTGAGCCATGCTCTGTTCCTTCAGCAAGTTCAACCTAAAGAAGTATGAGCATCTCCCTGTGCTTGGGTATTTGTTGGCTGTGTCTTGCTATCTCTGAGCTTCAACAGTTTCTTCAGAACACAGGGGTAATAAAGGAGTTGCAGATCTGCCCCCTTTGGTTTTTGCTGTAGAAGCATGCAGAGATAAAGGAGAATTTTTCAATGGGACAGTAAGAGAGAGTATTTCAATGGTGACATAATTTGCTTTAAAGTGAGTTGCAGGAGCAGGGATGGCAATGATTTCTAGACCTCTGGTAGTGGTGGCTTTTATTAATCTCTCGGGGCAGGCCTCTAGCCTGGTTGTTTTATGAGCTAGCTCCCATTACTGCAGCCTCTCCTTTACTGAATGGTATTGACCACATTTTGCAGCCAGGTGATGACATTGTGTTCATGGCTGAAGAACTAGAAAAAGTGTTTATGCAGAAAATAGCCCATATGCCACCAGAAGAAAAACCAGTGAGTCTCAATAAAGGAAAGAGAAAAGGCAAGAAGACAGAAGGTAAGGCCTGTATTATATGCTGATTTTATAATATATTAAGCAAGCAGAACTGAAAACAGGAAATCTTATTTGTCACAACTCAACCCAGGAACAGTTTGGGTGTTCTCTACTCTTTCCAGAACAATCAGACAAATTACAATAATGCTATAAGGCTTTTGAACTTTTTTTTTTTAAATTAAAAAAGTTCCTTTTTTTAGAAAAGGAACTGAATTCCAATTCAGACACTGTCATGCTGCTCAGCATTGTGTTATATAAACTAATAGGTGTGGGAAGTAAACAGAGTAACAGCTGAAAAAGACATGAATAATCTAATCAGTCAAACCAAACACTGAAAAACATTGGTCTAAACTGTTCTCAGATCTTGGTAGTGGAAATCTGTAATACTGCTAAGCAATATATGCAGGTATTAACTATGCTTAGAAAACATGAACCTACATGATGCAGTCTGCACTCTTTGCTGCTTGGTCTTTGTTTTTGTAGAAAACAACTTGATACTTTCCCTGGCAAGAACATTTTTACAATATACAGAGTACAGTATGATGCCTCTTTAATCTTTGGTCTGAAGTTAACCCACGCTTTCTTGAAGCCAAGTAAGGTGTAACTTGGCATGATATTCTAGCTGAAGCACTAATGGTGCGAGTAGAGGAGGATACCAATGTTGCTGTGAGTAACAAATGCTCTGGTTTGCATTTATTTGTGGCATTCCTGTATAGACGAGTGGTTGTGTTGACAGCTGGTCAATTTGACAATGAAAGAAATTAACTGCAACGTTAGGACTTAACTTCTAAAATTTCTTGTATTAAAATAACCAGAAACATGGCAGCCCAACCCTGGGATTTCAAATGAACAAAGCACAAATGAGAAGCAAGCTGAAAGCAGTGAGCAGCCTCCAGTGATGACTCAAGAGCGACAGCAGGTTACACTGGCTCCTTTGTGTGCAGCTCAGCTCACTGCTTTAATGCCAGCTGCAGTGTCTATAAGAAAAGTAAGTTTCCTCAAATAACTTTCAGAAAGAAATATATTGAAATTTCTCCTTCAGGCACTTATGGCAAAAGCGTAGGAGCCATGCTTATTGCTGTTATGTTTTTGAAACTTTTGTTATAATAGAAGATCATAAGAGATCTCTATTAAATCTTCTATGTCTTTGCTAAATACCTGGGCCAGTACTAATTCTAGAAGCTAAACAGAAACTGGGATGATTGCTTGGCAAATCTTTTTCTTATAAACATGGTTTTAAAATGTTGCTCCCAAAGAAAAAAAAATTAAGTTGAAGATGATCATTCTTGAAGTGTATTACTATATATACTTCTGCAGGCTTCACCTTCAGGATAATTGTTTTCAAACTACTAAAATAAAGCTCGAAGTTCTATTTAATAATTTCTCACGATTTTTTATGTAAATAAAATACTTGTTTCTTCAAAATTAGCATGTTTGCTTAAACACTGTGTAACCAGCCTGGGAGGTGTTTGTAGCTCACAAAGCAAATTCTTGTTACTTCAATCGGAGTTGTATGTGAACATCTGAAAAACTCCTGTATTGACTTAATTTTGGTTTTCTCTTCCAATGAGGAATAGACACTTTTGCCAATCTCTCCTAGAGTGTATGTTTACACTTCACTCATATGAAGTCTGAACACTGATGACAAAGCATGCATTGTATGGCTTCCAAACCAAATACTACACAAGTTAAAGAAAAACAGAGATAAACCATGTATATAAGGCCCTCAACCAGGCCTAAAATGAATTGCAGTAATTTTCCCCCTTGCTGTGGCTGTCAACTTGCAGGTAATTTCATAACCTGCCAGCTTCCTGGAATCTTCACAAATGGCTAAAATCTGACCACAGCCTGGCCTGCAGTATATCTACTTCCTTCCTTTACATCTAAGATGAAGCTTGGTGTGCTAGTCTTGTAATACCTTGTAGGTTTTTAGTCTAAGCTTGTGGAATTGCTGCATTCTGCTCTGACTTCAATAGCTGTAAAAGTTCTGACACTTTTTTTGAGCTACACACACACACAAAAGAATAATCTAAAACTGACCATTCTCTTACTGTTCTGGACACTTGTATATTTTTTTTTTCTTTTCTTAGGCAAAAAAAGGTGTAAAAAGGAAGGCTGACACTACAACTCCTACTACTTCAATAGTCACAGCAAGTGGTGAATCTTCTGCAATGTTCAATGAAAGAAAAGCTGTTAAAGCGTGTAGAGGTGAAAATGAATGTATGGTAACAAATAAGCTTCCGAAGAGATCCTTTTCAGATTCTCAACAGCCACCTGGAATTATTAAAAAGATTCAGTTGTCAGGACAACTAAAACATTGTAATGCCATACTTAAAGAAATGTTTTCAAAGAAACATGCAGCGTATGCGTGGCCTTTCATAAAACCTGTAGATACAGCATCTTTCTCCACTGGTGGGAACCAAGCCATTGCCAAATGTCCTACAGACCTAGCAACCATTAAAGTAAGTATGTTTCTGGGGAAATTAGGCTATTCGTGTAATTAAAAGGTTTTAAATGTGTTAGCTGAAAAGGTGTCATGAAAGCTGCTTCTCCTATGAGGCCTAGAAGCCAGATACATTTCTGTTTCTCAAACTTAGCCAAAGTCACTGAAGAAAGTATTTTGAGTCTTGTTGTGACACATAGTGGCTAATCTACCTAACTGCTGAAAAAGCAAATATAAGTAGTGAGGGAATTATGATCTCCATGAAGCCCTTCCAAGCATGCCACATGTTAAATATCTGTCTGGACACACAGTGCTGTTGTTAATATCCTATAAAACAAAATGAAATTCAGTCAACTGCTCCTTTTCCCTCAATTTCAATGTTCTTGGTGAAGTGCCCTAGAACTTCTACACTGGATGTTTACATGACACATTTCATATTTTTAGTGGAAAGCAACCATTCTAGATGGAGATATGTGGACAGCTCTCTGTGGATGCTGAGTGTATTTGTATGGGGTAAAGTATTTAGTCCAGTTAAGCTCCACTTTTTTGGGGAATGATAGCTTACTGAATTAATTTGAAAGCTGACTTGCACAATACAAAGGTTATTTCCTGGTTTCTAGTCCATTACTTTGACTCCAGCTATTATGGAATAAGCTTTGTGTAAATAACATGCATAGAATCAAAAATAGATGCTGAGTTCAGAACCAAATAAAACCACCCAAAAATTATTGTCTTGACCAAGTGCTGAAACTAGTACTACAAAGTCCTTTCAGCAATTACAATTAAATCTGTTTAAAAGAGGAAAAAAAAAATCTCTGACTTTGTTAAAGAGACAATGTTGAAATGAGACGCAGGTATTTCCATAACGTTTTTATAATATTTACTGTCTTGATATAGACTAAACCTGAATATATATGTTAAAAATTCTTGTTCCTCCTTTCTTTCTACTACTTCATGGTGATACTGTCTACTAAGTGTGCCTTTAATTTTCTTTTCCTTTAGAAGAAAATGGATAACTTTGAATATAATGATATACAAGAATTTGCTACAGATGTTAGATTAATGTTTGTGAACTGCTACAAACATAATTCTTCAGACCATGAAATAGTTGCTATGGCAAGAAAACTTCAGGTGAGTTATCTTTTAAGTCAGACTTGAAAAAGAATAGTTCATCTCATGCCCTGATGTAGAATCTACTAATATTACTGAACTACTGTGTTGCTGTGTAGTTCTGCAATAGTAGCTGCATAAAGCTTTCAGAAATCTGAAAAATATGCTGTTCCCAAACCTAACTCTTCAGGATGTTTTTGAAATGCACTTTGCTAAAATTCCTGATGAACCTGTTGTGAGTAATCATCTGCCACAGCCTGTGAGAGAAATGACAGAAGCTTATTCCAGAGAAAGCAGTAATAACTCTTCAGAAGAAAAATCATCTGAAGACTCTGAAGAGGAGAGAAAAGTGAACCTCAAAAAGCTTCAGGAGCAAGTAAGCATTAGTGCTTGATGTGTGTGACTTAAGATCTCTCTGGTAATGCCACTTCCAATGGTCTATTCCAAGGCTTAGTAACAAAATCAGTTTTTAAAAGATTCTATTAACTTGTATTTTAATATAGAACTTTATTTTGGAAGCGCTGCCAAATGTTAAGTGAATAGTGTCTCAACAAATACAAAGTGAGCAGTAGTTCTACTCTTGCCTACCACTTCTTCAGAGGAATCTCAAACTTCTTAAAAAATAAAACCATGTTCCTGTGGCATGAGAGCCTCCAGGCACTTCACATGCAGCTTAGTTGCATATTCTTCCAACAGGGTCATTTCTTTCATGTGGTCAAAAAGCATTGTTCTTACTCTGTCTCTTTTGAGCTATACAAAAGCAAGTCATTAATTTCTTCTTCAGAAAGCTCAGTATGAGAGAGAAAAGAAGGTATCTCATGGTAACTAGTGAAGCAAAACCATGCTTCATATTAGGAGTGGGATGGCTGTTGCTTCTGCTTGAACATAACTTTTTAACCTGTTGCTGCTGTATCTATAAACTCTGGGGAAAATTAGCATTTCTTCTGTTAGTGAAATGAGGGACAGTTTTCAGTCCTTGTCAGATTAGCATCATCAATTTATTAATATAGGCAGAAGGATGAACACAAGTGTACAAGCCAGCCTTTACAGTAGTGAGATATTTGTGATTTCTAATCTCATCCTCTGACCATCTTCTAATTCCTGAGGCTTAAACAAAGCTGTGTTAAGCTCCTCTCTGAAACTCTTAGTATGTCTCAACTAGCCACTTTATATTGCAAAATAAGATGCATTAACCCAGTCCCACTTGCCTAATTTAGCAATGCTGTAGAAATATAACCTAATAAGGTATTTATGTGCATCCCAAATTCGTGAAATTAGAGAGGCTGTTGGAAACCACTACAGTATTTTTTTTCTTTTTTTGGGGGGGTGGGGAGGTGTGTTTGTGTTTTCCTGACAGAATGCTGTCAGAAATATCTGCATGAAATAAACAGTCCTATGTCTTCTAGATGCATAATCTGTGACTGAGATACAATATAGTAAAATGTTTGGAAAATAAATCTCATTTGGAAAAGAGACATCCTATTAATATACATTCAGCTGCCACTAATTTTCTGTGATCAGGACCAGTTTATTGTTCCTCCTACATTGCCCAAGGTTATCAACATTCTGTGGTGTTTTTTTTTACTTTTTGGTTTTGATAGCTTACAGCTCTTCACCAGCAGTTGTGGGTTTTGACCAAAGCATGCTTATCTAGACCAGGAAAGAAAAAAGGGAAGGCTAAAAGAGAGAAAAGAAAGAACAAGGAAAAAGCTGAAATTAAAAGCTTGATTCAAAAGAAGAAAAATCTGAAATACATGAAGAAATCTAAGAGAAAGCTGTCTTTAAACATGTAAGTGTGGGGAGCTTGTGTGGGTGTCAAATTATTTTAAACTGCTGTTACTGCAGTGTACTTTTTTCCTGCAGTCAATCAAAGAGAACCATGCAGCAGGTCTTGTTGGCACATAAGTCAGAAGACGAAGGTGGTGCCAAACCTATGAATTATGATGAAAAACGACAGTTGAGTTTGGACATAAATAAACTCCCTGGAGATAAGCTTGGGAAAGTAGTCCATATAATACAGTCAAGAGAACCTGAACTGAGGAACTCTAACCCTGATGAGATAGAAATAGACTTTGAAACTTTAAATGCTTCAACACTCAGAGAACTAGAGAGATACGTAGCAACCTGTTTAAGGAAGAAACAAAGAAAGCATGGTATGTAGCATAAATGATGTTTTAAAAACCCATTAGATTTGCTTTCTGGTTTGCTTTCATGTTGACTTCTGTTTCACATGCAGCTAAAAACCCAACAAAGTCAAAAGAAGAACTTAATTTTGAGAGGAAACAAGAGTTAGAGAAGAGACTACTGGATGTCAATGGTCAACTAAACCCAAAGAAGGAGAGCTTCAAGAGTAATGTGGCTGTTACTTTTATTCATTTGCAATGGGAATAGCTTAAAGTGGAATTCTTCCCTTGGGCTTTAGTCCTGTTAGGTATCTGGAGACTTTCTCCTCACAATAGGTGAGGTCTTAAGCTTCCCACTGCTAGTCTCAAGATTTTTTCTATGCTGAGTGAGCTGGAGTCACAGCAGCAAATTTCGTCAATTACTTGTCCTGTCTAAAGCAGCTTCCTTATTCCTGCACCTAATACTTTATTACAGGTAAAGATAGTAACAGTTTCAGAAATTAAGGGACACTGAAAAATTCCCTTATTCCAATATATGAAAACATGGTGGGGTGTGGAGGGTTACACAGTTTATTTGTTTGCAATTCATTTTCTCTGATTTAGAGACACAAGAATAACCAGTTACATGGCAGTTAACTGGTTACATGGCAGTGTCACTAATGCTGTTATGCTAACAAAACTTGTATAGCAGTGACAGGTGTGCTGTCACACACACACTTCTTATCTTAGACTTAAGAAAGTGTCCTAGGAGAAGAATTCAGTTTTTCAGGCAATAATGCATTTCAAGATCAAAGCCAGAAATTCAGTGCATACTTGAGCTGTACACTTACTGGTGGTTCTCATCAGGGGCTGAGAATGGATCAATGCAGCTGATGCTGCTATTATAAGTCAAGCTGTTCCTCATTAAAATAGTGAGTGCTGTTATTGCCCTCCACTGGATATCTATTTAGCTCCTATGTAAAATCAGCTGACATGATAGAAGCAGCTCTGGAAGACACAGGGACATTTGTATCCAGCATTAGCTCAGTCAAGTCTTCCTGTCTGGTATGCATAATGGCTTGAAAATATCCTACAAAGAAAATCTTAAAGAAGCAGCTGAAATCAATTATCAACTGTATGTTGTGAGGAGAGAGAAGAAGCTGACTAGGAAATCTTTACAACTGGTATTTGGCTTGTTTACAAGAGCTAAATCCGGACTTGTGTCCAGGGAAACAGGTATCCATGTAACTTCTCATTTTCGAAACCTCCACAGAGAAAAAACTTTGAAAAAGGCTTGACTCCAAAATCATTATAAGCTGAGTTAAATCAGCCCTGCAGATGCAAAATAGTCAGATGGTAGGGAGGTGGCAAAAGATGGCAATTTGGGAGTGCATATGGCTAGGGAAGGAAGAGCTGGCTGTAGATAAAGAACTCTGCAGGCAAGTCTGGCAGCAGCAACGTGCACACAAACAGGCTCTTGACCACAGGAAAGCTTATGGGGGAAAATTGCTTGAATTGTGTCTTAAGTCTACTGTTTTAATCTACTTCAGAATTTTAAATTGTGTGATTACAGCTTCTCCTTGGGTATTTTGTTCACTCAAATAGCTTGCTGCTGGTAAATCCCACTCCTCTCCTCCCTAGAGGGAGGTCTTTGTTTTCAAGTCTACTGCTAAATGGACAGTAGACAAGGAAGTGAAATAAAATGAACTCTTACATGGGAGAATAGACCTAACTAGGTTGATCATAGTCTTGTATAGGAAGAATGCTCCATTGCAGGTTGTTCTGAATTCTTTCTTTTTCTCCTGCAGTTGAAAAGAATGCTGAGTCAAGTACTGGGCCAAGTAGACTGAGTGACAGCAGCAGCAGCTCCTCAGATTCTGGCAGCAGCACTAGCAGTGATTCTAGCTCCTCAGATAGCAGTGACTCTGAATCAGGTTAGAAAGCTTATTTTTGTGTTTGTGTAGGCAAAATATCTTCTCTCTTAGCATCTACTGTTCCACATGCTTACCAAGGATTTCAGTTATCTTTGGTTTGGTTCACTCCGTTTTGAAGGCTCAATTCCAATGCTATGAAATGAATGCCTTAATACTGTGATCCCAGGTAACACAAAACAACCAAACCCCCCACAACATCCATTCAACTTACCAGTGAAAATCTACAGGGACCAAACTAAGCTAGCAAAAGGTCTTTGTATCTAACCTGGACACTTGACTATAGGGCTATAACTTACTCTTGTAGCTTTGATTCCTTTTTGAAAGTGTGCTTCACTTTATTTTCATCTTCTGGTCTGCAGCATGAAGGGTGACCTGAGCAACAAAAGTGCCTACAGCATTAATTGTAGAGGCAAAGTCCACCCTGGTGCTTGAAATGTTTCAAGTTTGTTTAAAGGATATTACAGCACCAGAACACTGAATGATGTTTCTCTGTACACGGAAGTCTTTAGTTTTCTAGGACAGAATATATCTGCCAAACTGGAGGTCTACAGTGTAGATCTCCATATGAGGTATAAGGTGAAGACGAATGCTCAACCCTCTGCCGTGGTGGGGGGGAGCAAACATAGTGAATCAATGGCAATGCAGACTTTGATCCTGCAGAAATCTGTGGTCTCTTTTTATATCTGGGAGAAGTTCTCTAACTGCATCAACCTCAAGTCAAAGTATTCAAGATAAGAATGTTCCTTTCACTGTGAGGTTGACTCTAGGTACAACTGCAGCTCACACCTTCTATGTGTGAATAATGAAACATATGTGAATGACTGATTTGGGTTTTTTCCATCCCCCTTTTTCTGCCTACCTCACTGTATTTACGGTTACAGAAACCTGTTCAAAACAGACTCGAACCAGGCAGAACTGTCCAGCTTCTATGGAAAAATCTAAGGTAAATCTGGCTAGAATGAATATAATAATTTTGCCCTAAGGAATAACGAAGTTATTATACAACTAACTTTGTTCAAGTTATTTTTTAACATACAATGGTAATAGAAGTGATGCAACTTCATCAGGAGATAATGAATATGGCTTGAATGCTATTTGTTCTGTAGGACTGATTGATATGGAGTGTCCCATGAGCTGTTTTTAAAAATAGTTTATGCATCTGTATAGGAACAGATATATTGGGAGGCTTTTATCTTTTATTATCATTGTGGTGATTGTGTTTGATGAAGAAGGGCAGAATGCTCCACATATCCCACCCACCCCCAAAAAGGGCAAATAATCTCCAAATTGATCTCTGAGTATAGAATTGACCTAACAAAGAGTGTAATTTTTTAAAATCTATTAATAACCTCACTCCTACGCCTGAAAATAAATACATTGTACAATGTGCCACTTATTTTCAGGATACTTTAATGTTGCTTACTGTTATGGTATTATTAGAACCAACAGCAGTTTTATCTAGAAACAATTCTTAATGCCTCTTAGATTGAGTTGCTCTATTCCTGTATTACATAGTGGGTGTTATTTCTTGTCAAGGTTAGCTGCCTTTAAGAATTTCCCTTGAAGCTAACAGAGACAGAGACCTTGAATTTCAAAGAAAAATCACAGCCAAACCTTCATTCTTCTTGCAATAGACTGACTTTCCCTTAAAATACAGAAAACTAGGCTGCAAATTTATTATTCAGCTGCTCCTTCTGCATCTTCATAAGCAAAGATTCAGGGAAGGAATTATGCAATACCCTCTTTTTGCTTAAGAGTTTCAGCCTCTGCAGTGGCAGAATGACAGCAATAAACTTGAGAAAACAGGATCCAGGAAATGAGCTTCAGCTTGGTCAGTTGTAACAGCCCCTTACTGACCTTCTGAGTAGCAACAAACATCGTACTTGAAATCCTCACATTACATTTTGTTCTCAGGGGTTTTCTGTATCTGTCAGACCAAGGCAGTGAGTGCACTTTACCTCATTGCTTTTTGTCATCTAAATGCTTAGAAAATGATGGATCAGTATCACAATACAAGGGGTACTGAATCTCACAAACAGTGGAAATGGGTAGTGGTGGGAAAAGAGGATCAAACAGCTATTAAAAAAATTCAACTGTATTAACTACTGCAGTCTCTTTATAGAGAATACCATTTTGTTTGCAGAGGACATCCTGCAATGCTGTTCTGCAAGCACAGCCCTCCTCTCTTACTAGCAGCCTGCAAAATCATGGATCATCTGAACTGCAGGAGCAACCTCCCAATGTACTGCAAATGCTTCAGTGTAGATCACTTAATCCATCAGAACAAAATGCTCAGACTCTCTCAGGTAATACCTTTATGCCTACATTTCACTGCTGAGAAAAGAAAGGCTGTCAGGATGCCTGCACTGGCAAACAAGCTTATCTTGGAATTTTGAAGGTTAGCAAGTGGACAACTGAAAAAGTTCTTGCAGGGTACGGATTACCAAAGAGCATGATGTAAATTAAAGCATGGGGGGACTGAGGATTGGCTGGGGGTTTCAGATTACTGGGACACTGGGCAACGTAGTATTAAAAACAGGAGGTGTTCATGCTTTCTTCCAATGAGATGGAAAAGGATACCTTAATGAACCTTAAAGGAGTTACAGGAAGCATTGAACACCTCAAGGCAGGATTAGATGATTAAACCAATGCCCACTACCCAAGTTCATGTCTGAAATGCCTACTTGCTGAATGTAAGGCTTGGTGCCACAGGTCCTCTGAGCTGAGTGCTGTTGTCTAGACACATCAAATACATGAAGTTGCTTAGGCACTTGATCCAAAGAGCTATTTTCCCTCTCTCATTTAAAAAAGTTTAATAATGTTAGACACTTCTGAGATTTTGGTAGAAGGCAACATGAACTGGTTGCTGATTAACTGAGAAATCAATTAAAAACTAATTAAAAATAACTCTTAAATCATGTGGCTAGAATACATATCTCAATACTGAGTTACTCCACACATCTAAACAGTGACCTAATTTTGAGACGTAGGACCGCATTTTGCATGATAGGGGGAAAATCACACCCTACTTCTTTCTCAGGTAAAATCTCAGCTGTACCTGCTCTGCATGATGCTCCAGACCAGCAAACTCCTCAGAGCACTCCAAAGACAAATGAGTCTTCTCTCACCCACACCAGAAATGTTTTTCCAGAGGTGAATATGTACTTCTCGCCAATGAATTAATTTGAAACAGCATCTGTAAAGCATGTTCTTACCCTTTAAATAAGATGTAATATAATACTTCATGCTTGAATTTGATGTGATGAAGGCCATTTAAGGTTTACAACAAAAGTTTTCTGAAACTCCAATAATAAAGTGACGCTTATCCTTTAACAGGGTATTACTTCATTGCCTATTGGCCGTAACACAAAAGGAAAGTTTGGCTCATCGTGTTTACAGTGTACTATAAAGCTTATTTTATTTCTTTTCAGGGCTATAGCTTGAACTTAAGTAACCCTTGCACACTTAACAGGTTAAAAGTCCACCCTGTAAACCAAAAGCTTTACAAAAGAGGCAGATTATAATGTGTTTTGGTTTTGTAGAAATATCAATTTCAAAAAACTCAGCGATACTGAGGGTCTGAAGGCCCTTTCCCTACTGGGAAAGTGTGTTGCTTTTCATACCTTTTCCTAAAGCTGTGGAAACTGAGGCTTTCAGGGTCTAGATGAGGTTGTAATATATTTAATGACTGCTGAGTTCTGTCTTAATATGTTCTTGGAGAGTATCCTGGTTAGAAGGGCCTCTGTGGAGCAAAGGAAGTTATTGATGTTACTGCAGCATGATCACTTCCATCCTGTGATGATTAATAATCTTTCTGAACATGGCTGAAAATTTAGTTGCTTTAATCAGGCTGTAATAGCTTTATTTTTGGCAATGGATAGAAACTGCCTCTTGAATCTATGAGCACAAGAATGTGTCCTGCAAGTAAGGATGAAAAGCAGCTCACCCTTTCCTATTGGTGTCCACTGTCCAAGGTAGCAGGTAATGCAAATTATGACTCAGGTTTGTGCAGCACTGTCCTTACTTCAAGGGATTACTACACAGAGTAATCTTGCACAGAGAAAAAATACCACTGCACTGAAGAGCACAGTCACCCTTTGCCCTGCTCCACAAGCAAGAGTGCAGCAACTGCCTTTATGACAACTTTATTCTGCTGTTCAGTGTTAAGGGTTAAAGATCTTGTATCAGTTTCTCATGCACTTACCCACTCCATCACTTGGGATTGCTGAGCTGTGCATATTCTAAATCCGAAGTCTTGATTTATGAACTTGCTTTGTTTACCATAATATGAATGAAATCTATTTCTTCCTTGGTGTTTATAGAAGCTAGAGCTGCAAGAATTTACTGCTCTAAGCTTCTAAACCTTTAATCCTGATGCTGTATAATAAGAATCTTCATATGCTAAACACAAATAATATAAAGAAGTATTTTGAAGTCTAGCTTCTCTTCCAGGTGTCCAACACCATTTTCCAAGTTGACAGTGCTGACCGGAGTAAACAAGCTGAGCAAACAAGACATCTAGACAAATCAAATAAACTTCAAAACAAGAACAGCATGAGAATGGCTGATTTTATATCCATAAGTCAAGAACAAAGTATGTAATGTCATAATAAAAACTTGTAGCCATTATCAGGGGTGCAAAGTTAAAAATGCACATGAAACTGGTTTAAAGAAATCTCATGCTGAATACCTTTTATATTAATGTAAGTTTGCAGGATAATGGTTGGATATGCAGTTTTCCCTTGCTCTTCCTTTTTTTATTTGCTGCTTAAAAACAAACAAAAAAAAAAAAAAAGTGAAATTAAACTGATGTTTGGTTCTTGTTCTGTGTTAAAACATATAAAGAAAATTACTTTTTGATTTAAGAATTTAGCTTTCAGAATGTAGTACTAGGGATGATACATAACCCAGTCTTCCAAGAAGTCTGAGAACTGATGCTTCAATCTGTTGAACTTCACTGGCTTTTGAAGTGTCTTCTGCTGAAGCTTCATGGACCTCTTTTCCCAGGGCACTTCGTGTGTATTTTGAGTTATTATCTTTGGCTCCTGGTGACAAGGATCTGACAGCCAATCAATGTCAAAGAGACTTTCACTATGGAATAAACTTGCAATTATTACAAGAGCACTGACCCTCTGAAAGCTGCATTCTGTACTTCATACATATTTCAAACTGAAGAATTGACTGAACATCCGTGCTTTTTGTGTCCAGCATTACCAGACACAATTGTTTTGTTTCTCCTCTACTCTTTTTCCTCTAGAACACATTTATAGGGAGGGAAGAAGCTTCTGAAAACTTGATGAAATTAGAAGGCAGAGCCTATTCACTGATGAGTCCTTATTTTGGCAAAGAATAAAGCCAACTAGTTGCAGTGTATTAAAGCAATTCTAAAAATGGAGATTTAATTCTCCATGAATTTCTATTAATTTTAGGGTCTCAACACACCAAGCCATACGTCTACTGTCCCCTTTTGCTTAGACTTGCAGCAGCTGGAATTGGTACATGGCCTCAGCTAAGGATTTTTGCTTACAAAGTTTTGTGGCTGTGAGGTCTTTCTGAAAACCCCTTTAATGACACACTGGCTGAGGGTTTGATACTTTGAATCCAGCATTCTGGATTCAGGCATTCAAAAACTCATATTTTACGTAATTTTTTTAAAGTGTCAGCATATTACCTGAAGTTTTTTATTAAGCATTTACTTAAATAAAGAAACATCTCAAACTGCAGTAGAGGGTTACTGCTGAATGAGATAAAATGTGTTGTTTATCTCTACTTTGGAAATAGTGTTTGGGGATTTTTTTCCTCTCAATAAAGAAGTAACAGCATGAAGTATTTGTATATCTGTAGGCTACTGGAAATGGGAGGACTAGCCCTTGATGGCTGACCTATCTGCTTTTTAAAAAAAAGTAAATAGGGATGAGAGCTTTAGGTGACATGAGTTTGCATGATCAGGTACTCCTAAAGCTGGAATCAAAAGGAAAGAGGGCTGGGTGGGAAGGGGGAGGAAGTAAGTGGCTAAGTGCTGTGTTGAGCCTTCCTGACCAACCCTTTAAAGCATTCTGCTGGGACCTCTCCTATAATTAACCAGGAATTAATTTCTCATCTATAGTTGAGCTAGCTATGCTTTTTCCTGCCCAAAAGTGGAGAGAAGTGGTCCAGTTCAACTTAAGCTTAGAAAATGTTTGGGAGAATTTCTGTCATTCTGAACCAAATAATAAAGTGCACTGTAAGCTTTTAAGTCAATTCCTTGAAATACTAAAGTTTTATCATTTAAATTTGAGAAAGAATAGTCTATAAAATCAACATGATCAAAAAGTCTTTTTTCATTCTTCCATCAGGTCATTGTACACCCAATGATAAATCTAATGATAAAAACATACTAGAGCCAATGTCTGAACTTCTTCCAAGAAAGGTAAGTGATGCTCAAGTTCTATTTGAGAAGAGGCTGAATGTATTTACTAGGTTGAATAACTCCCTGACCTACGATCTTCTCTAAAAATCTGTTCTTTTACAACTAGAATATTTAGTGTACAATAGGCCTTTGTCATTGTTATAATCTGTACAGATTTATCTCATTTTTAGAGCTAAAACCAAACAAACTACTCTCTTCATTGCAGAAGGTAAGGCATGTAAGATACGTACACACACACACATACAAATATACATTAAATATGCCTATGTTGCCTTATTAAAATATGGCTTGTTTCATCTAGTTTTAATATTTAAACAAGGAACTTGTGTGTTTCTTGATCTAGTTCTGCTATCCAAGTTATTAGTGTGCTTTCCCTTACTGATCCAGTAAAAAAATAAGAGTAGTGTAGAATATAGTCTTGGTGCTATTGGAAAACCTGTTTTGAAATGAGACAAAGCAGTTGTGATGACTAAAGATATTTATGACAGTTGAGAAAAATCTTTCCTAGCATACAGTAAATCATCTTAATTGGAAGGTCAGAGGTATTTTCTTATCTACAAAATTGTTCTCTTGTAATCAGCTAATTGAAAACATTAATTCAAAATTACTAATATTATCACGTCAACCTCTGGACATAAAAAGTTTTCTATATCATCTGTTGAACTAAAATGTTTCTAGGATTTTTCTTTAGGCACTTAGGTTTCAGGAAGCTGTTAACTAACATGTTGAATTCAATTCCAAAAATATGTATTTCCTTCATCAGCACATGCTTCTACTAGAAGCAGGATTTCTTAAGAATGCTGTTTTTATTCTGATTTATGCTATGAAAAAAAAGCCCCAGAGGAACAAAAAAAACCCCCACAAGCCTAATATAAAACTATTGTTGTGTAAGGATTGCATATAGAAATTAGATGGATGTTCTCTGTATTAAAACCTTGTCAATGGACCTTGTGTAAACTCAGCCTTGTGAATTCATGTTTTCTGAAATGGTAGACTAAAATAGTCAGAATAGCTACAAATGCTAACAGTTGTTGGCATATTGCCAAAGACTCTCAAAATTGATGAGAAAGCACATTAAAATCTGCTCAGATTGCTGTATATGCACTAATATCCTGCCAAAGATGGAGATATTTCCTACAGGCCTAGTCAAAAACATTGTGCTAATGTAAGAGCTAAGCAGGTAAAGTAGTTGCAGAGTATTTTTTTTTCCTCTTCTGTGTTTTCCTTTTTCTGATAACTTCAGGATACAGCATTGAAGACTATAGATTCCTGGGTAAGCCTGTGTAAAATGATGAAGGTTCCAGCTCCAATAAAAGCATCTGCTGAGAGTTTCAATCAGTTCAGGGATGCAGTATTAAAGAGGAGTGGGCAAGTGCAGGAGTCAAAAAGGTCTCTTGTGCAAGCTGAGATGGAGCTGCAAAATCTTCCACAAGAAAACAAAATATTTGTAACCACTTCTGTGTAAGTATTATTCTGGTTTTTGCCTGTATGATACTGGGAAGCTTAGTTATTCAGGAATAAGGGTTTTCGGTTAGGTATTTGCCACATGTCAGATGAAAACGGGGAGCAGTACCATGCTAAGCAACACGGCACATTCAAAATGCACAGAGCAGCTTTCTCTTCAAATCAGTATTATTTCAGCAGTCTGAGAAACTTCCCAGGAATTTCTTTCTTTGTTGTTCTGTTAGTTTGCTTCTGGATTATTTTTTTTTTCCCCTGGATGGAGGGGAGTTTGGGTTTTTTTGGGTACTAAGGTGACAGGTTTTGGTCCCCTGGAGCACTCATGATCAGAGTTCACATTTGTCCTATTTATACCTATAGCCAGGAATGTCCTCATCTTAGTGTTCTCCTAAGGGGATACAGGATAGTCCAGTCTTTGAGAGCATATTGTTAACATTGCTATACAGGGGTTCCAGTGTATGTACCACTTCATACAGCAGAATTCTTTGCATTGCTGTAGAAAAGCACCTTCAATAAGCCCCTGCTTCCCTAGCTGTTGCAGCTCCTGTTTCAGGCAGTGCCTTGAGGTCTGTGGCCATGCTGAGTGGGATAAATGACTGCCTACTAATTACTGCATTGCAGTAATATCCTGGAGTTTGTTTGCCACCTTTCAGAGACTGTTAGTAATATTCCCCTCTCCAGTAGTCTCATTTTTTCCCCTTGCCTGTTTCACCCTGTGAAAGATAAATCTCAGCTGGTTCCTAAATTCTCCTGCATTTGCCCATTGCTAGTTGTATTAGAATAAGTCAATTGTTTAGATTGTTTTATTTTAATACTCACAGCATTTGAGAAACTTGAGAGTATACTCCTGGTTCAGAAATTAGTGAAATCTACCTCAAATAACTAATTGAAGAGGAAGAAGGTAGAAAAAAACAATCACAGGCCAAGAAAGTAACAGAAAATAAAGAATTTCAAAGCAAGTGTATGTAAATGTTGTGCAGTATATCTATAAATCCCACATGCATACAGATTAGAAATGGGACACAGGAAACATGAACCTACTACAGCCCAACAATTGTGTGCACATAACTCTTGTGAAGGGAAATCACTATGAAACAATGTGAAAGAGACCCACACTTTAAGTGCTGGGCACTGATTTAAATTATTTGCAGAATTCTATCAGGTTGTTGTGGGAGAAAAAAAAAAAAAAAACTTTTATCCTATACTGATTTCTTCTCCCGTCTTTAAAGGGGCCATGAAAGCACAGGATCGGATGCCATGGCAGTGACAGACTGTGAGCTTGAAAAAGAAATACATGAGAGTAAACTGCCTGAAGCTCAACAGTGTATTCTTGATCAAGACCGTAACTTGGCTAGAAAAATGGAACAAGAACGCAGGAGGAAGGAAGCAGTAAGTTTCTGACTCTTTCTATATTTTTTCTTTTCAGCTTTATTAGACAGTAAACAAATATTACATCATGTCCTTATTTCAAATGATCTGAATGATTGAAAACAACAAACTATACTACCTGAAGAGTTAGTGCAGAAAATGCAATAGGAAACTCAAAGTATGTCTTCAAGTGACATCATATGAAAGTTATCTGCTTGGTCCTAGTACTCCCGTAAGCTTAGAATAATTGTGTGGTAAAATTAAATTCTGAAGAGGAGTTCCTACCCTCTAAATAATTTCAAACCTTGAGTGTTGCAAGCTGTCCATCCTACTTAATGTGTTCCATGTCAACAAAAGTGCTAGTCATAATGTTCTGGTGTGAAATACCAGGCCTGAGCCATTTTAAAACTAACTGGTTTTATTGGTGACAGTAATGAATGTTTTCTAATTGCTACCTTTTTTAGATTAAACATTTTTTTAAAAATCATAGTGTTGTACAATGGAATGTAAGTACCAGTGTGAGACCATGCTGGAGTCAGGTAAGTTCAACTGAAGCTTTCATCCTTCAGCTCTTTTCTGAGGGCTTCAGCAACATGCACACTCAAACTTAGAGTCATAATAGAGAAGACATACATTTTTTGAGAAGATGCTTTATAGTTTTCTCTTAAATCATTAAGTATTTGACCTGCATAGTATCCATTAATGTCTGACTGCTCTAAAAAGACACTTGTTTGCTTTCTTGCAGACAGCTTGGATAATTGATGTGAATCTGCAGAGAGATATTATGGCATCTTTCGAAGAATATCTTGAGTGAAAGCAGTAGTTTATATAGAATTTAACTTCAAATTACTAACAGCAGCAGAGTTTTGTACTAGTTAGGATCTTAAATATTAAGACTACTTTAAAGATCTTCTCTAAAATGCTTAGTATTAAAAGCTTGTTCACTAATACTTGAAGTGTCACAAGATTTATTTCTTTTCACTGCTTTTTTATAATGTGTAATCTGTTCTGCTACACAGTGGAATGGAGTTATTCATTTGATTACAGTTTCATCTGTTGTGTATATCCGTTATTACAAAAAATCACTTTACTGTGACACACCTGTACAAAATCTGGGCTGACAAATAGATCTCACTAGAAGTGATACTGTCTGGGGGGGCGGGGGGAGAGGTGTAACATCACTTGTAATCAATCACAAAAAAGGCTTCCATAAACTCTTTCATTTCATCAGTAAATCTTATCTACTTGCAAGTATTTTAAGGCCCAGATGTGTTTAATGTATTTTATGTTAACATAACATTTAGCTAAGGATGCAAACATGTTTGCCACATAGTTCTAGTTCTTCTCAGGAACAAATTATGGCAAACTGGCTTCAGTTTGAAAGATTTTCTGATTGATGCAAGATATTATTAGTGTCAAAGAAGTGTCTGGTAGAAACCAGAATGTAAAAACCACACATTCTTGTTGATTATATATGGTACGGGAAATAAATACGGGACAAACAAAACATTGTTTTATGGTATTAGCAAAACACAATGTGTATTAAGAAATGCTGGGTGGAAGGGGCCCCCTTCAGACAATCTAGTTTAGTAGTCTCCAACCCTTTTTGTCATGTACCCCATCATTTAAATATTTAAGCACGGACCCCAAGACATGTATATTTATTAATTTATGAATTATATACAATGTTCCACTGTACTAGTATATTTTTTACATTACATTATAATATTTTAAAATTCTGTTTTATTCTTAACCCTGCTTATTTATTATTTTATTTTGTAATTTTTAAAATTGTATTCAATATTTTATTCCCGCACTCCACTTTGGAGTCTACTGATCTCATTGAGCCTCCCACTCAAAACTCTGAGAGCTTCAATTTGTCAAGTTCTTGGATGAAAAGCAAAGGTAACACTGCCAGTTGTGCTGAGATTCTGCCACAGGCAACCAAACTAAGTAACCTAAGTGAACAAAACTTTCTACGAATAACTGAATTTTCAGAGAAGACAGTAAATTGCTTCTAAATTCAAAAATGCCAGCTAAAGCATGCCCAAATGGTAGCCTGGTCATTCAGGGAGCAGGCTGATGAGTTAGTGCTAATTCCAATATATTTATTCAATATAGTCATAGATATTCAAATTCTGCCATTGCTGGAATGGTAATATTTCATTCAATAGCACAAAGAGTGTGTGTGACAAACACTCAGATTGGGCTAGCACCCTGTGAAATGTCCAGGGATGTCCTGGCCTGGAGGCATGTTCAAGTGTACGCTGTTTGGGAGATTTGAGGACCTGGCTAGGACAGGGATTTAGGATGAAAGATGGGTTGTAATGTGAAGTGGTGCTGTTAGGATGACTTTCATATCCACACCAAAAGTGACCTGCCTTCATTTGTAGTTACACATTGTTATGAATTATTTGTCCTGCAATAAAATGCTGCAGTTCACATCCAGGACTCTCTACCTTGCTGTCACTTGGATATACTTTTTCTCTGGGTTAATGCAAGCTCAAGATCTCTTGCTTTGGAAATATGAGGGACAGAGGGGGATGGATAAGAATTCCTTCTGAGCATTTCATCCATTGGATACAGCTATATGCACATTGCTGGTATGAACTGGTGCTTTTGTCCCTTCAAAAACTAATTCCAGCTTCCATGACTCTTATACTGTCACAACAGCTTTAAGTCACAATGTCAGCTCTGCTAATGTTAATCTGATAAACCCTTTATTTGCAGCCTCCAAGGTACTTGGAGAGGATAATCAGTTCCTGTCCCCAGACAGAAGGCTGAATCCAGAGGTAAGGGAGATGGCCTCCAAATGTGAGTAACAAGCCTCTAAGGACTGTTTGCCCAAAGCCATGAACATGCTCAAAGACGCAGAAATGCCACTTGGGTACAAGTTCTGTTACACCATTCATTTACCTTTATCATTTGTGGAAACAGCTGCTTTAATGTGTCACTTGCATACTTGTGTCTATGGTAGTAGATAGTATCTACATATGAATGAAAGGTAAGATAGTTATTAGCTTTCAGAAGTTCCTCTGTCACTAATAAATGGAATAGGGTAAATTTCTTACTATCAACTATGAGTTGGTCAGGCTGGAGGCAGAGGCAAAATCAGTGATGTGCAAAGTTGTCCTCTTTTGTATCTCAGAGAACCAGGATTAGTTGAGCTGACAGAAGATAAACAGGCAGATGGCACCTTATGGAAGGCAAAGCACACTGTCAAAGCACGTAAGACCATCTGCCCTGGGGTTGGTTTTGTTTGGCACCCATTACAACAATAATTTAGAGCAGAAGATGAGAAAATCAAAATGTAAAGAAGACAGAAAAATAATTGTTGGGGCTCTCAATTTTTCTTATTCATATGACAGATAGAAGATTCTAAGCTTTCTTGTGCAAAATCCTGGAAAACATGTGGAAGGTATTTGCCTCATACAAACACATTTGCTACACATATGTGGACAGTGTGGTCCTAGAGTACAAAGTAAGTGTTCCTAAATAATAGAGGAATTCTACAGCTTCCTTAGAAAACAGGACAGCTAAGGCAGCACAGGTGGTGCCCAGAAATCCTGCATTAGGGTGTGCAGCAATTGCATTGTGCAAACACTGCTCAGAACTGCTAGATCACCAGCACTACCTTCTTCCCAGCTCTGATGCCAGATCCACATCCACTACCTCAAGATGGCATAACTAAACTCTGTAGCCAAAAGGTTTGTATAACTTAGAAGTTTAACATAACTATTGAGGTAGTTAGTGATGTATAACATAAAAACAGACTTGGTTCTATTCTTGTGAAAAAAATTGCTCTGCTTCTTTCTTTGTACAAGAACTACTGTGTTGCTTGGCAAAATGCCTTTGTATAATAAGGCACATCATGGTTCCATCTTTATTCCTTCTTGTATTCTAGATAACTACAGGAATTTTCTGATTGCCCTGCCTAAATCTTTCATCAACCTTTCTTTGAAGGCAAGTGAAAGCTTGTGGTCAGTTTCAGGATTTCAAATGTGTTTTCCAATTTTTCTTAGGGGATGTTTTACAATAATTAATTCTGATTACTGGTTTATTAAGAAATTTGATGGCTACCATGATGTAAACAACCACATTGGTTGTATTGCTCCTGCCAAACTTCCTGATTTATCTAACTGGGTCATTGGTTTACTGAGGTGCACTTCAGGAAAAATTCTGCTGCTGCTTAGTCTGATATTGAGAAGTTGCAAAGGCTTCTTCCCTACAAGAAAGGTCATTAGCACCAAGTCTGATGCATAAGAAATTAGCTGTATGCTAATCCTAGGGTTGGCGGCGTGAGTAATCTGAGCACAAAGGGAAAGCTCAGGCTCAGTACGTGTGATTCATGCAATCCTACTGGAGTCTGCAGAGGTCGGTGTCTGAACTGAATCATCTGCATCTGATGTTCCTTCTCTTCTTGCCCAAGAGAATGAGGAAGCCTTAAACAGCCCTGCACCTCTCTCCCCAGCAGACTGATAAAGCTCCTGACCTCACGTTTGTAAGGCTTGTGTTCAGACAAGGAGCAGGGACCATGAACAGTGTTATTCAGCATTGGCAGCTGGTGTTGGTTGCTGATATTTCATTTGTGTTATCTGTAACAGCAAGCTTGGCAGATTTTTACAGCTACAAAAAATGCTATCTTTAGTAATAGAAAATAAATTCATATTAGGGCTTAAATTTGTTTAAACTTTTACATTTATAAACATGCAGTTACAGCCCATTCTTCATAACATTCCTTTCTGCTGCTTTAGTTCATTTTATTTGATTTTTCTAAAAAAGGAAAAATTTTGACCTTATTGAAACCAGCATTAATTCTGTCACTGCCTTCAATGGGCCTAGGATTCAACATGAGTGTCTATATTTGTAAGTCTGAATTTAGAACAAGTAGGAGAAAGCATTTGGTATGTTACAGACAAAAGTCATCTACAAGCTGTGTTCCATGCATAGTGAAAAATTATATATATTCTGTCTGCATGCATGCTTATCCAATTTTTTTAAAACTAACTCATTGAATCACACATCTTAGAGTTAACAGATGGATAGTGTCTTTGTACCAGCTTCTATTTGCACTGCTGGACAGAGCAAAAACATTTCTCAGAATTTAAGTTCTAATCCTACAGACTCATCTGGACCAAGAACAAATTTTGTTTTTCATAGAATTTGGCAACCCTGCACTCTTCAAATGGGAAGAAGCTGCATGGAGGCCCACATATGAGCTGTGACTCCCATGTGGCCTCCAAAGTCTTGAACCTGCCCATATCCTCTAGTCTCAGAAGCAAAGGGTCTAGGAGTAAAGGTGAGTAGGCCATACAGTGAGTGAGATCAGGATTTGACATATAAGCTCATTATACTTTTCCGGCAGCCAGCAAATACCATGTCCACATTTTGCTATCTTCTAGAGCTAACAAACTGTAATTTCTTATAATGCACTTTTACAACCTGTAAAATCAATTGATTCATATAGTCACACTTGTATTTACAGTTTTGGATTACATGAGCCATTCTAGTTTTAAATTCCCCTTTACCCTGCATATCAGTAGGTTAGTAGGAGACAGACTGGTGACTTTCTTCTTACCCTGGCATCTGTGGCCTTGTATGAGACAGTGACTCTTTGGTGTATGCTCGTAGTGATGTACTAATGGGCAGGAAGGGACTGTTCAGCCTCTATCAGCCCTCCACAGTTAAGATATCAATACAGACTTCAGTCAAGTTTAGGTGATTTATCCTTTTAAGAAATATTCATTAGTATTATCATATAATAACTAAAATTGCAAATACATTTACCAAATCACCTTTAAATGGGTAATAGTGAAATGGCAGTGAAAGAATCCGGTCTTGAAAAACACTACAGTGCGAGCACACAGCCCCATGCCTGTAGTTATCCATATCTGGCACGGCAATAAGGTAAGGGCGCTCAAGGGCGCGTTCGGGCTGTGCAGTGCGATCGCCGCCGGGGCCTGGGGCAGGCACGGCGGCGGGGACGGCCCGCCGGCCGCGGCCGCTGCTCCCAATGACATTCCGGGCGCGTTCCGATGTGTCTGGTGGCTCGGCCGGAGCGCGCAGGTGACACAGTCGCACCCCGCCGCCCCAGGGACGGCTTCTCCCTCTTTCACCGCCAAATATCTGGGGAGCAGAGCCCTCCTCGGCCAAGCCCTACGCGGGCAGGCGCGACCCCCGCAGTAGCGCCGCCATCCCCGAGGCACCGCCCGGGGCCCGGCGAGCCCCGGGACGTGCGGGCGGCCGGCGCTGTGCCCGCGCTGTGCCCGGCGGCGCAGGGCGAGGGCCGCGGGGCCCGATGGCGAGACCCGGCGCTGCGTGCCCTCCGCCCGCCCGCCGGGTGATGGTGGCCGCACGGGCGCTGCTCTTCTGGGCGTTGGTTTACAGCTACTGCGGGGTGTGCGCCTGCATCGCCGGGCTGCGGCTGCTCTGGAGCATCGGCCGGCGGCCGGGCGAGACCTTCCGCTGGGTGGTGCGGGAGAACCCCCCCGCCTGCCTCAACGACCCCTCCCTGGGCACCCACTGCTACGTCCGCATCAAGGTGAGGGCGCGGGCGGGGGGAGCGGGCCCGCTGGGCGCGCAGGCACTCACCCCCGCGCTGTGCACGGCATCCCTCCCTGCCCTGCTGTGCGGGGTGCGCTGTACGTGGCATCCCTCCCTGCCCTGCCCTGCTGTGCGGGGTGCGCTGTGCACGGCATCCCTCCCTGCCCTGCTGTGCGGGGTGCGCGGACAGCCCGCCTGCCCTGCCGTGCGTGCTCACACAGCTGCGTGCATCCGACACCTGCCTGCGCTGCCCCGGAGAGCGGTGCCGTGCCCGACCCGGCTGCGGGGCCTCAGGCCGGGAGGACGCGGGGCCCGGCCGGCCCGGCTGCGGAGCCCTGTGTGGGCGGCGAGGGGATCGTTGGCCCCGGGTATCCCGCAGCCCACCGCTCCCTGCACCGCCTCTGCTCTCCCTGCTCTTTACAGTTTGCCCACTTGCACCGGGGAGCTTGTTTCGTGCATCACTGTTACAGGGAAAACGTAGAGCAAGAAGCTGGCTAATTGCTATCCCTCAGGTTGTACATTTTAAGCCACCAGTCAATTTCCGTACTTTTCTCAGGTCTCTGTGATTTGCTTCTTTACTGAATGCTCTAAATGAAGTTGTATTAGCTAGGTTTCTTTTGCAGCTATAGGTGAGCAGAGAATGCAGAGCAAGTTTTATCCAGTGCTATTTTCATAAAATAACCATAAAGATCTCTGTTCCCAGGGTTCTGTGCAGATGGTTTTGTGCCAGGCAGTACTAATATAAATTAGTGAGCCTCAGTTTGTCATGATTTGCTTGTTTTCTTTTGCTAACATCATTAGGAGGCATGTGTGGGCTTTTTACTCATATGACATGTTCTTTTTTTCCTGTACCACAAAGCAGTAAATGAACAGGCTGCTGGGGAATGAGAGGGGTATGACAGTAATAGAAGAGCATTTGGGAGCAAATCGAATTGCTGTCAATATGACAGTTGATCATGCATTTCAGGAAATAAGAAACTCTTGCTGTTGGATAACAGCAGGCTAATGGATTACTTTTCAAACACATATATCCTACAAATCTATTCAGATTTCAATAAAACTGCCAGTGTTGGAAAAGGTGGCAACATCCTATGTCTGTTCTGGAGGGTGGGAAAAAGGGAACAGCAGCAACTGAAAAAGTCGATGGGCTTAGTTTGGGCCATGTGATATCTAAACTGCTGCTGTACAAGTGGGGATAAAATTTTCAAGAGTAAAGGGAGTTCCTTAAAGCAACAAATGTATTAGAATAAAAACATGGAGGGTGAATCCCAAGAGGACTGAAAGAAGCAGCATGGAGGAGGGCCTACCTATTATTCACTAAATGAGAAACTGTGGAAGAAGACTGAGAAACTTCTACTTTTTTAAATATAAAAGGATTAAAGACAGAGTGATCTGGAGAATTATTCAGATGATGTAATGACCCCAAAATTTACTAGGAATTTCTTTTTACCTCTAGGGACTTCAACTTCATTGGCATCCCAGAGGTGAAATATCAGTGTAATTAGGGGCAAAACTGAGAAAAAGTCCCTATTATATCCAGAGCAAATATTAAAAATCCAAATAGTTCCCTCTTCAGAGCCCTTTCAAGAATGAGGATATAAGTTAATGGTTTTGGAGCTCATTAGTGACGTATGAGTATAAAGATATCTCAGAGCATTTGAAGCATCTTTGGCAAGAAAACCTTTTTTCATGCATTTGTGGTCCTTGCCCTGATATTAGCTCTTGATGTGTAGCAAAGGCATGGGGTTTTTCTTTCTTTTTTGAAATAGCAGAGACAGTGCAGGTTTTGACATTTATTCAGGAGCTGTACAACCTTTCTTCCTGCAGTTTCTTTCACATGACTTCTAAACAGTATTTTGTGAGCTAACTCCCAACTTCTGTATCTACTTCTGTGTCAGAATTCAGTAAAACCTCTAGGTCATAATGACAGTTTATTTAAATTCTACTGGATTTGACCTTCAGTCAGTGTAAGCTTGTGTACATCCATTCATTTCAATAGCATTTCAGTGTTCAGCTTCTACAATAAGTAAGTTGCCTGCCTGTAATTCTCATAAGACCCAATTCCTTAAAAGTTGCATCAGAAACTGACTATTGACAAGGCAGAAAGAAGATTATAACATTAAAGCTTAATTTTCTGAAGTGAATCTGAAACCTAGAATGATAAAAACTAGCAAATATGTCTTGCTTTCTGGTTACTTAATTTTGATTGCTTTTGGTTGTTAAGAATCCACGTGGTCCTTTATCATGCCAGAATGCAATGTGATGGTTTTAAATAGTTGCATAATCTTACCAGCTAACTGAAAGATTGGAAGTGCATTTAAAGTATTCTGCATTTTAAAGTCTCTATAGAAAGCACATGACTGGTGTCAGTGTGAAAGCAATGTGCTTGCTGTGACAATAACCTGCATTTCCCAGTGGCTGCGCCAGGCACTGCTCTGTCAGAAGTGTTTGTGTGCTCAGGGCTGGGCTGGCACACAGGCACAGCCTGGCAGGTATTGGGGATGGTCCTTCCTGGAAGAAATTGTGGTGAGTGTGGAGGATGTGGGATACTCAGCATTGCCAGGGTGTAGCAGATACCTGATCTCAGAAGTAAAGAAGGATTCTGCTTCAAAACTGATAATTTGGTATTTTTTTAGGTGCAATGTATTGTTTCTTAGAATATGGTTTGAAACCATCATCCTTCTCAAATCCCAAAGTAGCAGTTCTATGCAGCAATAAACATACTTCTCTTTCTCTTATTTTAGGATTCAGGGTTACGATTCCACTATGTGGCTGCTGGAGAAAGGGGCAAACCACTCATGTTGCTGCTTCATGGCTTTCCAGAATTCTGGTAAAACTCCCTTCACCATTTTCTGTTACAAAAGAGGCTGCATAAGATACCCAAGGATGAGCACCTCTGCTTAAAAATCCCCAGTGTGATCCCTTATAGGTATACTTTATGAATACTAATGGCATGAAGTTTCCATAGGCAATGAACCATTGAAACATTTTTTTAACTTCTGCATCCACAAAAAAGTTCCTTCAGACTAACACAAACCAAACATCTTTTTTTGTACTGTCAACCCATTTTTCCTCAGGTATGTACCCTTTCCTGCAAACTTTGTGAAGGAACTGCTAATTTTAAACAAATTTCCTTTTTGGATAGTACTTGTACTATATGGCTAAACTTATGAATTATAGCAGAGGGTATTAAAATAAGGATCCATTATATGTTAAGTGCAATCAGGATTGCTCCATTTATTAAAAATACTACACATTAATTTTTAACTGGGAGAGGGGAAGAACTATGAGTTCTATAGGCTATTGTGCAGCCTAATTTCAGAATGCTACTCAGGGAAAAAGGTTCTATTATTAGTTCATCACAAGATGAATGATGAATCAAACCCAATCCTAAATGTTTGTTTATAACAATGAAAAGCAGTCATGTGTCCAATGATTTAACCAAATTGCTCAGGCTGTCGTTGTCAGGTTTAACTAGTGAAGCATGGCTTACAGAACTTGCACAGGAAAACCAGTAAGGGAATAAGGGGAGTACTAATGCCAGAAATACAGCAAGGTAAATGATCCTTTTCCTTACCAAACTCAGCTGTGGGGCTAGAGGCCACTGCTGGAGCTGTGATCTTCCAGTCTGTACTCAGGTCATACCATGCTAAACTGACCCAAGTAGAAGAGAGGTCAGTTCTCTTCCCTCAGCAATTTCCCCTAGGTACTCATGCCCTTCAGGGTGATGGGTCAGAGTCACATCTCTGTTAAGTTAAATTTTCAAAGAAGGACATTATTCTAGTAATAAATTGCTATCTAAAATTATTAAAGCTCTAAACTTTGATTGAAAGGACAGTTAGATGGGCCAGTGCATATTCTGTTCAAACACTATGCATATCTTGCATAAAGCACATTCTAACACAGGCAATGAGACTACAGCTGATTTCCCCTATGGGGGAATAGTAATGGAGAAATTAGCATTTTATATACAAATCCTACTGAGATTAGGTATATTATTTTTAAAAAGCAGAAAGTAATTCTTACCATTTAGAATAGTGAGTCATGCTATAAGTGGCAGCTACTAGATTGTATTGTCTGACCATTCAAAAGGGATGAATAAAAAACCTGTTATGTAGGTCACTGGGACCACCAAGAGTTTCTATCATTGTTTTTAAAAAGAACACTACATGCTAATAGTCTGTAAACCAATCATATTACCAATATTTGTGCTGGGTTGTTCATTCACTCAGTGAATACGTTTTCATTCAGAAATAGTGATTGTTCTGAGAGCACGAGATAAAATAACCACAATTTAAGAGAGATGTAAAGCAGCATCAAATTTGTATTGTTTGTCTAGGAAAACAAAAAGGATATTATCCACAATTACAGTTCTTAATAAATCCTCTGCCTTCAAATGTCTCAAGGTTATAACTAGGACAAATATAACCAGAGAATACTGACCACTAAGAGTGACAGAGAATGTCTGAAGGTGACAGATCACTAAAGAATATAGCACACCAGAGCCAATGAGGGTTTTAGATGCATAAGAACTTGAAAATCAATACATTGTGGAAGGTCAATAATAAAATACTTGAAACTGGACATAATGTGTTGAGGCAGCTGAGTACTTAAAAGTATTGTGTGAGCTGCAACATTTTATACTACTTGCCCTTTAGAAAAAATATTATCAGAAAGTCTCAAAATAGAGTCAGCCTTATGAACATGGAGGCATTCACAACATTTCCAAATTCTGCTTGCAAAGCCGTTGTCCAATAGTTATATATCATATGGCATAAAAGGGTTTATTTGAATATAAAACCTACCCATTTGATAGGTCAGACATTTGGAGACTGATGGACTGTTATGGAAACAGAGGATGAGAGTAACTTGTAGACATTTTCAGAAAACAAAAATAGTTGATTTATGTATTTATGGGCCTGGTTCTTTCTTCTTACTGAAGTATATAGAATAGCTGCAACAGTTACCATGGCAAATTCAGCTTCCAAGTCATTATATAACGCCTGTGAAAAATTTATTCCCAGAGATCTCAGCTAAACCTTGTCTTTGCATTATATAGCACTGAAATTAAAATGTTCTGACTATGAAAACAGATTCATATCACTGAGTGTTCCTGTAACCTTATTTAATTTCAAAGTCCCTAATAGGCTGGAGGCAAAGGTAAAGTGGAAGAGCCCATGGTCTGATACATATGTTGTTTGGATTAAGGTAGAATTCTGTGCACACTTACAACCACTGATGATCCAAATGTTATATATCCTTTCTCTGAAACTGTTGAAACAAGCAGAAGTAGAAGCTAGATCCTAGCACAGAGGGATACAGTCACTGTTATATATGTCCAGAAGGATCATGTTTTTCATATATCTTTCTAGTACAGTGTAAGATGAGACGATGTCAGTCTTGGTACTGGCTATTCTAAAATTCATTTGGTTTCAATAACAGCTGAAGGACAGGTAGTTCTTGCAGCTTAAGACCACCATTTTCTTTTTATTTTTGCTTCATAACACACATCCAGCCACTACATACAGTAACAGAGTGAGGAATAGCCCAGCCCTTTGCCTGAGTTCTTGCCTTTGTCTGCCTTTTGATGTATGTAATGCTATCGCTCTTTTCCGTAGAAACCCAAGGATGAAATACTTTGTCTAGTAACAACACACTGAGAGAGCTTGTTCTGCAACAGTTCTGGTACAGAGACACAGATGAGTGTGTACACAGGATAAATCCTATAAACTTCACCAAGATAATTTGTTATTAACTGGATTTCTTTCTTTGGTTTATTTAGTGTATGAATTATCTGACATTCTTTTTGTGAATAGAAAAAATTGGCAAAACATGGCTGTGAGTAAGCCAGGGAGAAGAGAAAGCTTTTGAGATCTTACTTTTTTGATGCTACCATGGCTCCAAGGATAAAACAGAATAGTCCTCCCTGTGCTCTGGCTTATGCCTGCTTCCTTTGCAGCAAAGGGACTGTGCCAGACTCCAGGAATTGTTGAAAAACCCTGGCTCTGGCCATGTCCCCTTTGTGGCAGCTGCACTTTGTTACTGGGGGATTCAAGATGGGAGCACAAAACTACTGCAGCCACAAAGGACCATCAACACAGCACAGAAAGGAAGAAGAATCTCATAGCAAACAAAGCCATGCAAGTTTGCCCTCAAATATCTGGGTGCAAAAGCATTGAGTGCATTTTTGGTATCATACTGCTTGACCTTGTAACTCCAACTTTTTTTCCCCTTTGTTAGGTATTCTTGGCGCCATCAATTGCGGGAATTTAAAAGTGAATATCGAGTGGTGGCCCTGGATTTGAGAGGTTATGGAGAAACAGATGCTCCTCCTCACAAAGAAAATTACAAGTTAGATTGCCTCATAGCAGACATAAAGGATATTTTGGAATCTCTAGGTACGTTAGTAGAAGAAAAACCTACTTGACTCAAAAATGACTTGATTTTCTAGGAAAAGAAACCTACAGAAATAACTAGCACTGTTTTGTTTGTGTTTTTTTAAATATATGCATTACAGAGGTGTATAGGTATAAATCTAAGGATACTAATATTTTTTGACAATTATAAATGGAAATTTCTAAATTTATAAATGTAATTTCTAATTACAATGAGTATGTCAGTATAAGCAATATGTAAAGATGATTTTTTCATCAGGACTTTTGAAAAGAAAATTCCCATGTGCTGTAATATGCAGTACAAACCTATGGTCTTTTTCCCAAAGAAGTCTTTCCTCCTAATCACTTGCACTTAATGGATAATATTCTGAGTTACAGTCTTAAAGCACTTGCAGACCAATGAATTTATATCAGATGGCATTCTTCTTGCACAAACAAGACATAATAAATATTGTGGGCTTTACAGAGATGGTGAGAGTGCATCTGCTGTATTGGAAAAAAAAAAGACCTCAGAAAACACTGCCCTCTGCACAATACTACTCCTGTCAATTCTCAAGAGCTGAATCACTCTGTCTTACACAACAGTGAGAGCAGAAGGGAGACCAAGGGGCACACTGCTCTCTGTGGCAAATACACAGGGTAAAAGTCTAGAGCTGAAGTGCAAAATTCACCCCTCCAGTTCAGTTTGAAGTGTCCCTCTTTGGGTGATAAATTTTAACCCCTGGCGAAGGGTATTTCCCTTCCATACCAAGATTCGATTGTCATTCTCTGAGTAATTTTAATTCCCTGGATACTCTAGCCATAGTAAAACAACTTACTGCATTTCATATGGAGAAATAATAAAGCAGTGATTCAAGTTCTGAGATTTGAATTTAGGATTTGTTTTGCTTGTGATGTTTGAGTATTGGTAAAAGATTGGGCAGGCAGTCAGTCCTCACATAGTGTTGACATTTTCCAGCCTTTGCTGGTTGTGTTAATCTCCATGGTAATGCCATGGTTATGCTTGAGAAGTGCTCTCAGCATAATTCAATTTCAGAGGGATTTAAATTTTTTTTGGAAAATCACTTCAGAGCCCTGTTATCTTTGTTTGTCCTAATCCCAAGTTAAATTCTTTTGGAGGACTTGATGATATCAAAAGTGCTCCAAAAGATTTCTATCCAAGAGGGTTTATAAGGTTCTTTGACAACTGTGTCCAAATTTATGTCAGAATTCTAAACATCTTGGCTTTTATATGTTTCAGTTGTAGTCTGTGTTCTCAACATTCCAGTCCTCAATGAGGAGGGTGATAGTATCTGACACTAGAGTATGTTGTTTTCCAGCAGTGGTTAAAGAAGGAGTGTTAAGCTTTCAAAACACTTGGTCACTATCCTGCCCATGCCCCTTCTATTGCTGCTAAAATACAATTTTTATTGATGAAAGAATAAGTATGTGAATGTCCAGAATTGCCAACAAAACAGCTTATGGAGAAAAGCTACAGGCCTCCTAAGTATGTAAATGGGAGTGTTTGCACATGCTATATATATGGCTACTATATAATTCCCACTTTTTGCATAATGATGCCACTGAGTGCTTAAATAACCTCTCATATTCAGAGAAATACATTAGGATTAATTTTGTTCTGGAGGTGCTCAGGAGATTGCTCAGTCTTCTTGCCTGCAGTTTCAAATTCCAAACTCCTAAACATGGCAAATGTACCTGCATTATAATGACTGCAGACTGAACTGTCTATCTGACCCTGCACTGGCCAAGATGTGAACAGGGTGGCCATCTGCATATTCAGTGACTTTAGGGTGACATGGAGGTAGCAGAGTTGAAGTTGAATGAAGTCCAATTAAATACTTTGACATATTTGTAAATTTTTAAACTGTAACAGTGCCCTATATTTTCTGACCATTAGTAATGGAAGTGGTATACTATTGAAGTTACATTAATAAATGTTCTGAACCACCTATTTAGCCCAATAATGATTTTATTGTATGAGCTGATTTCTGTGGATACTAATTCCTTTGAAATAAAAGCATGTGTCTGTGTTTATGTGGTAGGGTACAACAAGTGTGTGTTGATTGGCCATGACTGGGGAGGAATGATCGCTTGGTTAGTGGCCATATGTTACCCTGAAATGGTAACTAAGCTGATTGTGGTTAATTTCCCTCATCCTTCTGTATTTACAGGTAAGTTTTACAGTAGTCTTTGTTAATCCAAAGTATCTGCATTTTGGTCATGATTGTGTTTGCTTTGAGAACCAACAGCCTGCCTCAGCAGATGAGCTGCCAATGCTCTATGGCTCTCACAGTCTGGACTGTATTTTATGAAGCAGGAAGATATCAAGTATTTATTTGACTACTGGAAATAAATTTATTGTAAGAAGTGGGGATGCTTGCAACAAAAGTTACAGATTTTTTTTAATCCTTGAGGGTCCACAAACATAATTTTCATACACATTAATCTGTTTTGTTGCACTTTATCAAGAAAAAATTCCCAAAGAGTGATGTATATTATGTTACATTTTGATAAAGGCCACACTGCATTATTAAATCTGCATACGCCTGTCTTTGTATGAATGTGAATCAGACATTACAATTACATCCTGATTTAGGTGACAAGTGACAATTTGTGATCTCGTACAATCTTCATTGGAAGAAGTCTTTCCAGGCTACTTAATAGATGCTCAGGAATATACCAGTACTTTGCTGAAACGGGACTCATTTCACTATTTTTTGTGTGATAGAGTTGAGTTTGTCTACTACCCAGAATTACAAAACATTTCAAAGGGATAATATCAACATTCAGTAATGAAAAGGAAAGTACTATCTCACTAATTTGAATTTTTTCAATTGCTGGCCTTACCCTATCTCCATTTAAAAAGTCACCCCATTTCCCCATAAATAGCTAAGAATAGTCAGCAGAGCTTTAATTTTCATTTCAATTGAATGTAAATCTGACCTTACACTGTGGGATCAGCCACACCATCCCTATTTGTTGTTCTCACTGTGTTCTTGGGCACCTTTCTAAGATACTAAAGGACATTTTGCCAGGTGGTAAATCCACACTTACCCATGGAGAGGTCTGTTTACCACAAGAACAAGCAGGAGATTTTGCAGTGTTTTCAATGAGAGCAGGAGCAAGTCTGTAGAAAAGATAATTGCATTTTATTGTAGTATTTTTTTGCATATTTGTTGAACTACAAAAATCTGTTCTGTAGCTTGATGAATTCTCCCTACATTAAATTTATTCTACTGTGGATTAAAAGAAAATAGAGTTTATAAATAGTACAGAAAAGTAAAGTGATCGGTGCTGACAATGGCCCATCAGGAAAAATATAATGGATAATGCAATTTAAGAATGTATAAGATATGAAACTTTAGAAGATACCTAACACTTCAATTGCTGTTGGCTTAAAATCTATTTTTATGCACTGTCAGAATTATATATTAGAGATATGTCCTGTGTTGGGAATGTGGGTTTTTGCATTCCTAAATTTGCACCTGTAAAGGAAAAGTTCTAGACTTCCTAGTACCGGCACACATTGTGTGCTTGCTTTGAGGAAGTTAAATATTTGAATATCAGTGCTGGCTCTTGAAACTCACTGGAGACACAGATTTACAATTAAAAAAACCAAAACCCAGTCAATGCAAGTTTGTTATAGATAGATATAATTTTCTTTTGCTATATATGCTCCTATGTCTTTAAAAATGATTGTAAAAATCTTTGAAAAGTGACTGTATGTAATCTTGATTACAGTCCTTGAAATTGCCAAAAAGACACTGTTAGAAAAATTCTATACTTCAATGAACAGTAGTGATGCAGTCTTTACAATGTCAGTGGATCATCATCTACAGGTTTCTGTGCATCACATCATTGATGAGAGAAATACCTATTTATGCCTTTTATTCTATATCTGGAAAAAATTGCTTTGGACTATCTACACAAATAGATCTCTAAGTGAAAAACTACCATGCAATTAAACTCTCCAGTGCTGCTGTCCTCACCTAATCTTTGGCAAACTTTTGTTTTGCTGGCTGTTTCTATTAACATTTATAAAAGAAGTATATTTTAATGGCCACATCATATATTTACTCCTGAAACAATAATCATCTTTTGTCACACAGCATACTTTAATGTAATATTTTTAAAACATTCCTTTAAGTTTAAAAAATAGTAATATTACTAGTAATTTTGTTTGGGCCATCAGTTTTCATTTTTAATTCATGGACATTTTTGTTTCAGAATACATTCTACG
Source organism: Pyrgilauda ruficollis (assembly GCF_017590135.1). NCBI lineage: Eukaryota > Metazoa > Chordata > Aves > Passeriformes > Passeridae > Pyrgilauda > Pyrgilauda ruficollis. The sequence goes on along the minus strand of NW_024527710.1, from coordinate 3,204,540 downwards.
ACATCCATCACAATTGATTAAATCTGGTTACTACTTCTTTTTCCAAATGCCATGGTTTCCTGAATTCATGTTTACACTAAATGATTTCAAGGTGAGCAAAATGAATGCTCTTGTTTATATATGTAACTGTGAGTAATGGAATAATTGCCATCTACATTGATCCCTTCTGATGTAGTTATAGTTACTGGAAAAAATATGGAGCCTTCTGATTTTTCTTCTTAAGCTTTATATAAAGTAGCATACAAGTACACAGAGTCTCTGAGATTAACTCTTACTTCTGCATTCTGGGAGGTGCTGAGGGAGGTACTTTCAACCTCAGCACTGCAGTGCATTACTCCACCTAGACAGTCAGCTGCTTTTACTTGTGCCCAAACCAGTGGGACACCGTTGGTGCCTGGGGAATCCCTCCTGAATTATCTGAAGTTCCTGTGTGCAGCGGGACATCCTCTTTCTCTCAGAGCCTACTACAGGGCAGGCAGTGTGGGAGGCTGGGCACTGCATTCAGCCCCGTGATGAACTGTGCCCGAGAAGCCAAGGCCAGCCCTTTGTATAACCTTACACGTGAGCAGGAGCCGATAGAAAAGGACAACAGTGCAGGGTACACCCTCCTACACACCAACAGCCCCGAGCACAGCTCCCCGTGCTGCACACACAGGGCACAGCGGCTGGGAGGTCAGGAATCATCCTCCCTCCTGCCCTGCCACGTGCTGGGGTCCATCCCAAAAACACCCATGTGCCTGCACTTGCCTGTCACAGGTAGCAGGTCAGGATGCAGTAACTTGGTAATACTGGTATTTCTCTGTATTGATTATTCTGGAATAAGTTATACTAGAGATGTTTACCTTGTGCTTTACACATAGCTGTCTAAAAACTCATTTGAACCATTCTTTGTTCTTTGAACATAAATAGATTTTATAAATATACATAAACAGATTTAGAAAGATGTGTCCTGTTGAAGGAGAGAAATCACATTTTCTAGCTATCTTACATAATAGCTTTTTCTTCTTGCTTTTGTAGGTTCTGAAAAGTTTATTTACCAGCCAGGCCACTGGAATTGGAAGGAAAGGCTGCAGATTAACTGCAGAGGATATTGAAGCTTATCTCTATGTCTTTTCACAACCCGGAGCATTAACAGGACCCATTAACCATTACAGAACTCTTTTCAGGTCAGTATAATATTCCCAAGCAAAGGAAAATATTCTAGAGTCCCCTGGAGCTCAGAGGTGTTACTGTGGCTCCTCTCCTGCTGCTGAACCAGGGGAAAACCCCAGGTGTGCTCCTGAAGGCTCACCAGGTGCGCACAGGCCCAGTCAAGCAGCGAGAGGCCAGGTGTGTTTGAGAGGTGTCCACACAAAACAGTAAAACAAGCAGAGGGCACAAAAGGAAAATCTTTGTTTCAAAATCTAATAAAGCAAAAACTCTTCTTCATTCACAGCCTCCATGACAATCCCAAAAACCCACCTCTAAATAATACTTTAAAAATTAACATCAATTGTTTGCATTACAGTTCATATTATGATAATATCTATCAAGAGCTTATTATTATATAATACTACTAGATGATATGGCATCCAAGTATGTTACCCGTACTTGTAACTTTACAAGACCATAGCTGGCACAATTTTATTGTGTTTAGGCTATTTCTGTTTTTCAGAAAGGTGGGGGAGGTTTTTTATAACTAAGATAAACTAACGTAACTTTGTTTGGGTTTGGGATTTTTTTGTTCCTTTATTGGTCTTAGCAGACTCACTTCCTAGAGTAAAACAGAGATAGCATCATAATAGGAGATATTTTTGCAAGATTAATATTTATTTTCTCCAATAGCTTTCTAATGGTTTTAACTTTCCTGAAAGGAGTTGGCTTGGCCTTAGAGACAGACACCCCCTTTTTTACCTACCAAAAACAGGGCCAGAAGGTCTTAACTCTGCATATATTCCACTTATAGCACTAACTTGGACTGTATCAAGAAGAGTGGCATTGAATTTGTTTTTCCTTTACCATCTCCAGTCTTCAGCAGTGATAAATGTCCTGCATGCTTCTCCAACAAAAGACCAGGTTCCCAATATCCTTTAAAACAGCAATTCCCTTCTTTTCCTAAACTCAGGCAGTAGATGTTTGAAGTAGAGTAACTTTTCATTTTCCATGGTCCAAATTTACTGCTACCTTTATTGCTCTTTCTGTGTCATCCATGCTGTCACTGTCAGGAGAGCAATCAGCAGGGAAACCACTGTGAGGAAAACAGGGACCTGAGCTGGGTGCTGCCTTGTACAGGCTGAGACAGAACTGGAAGGAGAAAGCAGAAAGCTAACCCTAGGCATGGCTGACAGTGGGGAACAAATGAGACGGCTGTGCTGGTAACAGTACACTTATTTAAGGCTGTGCAGAGAGCAGCCGATGACCTCAGCTGGGTGTCGAGGGCCACGGGGCTGCTGCGTGCCCAGCGGCTCCGCGGCCCCGCAGCAGCCCCGGGCAGGGCTAATGAGGAGCTGAGAGGCGCCAGCGCCCCGAGCCCTGCTCGTTCCCGCGGCCACAGCACCTCGCTCCACTGCCTGTGCACATTAACCAGCTGCTCCTCCGACAGCAGCAGCGCCTGTGGTAGCTGAGTTGCTCTGGGAGTACAGACAAATGGAAGAGTTGTGAACCTTTAAACTATTGTTTCAGGCCTTTTCAGACTCAATAAGAAGGTGTAGTATCAGTTATAAGTCAGACAGTATCTTCACAGCTATTAATTCCTCTGTGTATTTTGTGTGTATGTTTGTGCATTGTTTGCTTTATTTTGCTGATGAAAGTACACCTGCACTGAATTCAGAGAATCTTATTTAGGTGCCATCAGTCACAACGCAGCAGGCTTTGGACTGGAACAAAAAGATCAGTCACTCAGTTCTTGCCACCAGTTTTGATGGTCGCGCCTTATGGGATGGGAATCATTAAATATGAAAAGTGGATTGGAATTTTCCCTTTCTCTCATCTAAGCCATTAAGCAGCACTTGGATGCAAATTACTTGTATTCACCATAACTCCCAGTGGGCTGAGACTGGTGACCTACGTGTTGAAGGGTTCTGACTCATTACTATCCACTTGGAGGTTCATTCTTCAGAGCCTAATATTTCTGGAATGTTATTTCCAAAGAGTGATTAAAATAACCTGCTTCCATCCATCACCAGCACATCTTTTTATAAATAGCACAGTGGTCATGCACTATACATTAAATACAAACACTTGGAGAATAAATCCATAAAGTTTTTATATCATGCTTAGTTAAGAGAGATAGGTAAGAAGCTGGAAATTGAATTTCTTCTGATGTGCCATTTGTTTAAACAATAGCATTAGTTCTCTTGTAACAGTTAAGTATGTCACTGTTTACAGAGAAATTGTATAACAATGTATGAAGGTCTGAGTCTGTTTTTCAAAGACTTTAATATTTCATGAATGGAACTTCCCTTTCTAAATGAGAAATTTGTGCATTGATTGTTATTAAAGGCAATTTCTGGAAACTTCAGGAATGATATCATTTCCCATAGTCCAGACTGAACAGAAATACAGTGTAGGTCATAGGCAATGAAAAGTGACAAAAAAAGCCTGTGAAAAAAAGCCTGTAAAAAGCCTGATAGAGTTTACCTAAGTGAGGCTGCACACTTTGCAAGGCACAAAACAGTAAACTGTACAGTAGTGAAAAAACACATACGTTAATAGTGAAGGGATCCAGGATAACGGAGTAAAAGGTAAAGAGATTAATCTCAATGCATGGAATCAGATATCAGATTATCAGTTTTTTAAATTGGTACTATGAATAAGCTGTGGTTCAGTGGGTGCGGTCAGGTTGTTTGCCAAATGAAATTTAAATCCACTGGTAAAAAAGGCCATTTTAAGAATTTTTGTAATCCTCAGTCAAAATGAAATTATTATCTAAAGTGATCTTTTATTTACATTTCTTGACTTTGCATGTAAGTAGAGAAGAATGTCTTCAAAGTCTCAATTTCTTTGCCTTGTTTTAAACTAAGACATGTCACCTTTTTAGTCCTGCTCTTTTTACAGAGCATCGTCTCTTAACTAACTCCTAAGTTTACAACTAGTACTTACATACGTCATAAAAGTTTATTTTGTGAGGAAATCTTTTTTTATACATTACTGGTTTAAAATAATCCTATTTTTGCATTAATATAATAAAGACTTGTATCTGATCAGATGGAATCTATTTTGAATTGCCTCAGCTCGTCTGTCACTCGATGTGGCTAAAAGTAAGGAATTCAAACTTAGATAAATTTTTTTGCATTTTTGAAATGTGCTGGAATAAATTCTGATAGGTTAATACTGAAAAGTCTTTCATACTAGCTACTTGCATCTTTCATGTCTATAATATGAGGTAATATTTATAAAACTAACAATTTTAAATAATTGTATTAAGAAAAAAATTAGTGAAAGTTTAAGTAGGTCATTTTGATAGAACTTAGAGTCACAGTGTTTCTTTGATATTGCAGAAGATACTGTGGCACCTAGAAAGTTTACAATGAGATTCACTGCATTGATTTCAAAAGCTGTATTGAATAAAATATGTCTTGGTGATTTTTTTATTAAAATAAGACCTAACTGTGTTTTATTTTTAAAGCTGCCTACCTCTGCAGCACCATGAAGTCATCATGCCAACCCTGCTGTTATGGGGAGAAAGAGATGCATTTATGGAAGTTGAGATGGCAGAAATTACAAGGATTTATGTTAAAAATCATTTCAGGTTAACTATTTTGTCAGAAGCCAGTCATTGGCTCCAGCAGGATCAACCTGACATAGTGAACAAGTTGATATGGACCTTTCTTAAGGAAGAGACAAAAAGAAAAAGAGAATGACTGTTTGTACATGTTTTAAGGGGTCTAAATAAAAGCTCTTTGGATTTAAAACCTAATTGTTATCAGGGCCATATTTCCAGCCTGCCTTCTATTTTGAGCTCTGTTAGAGAAGTGTTTTCATTGTACTGTACATTTGGACACTAATCGTACAGCTAAAAGAAATGAGTATGAGAATATATGATACCAACATTGGTTTTACCTGTATACTTGTATTTTGCACATAAAAACACCTGCCTTAAAATACATATGTATTTGTACAGAAAGAAAATCATGGAAAGTTGCTTGGTTTTGTTTTCTCCCTTGCTTTACAGTTGTAATGTGTGGTGCCTTTTACAAATTTATAATGAAACAATATAGTGGTGCCATACTGAAGAAAGTCACAAGTTTTCATTCTAGATTTGCCTGAATTTTTTTAATGTATTTTACCATTAAACAGTAACTCTTTTTATCTATATTTTAGCATACTGAATGACTGAAAATTTTCTGGGTACGTTTCTAGTCTTCAAGTGAATAATGATCCGTATTTTGTTGTATTGTTGAATGCAGCTGCTTTGCGCAATGTGTTTTTCTTTCTTGACTAAAAAATGGGAAACCTGTACACTCCACATGTCTGGACAAGAACAATGGAAAATTAAGATATAACATGTATCAAATCCACCTCTGTCTAATAAAATGCAACTTACAAGACTCCCTCTACTTTATCTGACTTTCTATGGAGAGATTTGCTGAAGCTAAGAACTGGGTTTGAATAGCTGAAGTCTCTGGTCTGGTATTCAGCCTGGACACTCATGCTATGATTGTTGTCAATTTTTGAAAATAATGCCTCATTGTTGGCATTATCCTTCCTATGTCAGCAACTACTGTTCTTGTCTCCAAGAACTGCTGCCAAGTTCCTGCGTTTATTAGGAAGAGATGCAGTGATTATGGACACAAAGGGTAGAATTAACTTGTGTGTGATGGCAGGGGAGAAGAAAACCGTTTGCTAACTACAATGGGAAAAGAAGCAAAAATACGAGACCACAGAATAGGTGTCATCTGCCTATCAGGTTTTCAAAGCCTCCCTCTCTCCACCTGCAGAGCAAGTGCAGTGCCCTGGAATTACAAGTGAACAAGAGCCCGCTGAGGGAGGGATCAGGGCCAGGTGAGCCTGAACCAACTTCCATGGCAGAGTAGAACAGAGCTGAGAGATGCTGGGGTGTCCCAAGACATCCCCACACTACCAAGAGTGTCATCTCTTCGAGCCACGGTGTCCCACTCGGTATGGGTGCAGTGTAACCCTCAGTGTAAGCTCGCCGGGAAGGACCAAGGTGCTGCCTGCCCAGCGTTAGCTCACGGCTGGAGACCTGCTCGTGGCCCCTTCCGCAAATCCCCACAGAGTCTCCTCAGGATCAGTGGTGTTGAATTTCCTTCTCTCCATCCACCACTGGTACCTGCCTTTCAAGCATTTTTCCCTGAATACTTTCAGCACTTATGAAAGTAAATGGTTATGTGCTTCTCTTACTTACACTGTGAAGCTGGAAAGGCTCTCCCTTGTCTCAGGAGGTGGCACAGAGGGACTTCTATCGCCTGAGCAGCAGTTTTGCTTTGGCAAGACAGACAGTGCTGGGGAGTAGGGATTTTCCTGCAGAGCACCGGCTGCCCAAAAGCCGCAGCCCGCCCCGCTTCCTTCCCCGCGGCAGGTGCACACGGCAGGGGCGGCCGCGGAACGCCGGGCCCCTCACACGAGGGCGCTGCGCTCGGGGGACGCGGCGGGAGCGGCCCTCGAGTGCAGGGCCGAGCGGTGGCCGGTAGGGGGAGCACTCCCGGCGGCACCCGCGCTCGGCCGGCTGAGGCACCGCACCATCAGTGAGGCCCCGCCCCCAGCAGGGAAGATGAGGGAGGGTGGGGGCTCCCCGATATGGGCGGGGCCAGGCCGGCACCGCCTGCTCTCATTGGTGGAGGCCCCTGCTGGCCCCGCCCCGCGAGCGGCGCGGGGAAGGTGCCGCGTCCCGCACGGCGCGGATCCCGCGGCGCTCCCGCTCCGGGGCCGGTTACTGCTCGCGCCCCGAGCGTCGTCCCGGTGCTGTCCGTGAGTGCGGCGGCTGCCGCCAGGGCACCGACTGCCAGTCCCGCCCCGGTGTCCGTCGCCGCGCGGGGCGGAGTGGCGGCGGCACATGGCGCGCTGCAGCGGCGGCGCAGCGCCGAAGGGCCCCGGGCCGGCGGAGCGGCAGCGGCTGAAGGAGGCGCTGGCCGAGCAGCTCCGGCAGGACCTCGACAGGTGGGCGCGGGGCGGCGGCCGAGCCGGGGCGGCGCCGGGCGGGGCGGGGAGGGGACACGCGGTAACGGTGCCGTCCCGCAGGCTGCTGGCAGAGGGGACCCACTCCGACGTGACCTTCCAAGTCGGCGACGAGGAGGTGCGGGTGCACCGGGCGGTGCTGCTGGCGCGGGCGCCGCTGGTCTGCGAACGTCTGGCGGGGGGACACCTGCAGCTGGACGGCCTGGAACCCGCGGCGTTACGGGATTACCTGCGGTGAGTGCTCGGCCGCGGCAGGATTGACGGGCTGGTTTCGCATCACCTCTCCTGTGTCCTGCCTCTTCTTTTTCTCCCAGTGCCAACACCTGTTTTAAAGCTTTTCCCGTTCAAGGCAGTACCCTCGCAGCCTTCCTGAAAAGTTTGCAGAGGACTTTCTGTAACTTCTTCCTTTTCCTCTGCCTTTGCCCTTCTGCTCATAGTACATGGCTGTACTCTCCACCTTAGCATGCTTTTTTGTTATATGTAAAGGACTTGTAATAGAAAAAGAGAAAAAATACAGCAAAAATCCTTTGAGATTGTCTGTGCCTACTAAAACCCTTTTCAGGAAGATTCCCAGGTGAAAACAGTAAATAGAACCAACTCTCAGCTCATATTTGAAAAATTTATGGATATCTAGGAGAACTTCAGCAAGTTGGATGAAAATGCATTGAGTTCAAAACTAGTCTTTTAAATCCTAGTGAACCAATCCTAGTGAGGCCAAACACAGCACAGCTTTGGTGCAAACTGGGATCCCAGAGGGGAGTGTGTGGGCTGGCTACTCCCAGGGACTAAGTGCAAGGGCCAGCCTGTTTTTGCACTGCCAGCTATTTTCCCATTGCCACATGTGCAACATCTCTCATGTCTTGCTCCAAACCTTAGGTGAGTTACATGAGGGGTGTTGGCTGGTGCTGCCACCAGACCTTGCAACCCTCCTTCTTGTAAGTTCCTCTAATCCTTTTTTCCAAGAACTGCTTTTCTGTAACAAAGCTCTGGTGGTGCCACCTACTTTCCCTAAAAAAGAGTTGGTGTTAGAGCTGACCGGCACTTACAGGAATGCACCACGAGCAAAGTGGTAGAAAGAAATCGTTCTGGGATTTCACATGAGTTCAGGATGTGCCCAGAAAATGTAGGTACTTGCAGGCTCCTGAGATTGTTGCCAATGGCAATGGGATAGTGTTGCAGTTTTAAAGTTTAGTGCTTGAAACACAACCTAATGATGAAAGAAAAATTTCTGAGACCAGAGTAATATCTGAAACATAGAATCCTTGTAGTGGAGCAGGTTGATTATCAGGCATTTGTTGGCTTACTGCCACAGCCTGGCAGGAGCATTAGCAAAACAAGTAGTAAGAAACAAAACAACCATGGGTTTTGTCTTGTATTTTTCCTAATTTCATTGTTACTGTGATATCATCAATTTCTTTCACATTAATCTAAGTGGTGTTACAGAAGAATTTCATGGAGAAGTATGATAATTTTTTTAAAATCAAATTAATTTTGAAATAATTATTCTGAATAATTATTTATATACTGTTATATCAGAGGCTTGTATTCCTATTAGTAAGCACTTAATATGTCACTGATACTTGCTTTCAGTTTTGTCTGGGTTTGCTGTAAGGCAAGGAATGATGTCTAAAGTTCTGCATGTTCTTCAAAAAGCATGGTATTGGAAAACACCTCTAAACTCAGCTCAACTAACTGTAAACCTTGTGTCTTTTCACAGTGAGTTTAGAATCTTCAAATGAACCTCCCCATATGTTCTAAGCTCTGCATGAAGTGTGCTTTGCAAGATAACTGCTTTTTCTTAACTTAGTTTTCGGTGCTGTTTGATACTTCACCTTTTGAGCCCTCTAACCTAGCACATTCTGTGGAGATTCATGATTACAGAGTGCACTGAAGCTTGAACTCATTTGGACCAAAGAAAAGATTGGTTGAAAAGAGCCTAATCCATTGTTCAGGTGATCAAGTAGTATCAGTGGCTGTTGCATCTCAGTGGTTTCTTATTGTTAAGAAGCAAATTAATTAGATCTTTGTAAGTGCAAAACAGTGTCTTAAACTAGAGCTTTAGTTTTACTGGAAGCCAGCTTGGCTCTTGGAGCATGTAAATTGCCATGATAAGTTATACAGGAGACCTGTAGCTGCAGCTGAGCTCCTGAGAGAAAGTTATTTTCTTCTACAAAAGTTCTGGTTTTTTGTATGTATGGAGAAGTAGAATACTAGTAATAGTATTGCAGAGTTCATCAAAGCTATAACAAAATCTCAATCCTTTTCCTGTTTGTATTCAGCTTTGCTTTTATTTTCCCAAGTAAAACTTATCTTTCCATGGGGATTTGAGGACTTTATTTTCTCATGAGCTATATTTGGCCTGCATCTCAGTGAGGCACACTTCCTGTCTCCCTTCATCAGGAGAGCTGAAGTGGGCTACGTGTCACTTGTGCGCTGAAGGCTGTGCAGCTCCTCTTCCCTCTTCTTTTGAGCGGGAGATAGGACATAGTAAACTTCATGCTGATCTTTCTGCATAGCCTCAGCATGAAGTAGATGAGCAACTAAGCAGTGCTTTGTTTCCCTCTGTACACTTGCACTATCTGAGGACACCAGGAAGAAACTTCTGGTCCCCAGACATGCAGCATCCATACTGTAGACACTATGCATGCTATGTTTTTTTCCTGGTGAAATTAATGTAATATTGAGTTTGCCCTCCAATAGCCTTCTGTCATTCTTCAGGACACAACTGGAAAAATGTCAACAGCTGCAAGTACACTGATGGCTGGATATGTCTGCCTAGGCAGGGTTCTGCAGTGTGCCTCAAGAAAAGAAACTTGGCATTCCTGAAGGATGGCTGTCTGTCAAAAATCATTAGATCATTACTGTCTTGCCTGCTGAGAGGCAAACTGCTCTTTATTTTCTCTTGCAGCTGGACAAAATACTGCTTTAGCAATAAAAATCTATATTTTGTCTCTTAATATTTCTATTAGAGGGTCTGATGCAAGGAAGGACAGAGAAGGACCTAACGACAGTGAGATCCAGTTAAAAAGCAATAAATACAATCAAACAAAAAGGAATACGATTGTCATTGTGACAGTTACTGCCACAGGGGTTAGTTTGCAATACCAGCAGTTGATTTAAAGACCAGTCAAGCCTGGTGACCGTGTTACAGTTGTAGAATTCTGTATCAGACAGGACAAGGATGCTGCATCTTGCTTAAGTGCAGGCAGAAACCTTTTAGAAGGTAAAAAGCATGATGGCAATAACTTCTTTCTGTAGAGTCTATGTATGCCCACCTTTCCTTGGCATAAAAAATCGTCAGCTATGGTAACTACTATGAATACAACAGTTACCCTACAGCATTGTTCCTGTTTCATCTGCCACCTAGCCACACCTCTTGCAAACTCACTGTTGTTCATGTCTATCAGAATCTTTTCTGTGTACAGGGAAAAAACCCCAAGCCATAAGGTGGGGTACCTGTTAAAATTACACAGCATCATGCTGACACCACAGAAGTGATGGATTAGCGCTATTTCCAGCATGCTGTTCTCTTGCATGTGAGGTTTTCATAAAGGAGTTACACCAAATAGAATGGTTGTGAACATTTTTTCTTTAAATACAATTCCCAGTTAGAGTTCCACGGGATAACACTGGATTATAAAGTAGTGAAAAAGGGAAATACTTCTCTAAATGAATTGTCTATGAGTTTCTTCTTCCCAGTTGCTGGATTGTCATAGTCCCCATTGGATAATGGCTGTTTTAGAGGAAACAAACCTGAGTTATGCTATGTATACTGAACTCCTTTATGTTTACACCTCAGCAATCGTACCGTTAATATCTATGCTTGTGTATTGCCCCTAGTGGATTATGGTTGCAGACCACTTTATTTCAGAAGAATAGCCTGCCTCACACGTTCTTGGAGTTTTGTGGTTTATACAGACTGTTCTGATATGGTCCTTCCCTTTTATCACTTGTGCCTATTGATGTCATGTACCTTACCATGCAAGGACTATCTTCTCTGAATGACTGATTCATGGAACTTGAAAACCAATCAGCCGCAAAATCGGCTTTTTGTGGCACTTGCATGTGGATTTTTTTGGCACAACTGTTCTTTTCCCTGCATTAAGACATAAGGAAGTCAGCAGTACAGCTGAAAAAATCGTCCCTCCCAAAACAACTAAAATTAACAAACCTTGGCCTACAAATGTGGCAATATGGGAGATGTGATGCAATTGTCTTAAACTTTATGAAACAATGAGTCCTGAATTGTGGGAATTAATTCACTGAAACACTTATTTTAAGAAATCCATTAAGTTAAAACAACCATCTTGACTGCAGAAATCAAGCAGGTAGTACTTTTAGCAAATCTAAAAGGAAATGGAAGACTCTTAAGTGGTTAGGATAGGTTGGAGTTGTGTGTATGAAATGCTAGACTTAGACAATGAAGATGCCCTGCTTTAGGTGTATTGCTGAAATAGTTTTGCAAGTCTACCAAGATTTAAACGCACTACACGAGAGTATTTGCTGCAGTTGGGTTTGCTAAACATGGATGCATTAAGATTCTGGGCATGCCGTGGTTCAGAGGCTTCCTATATTGGTTTCATTTTTATTAATAGAAGTAATTACATTTGGGTTTCATTTTGGCATTTGTGTTAACTGTTTAAGTAAAACTGTATATTATGGTATTTCACATGTGTGCAGAAGATGCTTTGGTGTTAATCTGGTTATTATGACATTCTTGTCACTCAGCTTGAGGCTTGGTTTTGGCAGAGGGCCCATTCAGTGGATAAGGAGTTGGCTGGATGGTCACACTCAAAGAGCTGTGGTTGGTTAACAAGATGCTCAGCATGAGCCAGCAATGTGCACTCACAGCCCAGAAAGCCAACCCTAGCCTGGGCTGCGTCCTAAGCAGTGTGAGTGGAGGTGACTGCCCCTCTGGTCTGCTCTCCTGAGACTCCACCTGGAGTGCTCATCCAGCCCTGGGGACCCCAGCATAATAAACACCTGTTGGAATGAGTCAACAAAGGGGCAACAAAGCTGGTCAGAGGGCTGGAGCACCTCTCCCATGAAGACAGGTTGAGAGAAGGGGAGTTCATCAGCCTAGAGAAGGCTCTGGGATCACCTTGTGATGATAAACCTCTATCTGACTTAAAGAAAAGATTTATAACTTCATGATATAACTTCAAGATTTATAACTTCATGTTGTCTTTTGCTCTTTAGATAACAAAACTAGGATGGCACATTGAATGATGCCTGCTCAAGTGGTTTGGAACAGTTTTTAAAAACTATCCCTAATACAATTCTGCAGTAAGAGTCCTGGATTCTTAAACCAACTGCTTTGAAAAGATGGTTTTACATTATCACTAAACCATCTGAGCTCCAAGGTCCAAGGATGCCAGATTTCCCCAGCTTTCATTATGCAGAGAGGCACCATTCAATACTCTGGAGGAGACAGTCTAGAAAACTCCACTCTGCTTTAGCAATGAGCCTATGAAATACAGGGTGCTGCCAAGCAAAGTTTTCTATAGCAGGTTATAGAAAATTGCAGAATCTTGTATTCTGGAAATATCTAATGGGATTTACTGAGATAGAAGGAAATTTCTAAAAGATGTGCCAAAATCATTTTGCTGTCTGTGAAGCAAAATGATGGATGTGTCCCATGAGTCTTTCAAAGTAGTAAATTTACAATCTGTATTCAGCAGAACTCTAATATTAAGATAACCTTATGATTTTCTGGAAGTAATAAATCCAGGAATGTGACTGGATTTTAAAGGTTAACTGAAAGAGTCAAAGTTTCTTGACTTTTTACAGGAAAAACTTGCTTAAAATAGAATTAACTTTTTCAGAGCCAGAAACCAGTTACTTCATTCTGGTTTAAAATATTTTATTTACTGAGTTCCTAGTTGTGGTAAAGGTGCCGTTTTTATTGACTGAAGCCTAGTGATAATAAAATTAATTGCATTCTTGAGGTTTCTTGTGTAGATTCTCTGAAAATACCCTGAGCATTCCCAGGAGATTGTTGCCTCATTGCCTAGCTTATGAGATTCCCTATGGATGTTTTTCAGTTACTGCAGAAAGTAAGACTATTAAAATAATTAATTTTATGCCAAAACACTCTATCTGTTGCTGCTAATTTTCTTTCTCCCTCAAAGTCAATTTGTACTGTCTACATGTTAAATATGCAAAAGCTCTGTAGCAACAGAAAGGTGACCAAAAAAAGTTCTAGTGCAAATTTAGCCTAATGTGTTCAATGGCTTTTTTTTTTTTTCCAACAAACCCTTCCTGCACTTTTTTACATTCAGTAAAATACAGTGACCAGTGTACTTGTGTAGTTGTGCTATTAGTTTACATGTGAAGATGGAGGGACGAAGTGTGAATGATTGGAATTTTTTGTTTTCCTAGTACTGGCATTGTCTATGTGACTTCAAGTGACAATTCTTGCAAGGTTTAACGCAAAAAACTTGGAAGACAAAACTTCAGGATACTTCTGTGAAATTTTGAATTCTCTAGCTTTAACTGGGTTTCTACTCTGCATTTCTATTCATGATTCCTGCTGCCTTAGAGCTGTAAAACACAGATGTTACCTACTGTGCAGCACAGTGAATAGGAAAAAATGTGTGGAAGTTGTGGTCTTGGATTTTCTAAAGAATTGCAAAATCTCTGCTCCATCAAGTAACTTTTGCTCCTATTCTTGGTAATATGGTATGTTTTTACTTGTCTTTCCCTGGTGCTATTATTATGCTAGGCTGGAAAGCACTTTAAATATGAAAAGCAATAGATGGTCAGTTCATAGGTTAGGAGTTCTGAAAGCACATACGTATACAACAACCTTAAAATCACATGTAAAAAGGGTCCACTGATTGTACTCTTTCCATGTGAAATCTTATTGTTTCTGTTGCATACTTTCCTGATGCTTGCTTTCAAAATTTTACAAAATATTAACATTCTTATTCCCTACATTCTTGTTTCTTCTTCTCTCCTGGTGAGGACCTGTATCACATAGACAAAAAAAAGAATTCTATCTATCTTAATCCTTTAAATACAAGACTCAAGAAGGAAGATGATTTCTTTGTATTTTTTCTCTGCCCTGTCAGAGCACAGTGTTCAAATAACACACTCCAAATTACTGTTCCCTGAGTATTAACAAAAAAGCCTCTTTGCCGTGGAGATCTCTGAGTAGTTCTGCTACATCCAAAGGAACTGTAGCCCTTCTGTTAAACTTTGTTAACTTCATCTAGATGGTATGAAACCAAGGATAAAACATGTTGTCTGTGCTGGAGTGCAGTATGTTTCTATAAATGTGAGATCTTTGCAGTCACAGACTGCAGGCTTTGTTAGCCTTTCCAGATCCTGAGCCAAAAATAAGCTGGTGAAACAGATGGGAAAGTGGGAAGCTAGAATTACTAGATAGGCAAAGTGAAAGTTCTTGGGTAATCTTAACTGCAAATTTTTGTGCTTTAAGTGCTTCCTTTGAAATTAAAATTTATTTCTCCAATTCATTTATATCTCTGTACATTTTTTTGTTTATTTCATACTGTAATCTTGATGTTAGAAGGTTTTGATATTTTGTGGTGCTTGTTTATGCTTTTCAAGCATTTGCAGAAATAAGTTTTCCAGAAATACATTTTTATAATGGTTGGGTTTTTTAAGCACCAGAGAGTCCAACTCTGTTTTCTAGTCTTGAATTTTGTTAGTTAAAAAAATGTAATTTATTTGTTTTCTTCAATTGAAAAATCATGAGACTAAAAATTAGTGTCATATTCTAGGATTCTATATACATCTGATATAAATCTTAAAGAAATTGAGGACATGTTTATGAGGATAATACAAGAAAGGAACCCTACAACTCTTCACAATGCTCAAAAAAATGTAAATTGTCTTGGACAAAGCAAAAGAACACCAGTTGATCAGAATACTCCAAGTGGACCTGTGCAGAAAGGAGTTGTTTGTTTGTCTGGTATTGAGGAAGAAATTCCAGAAGCAGTCATTGATGCAGAAAGCGACAAAGCCACTGCAGGTAGGTTTGGAATTGCACTTTTTTCTCTTTTTGTCTTTTAAATAATCGTTCAAATATTTGTGAAGTGGTGGAAATGCAGGCAAAGTTAAAACTATTGTTACAGCACAGCTGTTCTATGGCCCACCTAATGATCTCACACTTTGAAGAAATGAATTGCTGCAGAAGTTAGGCAGGCACAGTTCCCAGCCAATGTGTGGTGTTAATAAATCTGGAACTGCCAGGCATCAGGCATGGTCATCACCATGTCCTGTCTTTTCCTTGGAATACAGTGAGTTCCACTCTTCACCATGTGGGACTTCCACACAGCAGAGTATCTCCCTTGTTTTCCTTTCCTAGCAAATGGCACTGGTTCCACTGCTGTTTTAGGAGGGTTCTGGAACCTTTCAGAATCTTCCATGCTACAGCTCTGAATGAAATCATACAAGGAGGTGTTTACCTGCATCTTCCCCAGAGGTGCTGGCTGCTACAGCTGTGTCAGTGACAGGGCTCGAGCAGCACATCTGTTCAGGTGGGACCTGGGGCACTGCATGCCCCCAAGCTTCCTCAGGGGCTGCTCTTCTTCAGTGCAGAGGTGCCAGACCTCTGCAGAAAAGAATGAAGTGGGTACATAATCTTATGAAAGAGTAACTGTAGCTCTTCTTCTGTAGATACCAAATAGGGAGCATTGGTCAAGTTTCTGATAAGTCAAAATAAGAAGTAAAAGGCGATGTTTGGAAAATTTTTCAAGGAAAATGCTAGCTTGAATATGCAATAATAAAAAATTTAATTATGTCAGATTCTTTTCAAATATTTTGTCTGTGCACTGTCAATGGTCTCTTGTACACCTGACAAAGTGAAAACAGCTTTTTCTCCCTATATGCAGGTAATTCCAAAGTAGAAACTGCGTCTGTGTTAGGAGAAGACTTACTGATGCTCTACAAGAAGTGCTGTTGTCCAGATATTAATATTCGTGTAGAAGGCAAAGATTTTCAAGCTCACAGGTACATAAGTATTTACAGTAAAACGTTTTTCAATCAATAACTTTTGGTATAAAATGCTGCTGTTACTATTATCTGTAGGAAGTTATTGCTGGTGCTGTTCTCTAGGTGTGAACTGTTACAGCTTTTAGGTCTTAATGTGTGGACTGGCTGTATTTTTGATACTAATGAATATAATTTATCATCAACAGCAACTACTTCGAAAACTGCGCTTTCAACACTTCTAAGATTGCCACTGTAATCTCATATATTGAGTATATACTCATGGAAATACATTTTAGACTTTTTTCCTAACTATATATATGTATATATATGTATATATGAAATAAAAAATAAAAAATTTGTGATCTGTAAAGAAAACAAAAAATCTACTAATAAATTATTCAGTTATTAATGCTGAATAAAATTTCCATATAGGCAGAAAATTTCTGGAGTAGTACTTTTTGTTTCAGCCCTTCAGAATCTGTGCATACAAAATCTGCTTTTACTTTCATTACTTCAGTTATGTAGATGTAAAGATTGTCAGGAGCCTTTCCTAGATCAAAAGTCCAAGACCGTTTAAGAACTTTGGCTTATTGTACTCCTGTGGCTTGTGAAAGCAAATTAAAGTGTCAGTACCATTCCTTGTACCTTTGATGTAAGTCTGTTTGCATTTGAGATGGCAAACTAGACAGCCTGTATTTTGCTCCCTTTGAGTATATTAAGTAACTGAGAGGGGCTATAAAAACCCTCCATTACTTTTAGTACTTTCACAACACAAAACTTGGGGGACAGTATCTTTAGAGAAGCTACAGACATTACAGTATCTTTAGAAAAGGTAGATCACAATTGTGTGGGTATTTGGATATATGCTACATTTTCAGAATGAAATGTAGTAAAGAATGTTTGTTTCTCCTGGTCTACATTATATGTTCTCAGATACATAAGTTTGAAAAACAAGTGCTTTAATGCAGAAAAAATAGTGCAACAAAGAGCTTCTATCAGCAGAGCTTGTTTAATTTAGGCCACTTACTGCCTGGAGCTATGTATCTAGTTTAACTAGCATCAAAAGATGCGGCAGTAAATCACAGAGGAAACAAGGATGTTCTGAAACAGGCACAGGACTTGAGCTCGTTTTAGCACTGGGTCATGTGAACAGTAGGAGCTAATAAGGGTAATGGAACTTTCAATTTCATTGTGGTGAAAGCACCAGAATTATTTACTTACTGTAAGGGTTTTTTTTTAACTTCTCAAACAGGAGACAGGCTAGGCCCCCAAAGTCTCCCCCCACTTGTGTCAGTATTCCTTACTTTCTCATGAAGTCCTGTGAACTTCCGATAGACTTTAGTATTGCTGGCTTATGTCTTCCTAGTGTTGCATTCTTACAGAGCTCCACATGAAGCAAGTCAGATTTGTTTTGTAATAAAGCTGGCACTAATCATCACTGTAGGAAAGCACAGATAAATATATTTCAAAATTATTTGGTATCTCCACATATTTTATAAATATATGCTGATAAAATTTAAATTTAGGTACTGCATACTTGTCCATATTCTGCTGAGTCCCTGTCTTATTTAAAATGTGTCTTTGAAATATCCACTCTAACTATCCCCTTGAAGTTGACTGATCACTGTTCATTACTAAAATTTATTTGGAACAGAATAAAAAAGTGGAGATAAGTGTATTCCATATATGTATGATATTGTGTTATTGTATCTTATTAAAAAAAAGATTTTGTGTGTGTACTCAGAATTTCATACACTTCAGGTTAGGATGTAATACCCATTTACATGTGGAAGTATTTCACTGATATGAAAGGTTCAGTAAAAGCTTTGTTGTTAGTATTTTTGCTGGATGACTCATAGGAGGAATGTGCGAGAAGGTTCTAATTTAAAGTATTGAGACTTCTGAAGGAGGAGGAGGGAGGAGAGATGAGAGAATACAGAATATAACATGACTGTAGAAGAGACCATAAATAGTATTCTTCATGCTTCTTCCTACACAAAGTGAGAGTGCTCAGAAACATTTTAAGAGACAAATACATGTAACAGAAAGGATTCTCAAGCATAGTATAACGTTTTGCTTTTTCTGCCACAGGAAATAACATGACATAGGGTAATTTTAGAAATAATAGGAAACTTAGAAAGTGTAATGAAAAAATTCTTTGTATGAGAATATTATCTGTGGCTGTAGTAAGCCAGATAAGATACATAAAGGCTAACACTGTAACTGGTGTGGATCTGGAAAACTGAAATCACTAAGCAGTTTTCATCCACTATCTTGTCATCCTCTCTGCCACTGCACTTCCACCTTAAGAATCCTGTTGCAAAGGTCTTCTTACCTGATATTTTGAAGACTGATACTGGTAGAGATACTGAGCTATACAGACTGCAGCTCTGGGGTTTCTTTGTTCTCTTTTATGAGGTAGTAGTAAACTGAATTAGCCCCATGATGGCCAGTTATATGCCTTTTAAATATAGAAGGGCAGTAAGTGTAAACAGAAGTAGCTGACAGCTCTTGTTGTAAAAACACACCTTATTGTCCCAGCATGTGTTAATAGCAAGTTTTGTTTGACTTTTGGCAGGTAGCAAATTCTGAATACAAGACATTATATACTTAACATTTAGATAAATACACATTTTGTAATATAAGAAAAATTTAAGATGTTCAGGATATAATTATTTATAATAGGGCTGTGTAACCTACTTATTTACTTTATTTAATGACTGTTATTTACTCTAATAAATGTGACATTTTATATAAAAGGAAGATGCTTGTGGTAATAGATTTCCTCTGTGTGAATCTCAAAGTCATACTAAAAACAAGCTTTAACTGAAAAATTTATAGAGTACTGTTTGGTTTTTTCTGTAGCACATTTTGAAATTCCAAGCATACTGGGAGAAAAGGCATGCAGTACACAGCTGACACCTTAATGCATAAAGGGCGAAGATTTAAGTCAATGTTATCAAAGAGTCTCATCATGAATATTTGTATGTAGTGGAATAATGTTTGCTTTTTCTCTCTCAGGGCCATTTTATGTGCCAGATCTAGTTACTTTGCTGCTATGCTGAGTGGAAGTTGGGCTGAGAGCTCTCAAGAGCACATCACTCTTCAAGGGTAAGTGTTGTCTCTGCAAGTCGTGTGGGAGCAAAGGTAGGCAATTTACAATCGCTGCAAATATGTAACAACTGTGCTGCATACAGAGCGCTCAAGATTAATGTGCCTTGACACTGTTCTCCAGCCTGATACATTTCCTGAGTACTGTTTTGACTTCAGGATGAAAGTCTGTGTGTAGTCTATTTCTTAATATTGTCAGATGATTCAGTAAAAGTCTTTTTCATCAGCAGAAGGGCATAATCCTTTTGTGTACAGTATGTTTTAATATTCACAATCTACTCAAGAATTCTTTTCTTTCGCTTCTTGTTGTACGTGTCGTGAAAAATACTGTGAGTGTCTGAACAGTGTAATTTTCATACTTATTTGTACAATAAGTATATTTACAATGTAAAGAGAAATAACATTTCCTAAATAGTGTTTAATTATGATATTTCAGCAGCACATACTAAAGCAATTTTATCTAGTGGGCTTGTTCACCAGGGCTTTCTGCCTGAGAATAATGGAGCTGTCACTGTAGGATGAGTACTTAAGACTTCACAGATAAGCTGGGGACTGTTCTTTTCAGTATCAGAAAACTCTACTGAAATACATTCAATTTTCTTTAAAAGCAAAGGAGTGCTGATCCATGTACATGTTAGCTTTTTTTTTCAGGCATGATGTTGGCCGACTCAGTTTTCTTCAGAAAGAACTGTGTACTTTACAGTGCTGCAAAATGTAGTTGCTTTGTGTTAATATAAAATCTCTTGACCAAGTGATACTTTCTTAAATGTTGATTTTAGTTTCCTGTCAGTGTAATAATGCTGCTGCAAAATCAGAAAAGATATCTGTTGATTTGGTTATAACTTCCAAATCCTTATAAAACAATATATTTGCAATTTAATTTATTCCTTTGTTTTTGTGGTGTTTCAGAGGCTGATAGTTACCAATTATTCTGATGTTTACACTTAGCTCTCTGTAATTGATTTCTCTGTGGTTAAGAAATTTTATCCTTATTTTTCAGTAGAGGTATTCTCCTGAGAAGTACTGAATCCTTATATGAGACTGTTTTGCCAATGTCTCATAATTTCCGTTATTATGAGTCATATGCATAATTTTACCTTTTCCAGTTCACTCTTCTGCTTAGTGCTGGTTTCTGTGCTGTTTCCTACAACACTTATAAATGAAGTACATATGGCTTACTCTGAAATAATGAGAATTCTGCTTAATGTAACAGCTGTCAAGGCTGTGGGGAAACTCCTCCTCGCTGACTTGATGGCTGTTCTGTTCTGCTATACAGGGAGACAGCTGTGCTGATTTTGCTTCTTTGCATGTTGCAGTGCTGGGTTCTTTCCCTTTTGCTTTTAGTCACCAATGTCAATTGCTTAAACATGTCTGATGTTTTAAAGAGGCCTTATCTCTGCATGAATATTCTAGTTACACTAATGCACACAGCACTTGTGGGTCCTGAAGACTGCACACGAAAAATTATGTGCACAAGTACAAGAAAGTGTTGTTCAGATCATGTCCACCATTGAGGCATTCTGTGCCTTTCTGCATTAAGATGCTGGGACTGTGCAAACACTGCTGTGTAGGTCTGCCAGATTTCTTAATCTGAATAAAGACTAAATATTCTGAGTAACACTTCTACTTAGCACTGTCATAAAACTACTAAATATATATTTTAGTGTTGCACGAACAAAAATATATCATAAAATAAAGACTTCAAGTAATTACAAGAAAACCATTTTAAAATATATAGTTACTTAATAGTTGACTTATTGCTGGTAAAGAGCTTGGCAATGATGAAAAAATCCTTCTTATATTATCAGTGTAAATAATAGTTATTAGTATTAGTCCGCTTATTGCTTATTTTTAAAGATTTAAAGTGTTAGAAAGTTTCAGCAAATCTATTGAGTAGCTGAATTCACCCCAAGTGTAGTCCATTTAGACACTTCTGCATTGCAAAATCTTATTGCTTTAATTTGATCAGATCATTTGCCTTCCATTCACAGAGCAGCTGGATGATGTATCAGCTTTTTTTGCCAACTTCCTTTGGCTAAGAAATGTGCTGCATTTTATTATGGACATGTCTTTATTTGTATTTTTTCATTCTTTTTTGCAGCATAAGCCAGGCAGAAATGAATGTTGTCTTGCATTTTATATATGGAGCTATTTTGGACTTCCCAGAAGAAGTTGATGTTGGGTATATGTCAAATTTTATTATTATTTTTTCATTTTAGTTTGTGCTTGTTTGCTTGTTCTATATTTTCTCTGTTAAAAATCAAAAGGAAGATACACAAAAAAAAAAAAAAAAAAAGCTGTTGAAGAAATCTTATTGGTTAAAAATCAAAAGGAAGACACAAAAAAAAAAAAAAAAGCTGTTGAAGAAATCTTATTTATTTGACAGCTACTGGAAAAGGTGTGCCAGCTGGTTTTGGAATACTCTATGAGGAGAGTGAAAAACAGGATGTTTTATACCAAAATATTTCCCAATTGGCCTGTACCTTCCTTTTAGTTTTCAGACAATATATATACAATGTGTAATAGTATATAACAGTTAATATTTAAAATTTATTTTTGAATAATCACATAAGATGATGAAAAGGTGAAGTAGTCTTAGATCCATGAAAGATGATGTATAGGAACCAATGTAAATGTTGGCATTTTCTTCTGGGATAGTTTTTAATCACAGTTTTATACATAATCCTGTATTAGTGAGGTAAAATCTGAAATTTGTGAATTATTCTCTGAAGCCATTTATATAGTAGGTGATGAACCCTTGTCACTAAACATTAAAATGCTACAATTTCCTAAAATTATGGAATTGTTTATAATGTGTCCCAATATCAATGTTTAGCTAATTAATTGATATAAAAAGTAAAATTATTGTTTTGATTATTATATAAAATAATTAATAGTTTGCTCACTCTGCTTTCTAAGAATGTCATCAATAACATTTTATGTAATCTTTGAGGAAAAAAAATCTTTGGAAAATTCCAGAACTCTGCTGGCACAGATATTTTTTTCATTTGCTATCCTTAAAATAGTGAAACTGAGAGTCTTCTAAATAGTTCTCAGCTAGTGACTGAGGCTTGTTTTTATCCAGGCTGAAGTCGGTAGCTGGGAGGTTATTATTAGGTCAATATACATTTCTGCTTTGGAGATTATTCTTTGGCAAGTGTCACACTTGGTTATCAGTCTCTTTCTGCAGTAAGTTAGCACGTAAATTGTCCTGTAAGGAAAATGCATATATCACAAGGATTTTTTGATTCCTGTCACTACTGCTTTCTCTTCAGTCACATGTTGGGCATTGCAGACATGTATGGGCTGGATGGACTAAAAGAAGTAGCTGTCTACGTTTTGAAAAGAGATTACTGCAATTTTTTCCAAAAGGTATGTCACTTCTCGTGCTACTTGGTGAGCTATAGAGCCTGAGAATTTCAAATCTGTTACTTAACACAAAATCATAGTGACAAGATCTGTAAGAACTACATGATCAAGGTGCTGGCTGAAGTCAATAGTCCATGTTCTAAGGTGTGAATCTGGGGTAGATGGTGGCAGTAAGGCCTGTGATATCACCTATTTATAGACACTTGGAAACCCCAGCTGATTAAAAGCAGTATTCCACATGATTAATTCAATGTACTAAATTACACTCAGTATAGTTCAATATGTGCTATTGTAAATGTAACTGTTCTTGGTGGGCATGTGGAAATGCTGTATATTTGCATATCTTGTTTCATGGGCATATATTTAGAAAAAAACAAGTCTGTTCAATTAAAATTGTTTAAAAACAAACACCTGCTTGGAATTGAGCATGTTCACGCATTAGGCTCATGAGGCTGAATCCTGCTTTACTGACATGTGGAAATAGATGACTGCATAAAGGCAAACAAATACCATGGCAGCTGACATTCCTTCTGAATCTTTGAACTGAAGATTTTGTATTTCTGTATGTTTTCTGTAAATCACATGTACAATAACTGTGATAATTTTCTAACAACTCTAGCCTGTTCCTGGCAAACAGCAGCCTGTACTAGAATGCATGGCTATTGCTCATTCCTTGGGAGTGGAAAACCTGTATGCTGCTTGCATGAAGTAAGTAAGATAAAATAAAATTGTTTTTATCTGCTTTCTCTTGAAATTATTTTATTTTGCAAGATAGGATTTATTTTGGCATATGAAATGTTTACATTTTAAATGTTTTTTTCTTCACAATACTTTAGAGGTATCACTTATGCTAACAAGTGAAGATAGAACATTTTTCATCTTCCTTACCTAAGAATGGCTCTCTTTTCAACAGATGGGTAGGAAAACATTTTGCAAGATGTTTTTCAGAGAAAAGCTTTGCCAATTTACCTACTGAACTTCAGAACAATTGTCTTGTTATGTTGATTAACTCTTTGGTAAGTAATGTGCTTTGTAGAAAAATACAGCAATGTGAATTTTTTCCTTATTTAGCTGTACAATGTAATTTAAGAGATAATAAATACAGTTTCTTAAATCTGTAGTACATTTATACTATGTAAAATTTCCAATTAAAGTAACAATTTTAAAAACTATTTTGATGTGAAATGTTATTGTTATGCTTCATGACACACAGTCTAGTGACATCCAAGTCCACCATAATAACAGAAAATATGTTTATGAAACACAACTGTGACATCATAATGCAACATTATGGAAGTGTTCAAGGCCAGATTGGATGGCACTCTGAGAAGCCTTTTCTAGTGGAAAGTGTCCCTGCCTACAGCAGGGAGGCTGGGATTAGAGGACCTGTAAAGTCCCTGTCAACCCAGGCCATCCTGTCATTCTCTGATTATGTATTTGGATAATGAGAAACAGAAAATCACTGTATCAATTTCTGTGTAACATGGTGGCATACATCATTTGTGATTGCCTTTTCATCTTTACCTGTATTCCAATTTGGAAAAAACTGACTTCATTTTTTTTCAGACCTCAGGTGGTCACTGGCTATCAAGATATTTGTTTACAGGCAGGCTGACTTTACAAAAATAAAGCAGCAGTATAGTATCTGTATCTTTTACTTGTCAGATAACAGTACTACACTGGTCCCCCCAAAGCTCAGCTTTAATTTTTTGTAGCACTTACTTACATTGTTCCAATTCAGACCTGCCTAAACTTAAGTATTTTCTAATTGTATTTCTGTATAAAACTATGCTTAGAGCTTACTTAAGGTAACTGTTTTGAACTAGACCTGGTAACAGAAATTTGCTCAAGTACTCAACCTGTAAATACACTGAATTGTAAGAGATATATGAAAAGTATGTAGAAATAAAGGTAAGTCTGTAGAGCTGCTGCCAAACATGACTGTCTATGTATGTAATTGTAATGTGTGTTGTCACAGACAGGTAACATTCACAGCATGATTTTGATCCTAGCACACAACCCAACAACTAAATATGTGATATGTATCTCATGCTGAAGTCCTTGTCCCCGTGTCTGTGTTACCCAAACTAAATAGCTCTGGTGTGGCCAAGCACTGTCAAACATAGCCCTGGTTCAAGAGCTGCACTCTTGAATGGTTCTGGCCAAGAACTATCCCTTGCTGAAAGGACTGTGAAGCCTTCTTGAGACTGTCTTTTTTCAGGATTTCTGTGATGAAGTACTTAAAAGTGCTGAGGCCAGCAGGTCAGCTAGGAGTGGCAGCTGCAACTGCATATTCAGGTGAAAGCCTGAAAAATGACAGATTGCAGACCTCTGTGCCTTTAGGTTGGATATTAGGTAAAGGTTCTTCCCCCAGAGGGTGTTTGGGCACAGGAACAGCTCCCCAGGGCAGTGGTCACAGCACCAGCCTGGCAGAGCTCCAGAAGTGTTTGGACAATGCTCTCAGGCACAGTGTGACTCTGGGATGGTGCTGTGCTGGGCCAGGAGTTGGACTTAGGAGCTGTGAGGGTATCCTTCCAGCTCAGCTGTGATTCTGTGACCAAGAGAAGCTTGAGAATATCCACCATTATAAAACCTGAACAGTTCCACCACAATGCAGAAATCTAACAGAATAAAGATGGCAGCTATAATAGCTCAAGAGTATGCCTAGTATCTCAAGATGCTGGGTGTTCTGCCACTATATTGTATCAGCATATCAAGCTGTTCCTAGAACATACACATAGCAATGTGTATCATACACAGTATAAAAGAGAAGTTTTAAGTAACATTTTCAGATACAGGTCAGTTCATTCTGATCTACAGCTGTTCATAGTTAAACCACCACCCACCTCCAAACTACCTCAGGTAGGTACTGCAGCTATGAGCACATGCAGACACAATTCTAGGTTCTTCTCTAAGCCCTTCTGCAACATTACTGGGAGAGTTGAAAGGTAAATGTTTAGGCCTTCCTTCCCCTCTGTTTATTCTAGTCAATAAAGATGCTGTGGTTACAGTTTGTGTTGAAATACAAGTGCTGCCTTGCCAGCAATTGCAGAACAGCCATGGCACTGTGGTACTTGGTACTGCCCCCTTTGTGTACCCAGCTTCACTGGAAGGTTTTTGCAGCCTGGACTAAAGTGGGTTTTAGTTCCCATATTAATGATTTAAAATTTGTGTTGATGTGTCTTTGCAAGATTCACTGGTATTTTATGGACTGAAGTCTTGAAAGCATCTAGAGTTACAAAATTAAATGATAAAGCATAAGCCTCTTCTGCCCAGAGAATGGTTCTGGTGAGCATTCATTTCAGTGTTTAAGACACCCATTCCAAAAACTTGTGGAATTCCCGGGGGGGGGGGAGTTTTCCACAATCTGCAAAAATGCTTTAAGCCTGCTTGAGGAATTAAGAAGAAACGGTCTGACATTAATTTTGCAGAGGCTACTGTATGATTTACAGTCCTTTTTCTCTGCTGTTAGAGTTCTCTTCTGTAAAACTTTAAACATTTACACCCAGTTAAACAGTATAACTCTGCTGATCCTTTAATTTACTGATGCTGGAAATGTAAAACCTAGTTAATGTGACAGCCCTTTACAGGGAAAAAACAGGTGCAAAGAAAAGGAGATTATTGATGGGACAATCCCTGGGACACCACAATGATGAACACAGAAACACTAAAATGGGAGTATCATTTAAAACACTGTCCAGGTGCTTTATGTGTGCCTGTCCCTGATGTCTCAAATTCATCCAAGAAAATTACTGGGTTTTTAGATAAGTGGACTCCACTTTAAAATGGTTAGGAAAAAAGTACAATAAGAGAAGTAAAATTCAGTTAGAACCACTTCTACAAAGTGCTGATTTAATTAAAAGTCAATGAAGGCATTTTATATTTCACTGGAAGTGTCTAATGGGAGTAAATGCTTATTGCCTTGTGAGCAGGGGTTGAATTTGAGACAATTCAAAAAGCTTGTAATTGAGTCCAGTGGGAGCAAAATCAAACCATGAGCATACATGTAATTCTTAATTTACATGATCTGCAGAGAAGCAAACTGTGTTTGCCCAGAGATGAGTAAAATAATTTTTAAAGTGTATTTTAACAATGGACGGTCAGATTTTATCTTTTTACTATAATATGCACAAAGAAGGTACTCCCTGCTAACTTGCTTAGGACAAATGTGATTGTGATCTGAATTTGCAGTAAGGGTTTTTGTGTTAAATATTTATCTGAATTGTTGCTTTTCCAAGTGTTACTGCATAATTTATCAGTGTCCTGCTAGGTCACATTGAATGGAGCTTTCAGGCCATTCTAATGTGGATAGCCATAAATTCCAAGTTCTTTTCAAGTAACATGTTAGCCAGTAGAAGTTGCCCTCAGGTACTGTGCTGATGCAATGCATGAAAGAACCAAAGACACAGACCAGGATAATAAATATCAGCAAATCTGTTTGCATGTTTGAAATGTAGCTAAAAACATAACAGTTACTTTTCTTTGAGAAACTTTAGACAACAAAGAGGGCAAGTTCAGTTAAAACTCCATCTGGGAAGACAAATATTTGTTGTCTGACTGCTTTAAATAAAGCAAAAGGATTCATAATTATTGAAAAGATTTTTCTGTATCCCAGATGCTAGCCCATTCACACTCACCTATAAAACCTTAACTTAGCAGTTTTATTCAAGAATTTATTACATCTTTCAGTGACCTACGATCTTTTTCTCTATTCAGCTTCTCCAGCTAACATTTGTCTTATTTTCTTCAGGACTGCAGTATCTAATAATGCAGTTGAAAAAATATAATAAAAACTACTGAAAACTTTAAAACTTTACTACCTAACTTCAGGCAAAACTGAACCAATAGAGATTTCTTTTTCTGCTTTAGTTTCAAAGACACATATAATATTAAGAATTATAAGCCCCAAAATTTATTTAAATAAAATAATTACATGATTGGATCCTTGTGTAAAAGCTCACTAACTGAACAGATGCTATTTCACAATCAGCAATTCTTTAGGTAATTGCTTGGCAACAGGCTAATTTCTGTTTCTGTTTCAAGAACCACAAGAATGCTGCTTCCCGTTTGATGGAGAGTGACCGGCTGATCAATAGCCTGCCCCGAGTGAAATGGACAGAGACAGCTGTGGCCTTGGCATCACGGCTACACGAGGAATGTGTAACCTTTATTGTTGCAAACTTCCTACACGTAGTACAAAGTGAAGGCTTCTCTGTTTTGTTGCAGGTAAAAGTGCCCTCAAGTTCTTGTATGCTTCTAAATGAATTGAATTATATCACATTTTGGAAAGATCAGGCTGCTAAATTACCAAAACTGCCTTAGCTTTTGCTTTGAAGTACAATTCTATGGAAAAAAAGAAAAAGAAAAAACCAACAAAACTAAAGAGTTTAGGGGGGTGGGTTTTTTCAGGTTTGTTTTAAAGCATGTAAATGCTTTGATACACAGTGCTAATACTGCATTCAGGTTATGTGCTTCAGTTAAGCAAATTTCCAATTAGTTTAGTGGGACAGTTTCTGTGTTGCTTCATAAAAGCTTTCAGACCCCTGGAAAAACAGCCCGGATTTACAAGATTATGAGTATGAGCAGTACTCAAACTTCTGCTGATTTCTGACCTGAGTTGCAGGAATGTGGCAGTGCTGCAGGTTCTGGTGAGAACTTCCCTAGTCACCCAGCCAGTTCATTTCTCCTGTGAAATATGTTTTTTAATATGTACACAGAAGTGAAAAGAATAAAGAGGGAAATGTTAAAACAATTTGCCTTTGGATCCAGAGTTGCATAGGGCTGTAAATTCATCACAGTGTGCTTGTTCCTAAAATTTCTGTTAACGAGCGAGGCCTCAGGACAATTTGCTAGAGGCCTGGAGAGGGGTGGGGTTGTGGAATGGATACAAAAGAAGATGCTCAGCTTTGGAATACCTCCTGCACAGCTTGATAGCAGATCCTCTCTGCTCGGTAATGCTTTTGCATACAAAGTACACGCTTTTGTTTTAAACGACTGCCTTTTGTTGTTTCCTCAGGCACAGGCAATGAGCAGCAAACCTGACCTCCTAGAACAAATTTTCAGTGCAATTGAAAAAGGCATTAATAATGAAAATAGCTGCTTTCTTCTTGTAGCAGTGGATATGTTGTTGGACTTTGCAAATGTGAAGGAGATGGTAGGTTCTTAAAAGTGCAGTGCTTGTGAAAAAACTATTCTGGTACAGTCTCATGTCATGGTTCAAATCAGATGATATGGTGTGAGCTCAGATGGCTCAGTCATGCAACTGGGGTCAGACAGAAAAGCATCTGCATAAATCCAAGGGTTTATACAGTTTCTGTACTTTTGGAAGTACAGAAAACGTAGGCATTTGTTTAATTTTGTTGATAGAGAAACCCCATCCTGGCAATACAAAAATTCCTGTGTATTTCTGAAAATGTAAGTCCTATGGGCAACACTGCCCTATTGATCTTTACTATCACTTTAAATTTGTGAAAAGAGAAAAACTTAGCAAAAGGTTGCATTACCTAAAACTTACAGGGGAAGAGAGTTTATTCTCTTCCTCCCTAAATATTTCCCCCCCTTTTTGTGAAGGTCACAGGTACATATGCTTTGATTTTAAACTGTCCTCTAAAGCAAGGACTGACACTTGATTAATCCAGTGTGTGTTTTTTGGATTGGGTGGAGGTGTCAGGCTCCATGTGTGTAACATACCGTGTATATTCACACAATCTAAATAATGACATTTAAGCTGTGGTTGACTGATTCTGGGAACAATTCATAAATAGTATGACAAAGAATAAAAAATAAATGAAACATTAATTACTGCAATCTGGTGCTATTATAGATTTACTTGGTCTAAGCAATAAAAATTTAATCAAATACATTATTTTTCCCTGGAGTATTTGACCTTGTTGTGACACAGCTGACAGTGAAGAGCTATTATGGGGTTCATTTAAAAAAAAAAAAAAAAAGGGAAAAAAGAGCAATGAGAGCAATGCAGTGTTTACTAGTGCTGTAATTTGTAGGTTTTAAACTATAGAAAAAATCACTCTGGTGGGCAATAATCCTTCAAAAACAGCATCTCCATCTACCAGACCGTTATAAAATGTAAGTGATGACATCATTGATCTAGCTTAGGGAGTAAGTAGATTCTGAAAGGAATAATGACTGGTTGCTATGACAATATGCCCCTCGCCAGCTGCTGATTTGTTACTTGAACACAGGGTTTTACGTGCAAGATCCAGGCGCTGCGTGATAAGCTCTGGGTCTTCCTGGTTCAGTCTTTTTATGCTGTTCGTCACACAGAAGGCTGGAAGCTGATGAGGCCAGACCATCAACAGAAAATACAAGCAGGTATGTCTGGCATCAAACGGCATTAGAATTTTTTAGCATTCTGTTCAGTGGATACAATGCAGATGGAATTGTGGAGCCTGATACAAATTAAAGCAAAATTTGTGCTGCTTTGTGTTTTGAAGTGGTGTTTTAGAGTAGAAGCATGATGGCATGCTTAGGTAGTTTCAAACATGGGAATCAGTAAGTCATTTTCTGTGAGGAGTCTTCCCTGCTTTTCTTTTTAGGAGTATATATCATAGAACCCCTCCACCATCATGTAGATGGATTCTATTCTTATTTATAGCTACTCTAAATTACTGAAAACACTGCAGTAGGATTAAAAACCTGATCTGCCTCATTTTTAAAGAGATAAGAGCTGGGGATGAATTCAATGTGCACAAAGCAGATTATCCATTCCCTGAACTCCGTTTCTGTCCTTTATCGTTTTCTCCGTGATGTATAAATATTACTCGTCTCTTGCATAACGCTCGTCCTGTGCACTGGGAGCAAATGCAGAGAGCTGGGCTGCTCGGCTGGCTGGCATTGTGGTCTTGTGTGTGCTGCTGCAGAGAGCCCCTAAGGAGCTGCATGGTGTGCTCTCAACATTTTAACAGACAGCACTTCCAGCAAAAAGGAGTTCTTGTTCTGCATGCTCCTTTGTTTTCAAGTACAGAAATATTCTGAGGATGTGGAACTGATGATGGAGTTCAGGTTCTGGTTTAATATTAGCTTTGATAGTACAGTGTTGTAAAAGAAAAGAATATTAAATACTGCTCTGAATTCAAATCACTTTTGATTCAAAGGAGATGTGAACATTTTTATATCCTTAAAGACATTAGTAGCAATTTCATAATTATATACCTAGAGATAGATGCAAATTTTATTCTACAATTACATGCTGAAAGATGCAGTGACAGTCTTTCTAAGCATGATTTAGGAATGTAGTCAAGTAATATCTCATACTACTCTGTAGAAGAGGGATAGGATTTCTTCTTGATCATAAAATCCTTCAGAAGCAGAGGAGTTGCCTTTAATAAAAAGGGTGGGTTGTTCTGATTTGGGGTGGTTTACTTTTAAGATGCTCATGTCCCTATTGTGAACGATGTTTTGGCTACTTTACACTAGTGCTTTTAATAGAAAAAAATATTTAAAATCAAGGTGTGTCTTAATTTTCCAAACTCCATATTGCCAAAAATGATTTTGTTTTCTTTTGGAGTAAATTCTGACTGAAGTTGCATGCATTTTATATATTAAAAGGCTGAAATGTTTGCATGAATTATCTGGTTTTAATTACAGGCAAAGCAATCGTACAATATTGCTAGACAAATTTTAATCTTCAGGTTAAATATGTGTAGGATAACTTAGATCAACTTTAATCTTAAAGATTTCTGGTGGTAGCTTTTCTCCTAGAAATTTAGGCTACATAGATTTAGAAGGCTATAACAGAGGAGGAAAATTGCCAAAATAAGAGAGATGATATTGTGGTTTTTTCATTTTGCAGCCTGTCTTGTGTTTTCTTAGGCACAAGTTTATAAGGATTTTGTCTTAACATATTGGTATCTATTAATATGCAGAGTCATTGCTAGAAAAAGGATTAGATCCTGGGGGTGCCATTTTCAGCATACCTTTTGTGTGGTTTTTAGAGACTTATATAAAAATTATTTTTAGTATCTTTAGCAGGAATTCAGCAGAATTTTTGTATTACACATACAAAAAATGTTTCCATGTATAGTATCTCAGAACATGAGGCACTGAACGCCTAAATTTTTTTATATATTTTTTGCAAAACCTTTTTTCCAGTTGAAATATGAATACAGACATAAATGAAACCTATCGATTCTGGGTCTGTACAGTGTCTATAAATATCCCTTTTGTGTTCTACAAGTGCAATTGATTCAAAAAGCTTTGTTGAAAACTGCTTTCCTCCCAGAGTACATCAGATGAAAAAAAAAAAGCATTCACTGCCTAAAAACTCCACATGACAATCACAGGGATAATTCTCATGACATTATGCTGCATGCTATCTAAAGAGGCACTGTGACCTTAGTGTGCACATTTAGGTATTTTGGCTTTGCCAATTTTGAAAACTAATATCATTTACCTTAATGTAATTAATCTTTTCTTTATATAGTATGAATAAATACCTTTTAATTAACAATACACCTAAAAGCGGTTAGTACTCTAAATTTGAAGGTGTCTTTTTGTAAATTTTGTACACTTTTAAAGGTCTCAGCGCACTGCTAGCTATAAATGAATTGAGCTTGGATAAACAAAAGTCTTACTATGGACATGGGGAAACAGAAGAGTTCAGTAACTTGCCTATGGCCATGTGATGTCATTGTAGATGCCACATTTTTTTGTTCCAAACATAAAACCATGTACTTCCACTTAACATTTGCCATGTCACCAAAATTAGCCTTTCAAGAGTAAATCAGGACCCCAAGAAGTGCTTTCTGATTTCACATGATGTAACTGAGTAGGCTGGCTTGATTTCTGTCCCCCTTCTTTCCTGCCAAACAGTGAAGAAACTGCTTGTTCCTTTTACAGCTGCATTTGACAAGGGTGATGACCGAAGACTTGGCAAAAAACCTGTATTCACCAGTTCTCAGGTAAACATTTATACCCAAACGTTTAAAACATTCAGATAATTGCAAACAAAACTATTTTCATTGTTTGTTTAAATTGATACTTATTTTCCCATATTGCTGAATGGAACTTGTTTTTGAAAAATCTGTATTTTCTTGTAAACTGTTTCTGCAGAATCAGTAATGACTACTGGAAACATCTTAGACTGTGTTCTGTGACATTTTACAAACAGATAAGCTCAAATAAAAGGCAGGAATTTGTGTTCAGAACCTCACATTCCTCTCATGCTACATAATGAAACTCATCTGTTTCCCAGAGCAAATGGTTTGCTACTGAGCTAATGAATCTCTGCTATTATTACAAGCCACCACAACACTGAGCCTGTTACACTCCCTGCTCTGAAAAATATTAATTAGTGCCCTCAACAACTCTTCTGTTGAAACTCACACTCAAAACTACTTTATTAATTGCTAAAAAACCAGTATGGGTTTCATATGATTTGACAGTCTTGCACACATTGCAATGACACTGGTATCACAAAGATTCCCTTTAATGCACTTAACTCTCCGTGTCTGAGTTCCTCTTTACCTGAGAGAATCAGTATTGGCACTTCTATGTGGATACGCTGTTGGCAATGGTTCAAATCATCACATGTTGTAAAATAATTTTTGGCTTTATGTTTGTAATAATGCATAGTCTTTATTCCTTTTTGAAAAATATGCACATATAACTAAAAAAAAATTTCTTACTTAAGAAGACACTAATAATATAAATAAGTAAATATTACAGAGTAACTTGTCCAAAGTAAAAGTGAAACTAGATATTTCTGTTTCCTCTACACAGAGCAGTACTTTAATATTCTTGAAACCAGCAAACGGAGCTAAAATGTGTGTGTGTGTGTATGTATATACATAGATACATAAAAATTTACTTCCATGTTTAATCTTGTTGCTTTAGATTCATGTACTACTTTAAAAGTAGATGTGTTTCAGAAATTACAGGTTATAGATAGTTTGGTATTACATGTATGTTTTGTTTGGGTTTTTTTCTAATGCCATTTTTTTTCCTAGCTAAATAAAACCACTACTGCATCTGTTGGTACAAGGAATACTTCCTGGGCAGAACACGGCAAGAAAGATTGCTGGGGAGATTCTTCCACTAATCAGGATAAAATGAAATCTGATGGATTAGGAGCATCTGGACACGCATCCACCAATAGAAACACTGTTAATAAGACTTCAAAGCATGAGGATGTAAAGGGGAAAGATGGCAAAAAATTAGTTTCCAAGATTACTAAGGATTCCAAACCTGGGGAAAAAGCTGCTTTGCCAAAGGCTAGAGCTGTTGTAAAGACAAAAACAGAAAATAATGGCAATGTGAAGGCTGAAAGCATGCTTACCAAGCAAGATATAGAAAAGACATCATCTGCAAGTGGACAAAAAAATTCAGGAAGCAGCAAAGGTCTGAGGAACCATGAAGGAAAAGTTGCAGGTGCCAGACCTAAAGTGCTGACAATAACCTCAAGCATGCAGAACAAAACAAAGCCATTGAAAAAAACCACAGGGAAGGAATCTCCCTCCTTGGTGACTGTGGCAGCAACTTCCAGCAAGTCAGCAAATTCAAACATGGATGTGCAGACTGCGGGTGAACAGACAGAGGAGCACAAAGAGGATAAATCCATAGAGGAAGGGAAGAAACAGACTGGTAATTTTTTATAATTCTTTCTTTAAAGTCCTCTTCTGACTGGTCTCAGGCTGGTCATACACTGAAAACCAGCCAGGGAAGCTTTTAAGACAATCTACTATAAACTGATAAGAGTTACATTCTTTCCCTGTAAATTAATATAAACTGACTTTATGGTCAATTAATAGCCATCTAAAACAGTAAACATTTTACTTTAGCATGTATGGTCTTCTCAATAACTGATCTTCACATGTTAGATTTTTTTTGGTACTTACATGCAGTGTATTTCCCTCTGTAATTAACTTTGAATTTACTCTACAGTAGTGAAAACAAAGGTATCTGTGAAGGTATCAAATGGAGTCACCAGCAAAAAAAAAAAGACTGAGCTTGAGGCTAATGCCACAACAAGCAGGTATGTTACAAAGCAATATGCTGCTTCATAGATGTGTGCATGAGTGTATGAGTTTGGGAAGAAAGGTTTCAGGTGAACTGTTAAGCTTACCATTAGATGTTCTTTTTACTCTGAGCATGTCTGTCTGTAGGATGTTATTTGCAAAACAGTATGAGTTAGCTATTGGCAACACTGCTGTAAAGATAGAACTGATTTGGCTTTTGTGTTGGACTGTTGCATGCTAATAATTTTTAAAATATTATAGGTCATTCAGAATTTTGCATACTGGAACAGTTAATGACTACACAAGGTGTTGTAAATATACCATTGCTGGAATAGTTTAGATTAAACTGGACAGGAGACAGCTGAAGTGAAATTGTGAAACGGGTCATTATATGTACATGTTTGTATATAAATTAAAAATATAGATATATATTTAATTTTTATTTTCAGAAAGTTTACTTTTTAGGTTGCATTTTCAATGTTTATATATGTGTGCACATTAAAACACATATATTTCTTGTTTAAATATAATTAAACATTGCTATATCTAAGCCTGGAAATAATGAATGTAATGATTTCTTTGCAGTCTAACAAAAAAACCAACAGGAAAGGGGTGTAATGAGCAAAATGTACAAGCTGTTCTAAAGAAAAAAGCGAATGTGAGTATGAATTCTGCAGCACAGCAAAAGACTCCAAACACACCTACCAATTCTCCCAAGAACCAAGGTAAAGTTTCATACAGCAGTCAAATAATCTGCCACTATTATGCAAAGCTTTGAGGTTTGTTTGGTTTTTAGCACAAGTATTTGGAAAAATCTTCTGGAGAATTCTGGGTTTTTTCCACATTTCACTTTTGGTGACAATCCTAAACTGTAAAATGCAAATTAACGTGTCAACTTCAAAATACTTAAAAGACGGTCTTCACTGCCACTCGGTGTTTTCTTCTGCTTGTTTAATCTGCATTGCAGAGTCTTCCATTTGCTGATCCCCTGCACTTCTGCATTTGGAACCATGACTGAGCTCAACAGAAATTCTGTAGGTTGAGCATTTGTAATAAGCCTCAAAGATCTGGACTGCAGACTGCTTTATGCCTCCCTAATTAGGTGTTTTCCTATTTCCCCCTCTCAGTAGTGTACTGATACTGGCCCCCAAACAAATACTCAATTTCAACAGCTACTGACAGAAGGGGTAGGAAATGACACCATAGAACACAGAGAGGAAACACTGCTTAAGAAGAATACAAGGTGTTAAGGATGGAGCTCTAATATTCAAGTTTCATTGTCTTAAATGCACTGTGATATAGAAGACACAGGTTCTGTCAATTTGTGGTCATTAAAGATCTTGCAGTATTTTCTGACTGAGCAGGGACATTAACTCTGGTATTCTAATCACATTATAACGGATGTAATTATTTTATGCCTCTGTTCATTTCCTCTACAATATAAATTGAATACAGTACTCATTACTTCATTGCTAAGCTGCTGTGTAGTGTTTGTATGCATTATTAGAGAGCTGCTGCTTTCTACTTTAGGAATGACTGCTTCAGTTACAGGCTAAAGTGATTCCTGTATGTACATTCTATGAATTGCCTTAAAGGTGCCGAGACAGTATTTTTGTCTACTATTTATTATTTCAAATCTTAATTCTTTAACAAGCCTTAAACCCCTTAGTTGCATTAAAAGTTGAGTAACTTGTTTCTTAACATAAACAAGCATTAACATGAAATTGGTGAATATACTGTGACTGGCACATACAACCTTTATAGTCTTTTTTACTGTTTGTTAGGACCTCAGGGGGAATCACCAAATTCACTGAAATCAGGAATGTCTCCAAAACATAATGAAGAAAAAAATGTCTTACAACACCTGGTTCAGACACTCCCAGAAAAACATCCTTCAGCTAAGAAGAAGAGTATTAAACAATCACCAACACCTGTAACAAAAGCCACTTCAAAAATAACACCTAAGACTGTGGCTCCATCAAAGAATGCTGAGATTGTGAATAGTAAAGACCCAAAACAGAAAACAGCTGTATTAAAATCTCAGTCCTCTGCCCAAAAGCACTCAAGGAGTGATTCTCCTGTTGTCCAGAAGAATATGCACACCTCTGAGCACAGTGGTTCAGGACAGAAACTTGAGAAAAACACAGCTGATGCTGTGGCAGGTCAGCTTCATGACAATAATGAAAGCTATTCTGCAAATGAATCTTTAAAACCTGCCACAGAGAGTAGCAGTGACAATAAATTGCTGGAGTCCTGTCAATCCAATAAACAAAAATTACCGGATTCTTCTGCAACTGTGCAACACGAAATGCAATCCAAATCTTCTTCTCCTCAAATTGCAGAAGAAACTATTAATAAACTGAATGTTTCAATACAAAATGACATGGAAACAAGACAAATCTGTGGAGATCAGACTGAAATTAGAAAGACTGAGGATCCAGAGAAAGAGGATAATACAGCTGAATTTCACTGTCATGCACAGTCTTCCAATGATGGATATTCAGACTTTTCCAAGGAAACCAATCAAAAGGCCATTGTTTTAGGAGAACTGGTGAAAGATTCAAAAGCAGCAAAAGTCTGTAATGAAGAGAGTGACAAAATAAACTCTGAAACAGGTCATAACTATGGTGAAAGTGCTTTGTCAAGCTTTTCCCAAGTAACCAATAAAGAGGATGAGACATCAACTTCTAAAATCCATGTGGAAGGATTTCTTACAGTTGATGAACTGTGTGATACATCAGCCTTGACTGAATATAAATCAGTTACAACAGATTTAGACGATGTTTCAGAATGTTCCACAGAACAAATAACAGAAAAATATTCACCTAATTACACAGAGCTTATAGAGCCCATGGAAATGCCAGAAAACCATGAAAATGCAGAAATTCGCTTTGTGGACCATTGGAGTACTGGTGCTGTAGATCCAAAAGAGAGCCCTGAATCTGATACTGGCAGTGCAACCACATCCTCTGATGATATAAAACCAAGATCAGAAGATTATGATGCCGGAGGCTCTCAGGACGATGAGGGATCCAATGAAAGAGGGATTTCTAAATGCAGTACTATGTTATGTCATGATTTTCTTGGAAGAAGCAGCAGTGACACAAGTACACCTGAAGAATTAAAAATTTATGATAGCAGCCTAAGAATAGAAGTGAAAATGAAAAAAGAGGGTTCTGATCTTTTTCGTGTTAATTCAACGAGTGATGATGAAATACCAAGAAAAATTTGGTCCCATCAAGAGAGTTCACGCACCACGACTAGAGAAAGCAAAAGTTCTACTTTTGGTAATACACAGTTTACTCAGGAAGCAGACCAAGTTTCTTCTTCTGCCGATGAAACAGAAGATGACAGATCTGAAGCAGAGAATGTTGCAGAAAACTTTCCCCCATCAAATGTTCCTACTCAACAGTTCCAAGGAATTGATAATTTAGCTTTTGAGGATGCAACAGAAAATGATACTGCAAGTCAGGAGTTTTCTAAAACTAAAAATTTCAAACGATCTGTTTTACTTTCAGTAGATGAATGTGAAGAATTGGGAGCTGACGATAAAGTGGAAACTCACACTTCACGTCAGCACTCAATAGATTCTCTTACTCCAGAAGTATTTGACAGTGTTTCTCAAGAGCACCATGGAACGACATTTTATTCAAGATACTCATTGGAAACTGAAGAGGCATTCCTGGATGGCAAACAGCAAAAGGATAGAGACAATAGACTGGATAAAAGTGGAAGTTCTGTCCTGCATCTTCACGGTACTGAAATCCCAGGAAAGGAGAATCAAGGTGCTTCAATGACTGAACAGAACTGCTCAGAGAAAGTATATTCAGCAGGCAGTCCACATCCAGGAGAAAACCAGCAAGTAAATATGAAGAATGAGGTGGTTAGTGAATTTCACCAGTGCAATAAGTACTTAGACAATGATGCAAAATCTCAAGAAAGACCATGTCATCTGGATCTTCAGCAGAGAGAAACTAATTCTGATGTGCAAAAGAGCAGCTCTGCAAAACCTGTAGAAGCCAGTAAGAATCAGATGCTGACTCAGGAAAGTCAAGTGAGAGAGAGTCAACCAGCAACTACTGAATGCGCTAATACTGATTTACTTCCAGGTAATGTACAGAAATAGAAACATTCAGTCATTCAAAACCAAATTAATAGGGAAAGCTTTGGCAATTTGTCTGGGATTGAATCCTGAAGTAATTTTGGCTGAAACCATATTTAAGTATTTTTAAGTATTTCACTTGGGTAGGGAATGCTTGTCTGTTTGAAATATCCGTCAATACCCTGCTGTTCAATGAGAAACTTGACTACAAGAAAAGAGATTTCCTGTAATGCTAAAAGAAAGATTGGATGCAGTTGTCTGTACTTCAGTTATTTTTGATCCAATCTAACATTGACAGCATCAGCTTTTGATGGAATCCTAGTATTTGTTTTGTCTGCTTGACAATATAGAGTATGAATGGGATGTGCAATAACTAAAGTAATAACCTTAACTAAAGCGCACTGAACTGTTTACCTGAACAGCTATATGCATTATTGTTGTAATTTATTTATTTATATACTATATACAAATTTGGATCATTCTCCCACTGAATATAACTGAATATTTGCCATATACACCAGTGGGAGCAGGTTTGAACTGCTTTAGAGCTTATGAGATGTCTAAAATTCTAAATTTTACCAGTAAAAGGTTATTTCCTAAAGAGAGATTATACTTAGAACTGATGCTTATATACAAAAAAAGTTCTAACTTGTTTCATGTAGCTAGATGAATACTTGTCTAGTTTTGTGTTTTGTCTTCTTTATATCAATAATTCAGTCTGTTTATCCCATCAAAAATATACAATAGTGTTGATTACAACTATTGTGTATTTGAGAGTAATGAAACACTGATGATGATCTATGTTCAGCCAGACCACAGAACAAGAAGACATTAAAAGTTGTACTATTTTTTTAAGTTTGCTTGCCCTTGCCTGCAGCTGCCCTTGCATGTGCAATGTAGAAATAAGCCTGTGGATAAACAATTTTGGTTTTAATTCTCTTCTAAGCTGACATAGCTTAAGTCACCATTCAGTAATCATTCTCTTTTAATTCCCTCTATGCACCTCCTGGTCTAAATTTAATTTATGTAGTAAATGAGAAATTTCATGTGCATTAAGTGTATATTTACATTGTCATTTTCTGTATCAGAAACTTAATTATGGAGGTTATTGTTAATTACCAGTGGTGATTGCTGCTTTAACTTAATTTATAAATCATACTTTGTTTTTTATATAGGAAATAAATGCCTCAAATTTTGTCATTTTTGTATAACCTTCCATCCCCCCCTTTTTTAACCTGATTGGATTGTCCTTCCTGAATGAATTAAATTTTGCTCTACACAGCCCTGAGGGGAGGATCATCTACAATTTTTACATTGTACAGTATTGTGAATTATTTCAGGAGACATAGATGATTATGACACAATGGCACAAACCTGCATGTATGAACATCGGCCTTCAAAAACCCTTTCTCCAATATATGAGATGGATGTTGGAGAAGCAATTGAGCAGAGGATGGATTCAGAAACAGCAGTTCTAGACATGGATTTTGAAGATCAACAGTTTGCAGAACAGGACTGGACTCTACTCAGGCAATTGCTATCTGAGCAGGACTCAAATATAGATTTCAAAAACTCTGTTCCTGAAGACCTTAACTTAGCACAATGTCTTATCAATCAGACACTGTTTCTGGCACGAGATGGTTCGAATCCTCAGGGTACCTCACAAGTTGACACATTCAGTAGGTGGACTGAGCTCATGTCTCCACTTGACGACTCCTCAGCAAGCATTACAGTGGCAAGCTTTTCATCTGAAGACTGTTCGTCCCCTCAAGGGGAATGGACAATTCTTGAACTGGAAACCCATCATTAAGGTTTCAGCTGTTTGCAACTGAACTCCAACCCATGCCCCAAATCTATTTTTGCTGAGTTGTTTCCATACCATAATGAAATACTGCATCAGTCAAGAACGAGCAATTCTTGATATGAGGCAATCTTTCTGATAAAATGAGGTAAATATGTTAACTTATCATCTAGATTTAATCACAAGTACAATAATTTTTCAAGACTTAAATGTATGTCTTTTCTAAAAATGAACTTGAGCATGTATTTTCTAGAATTGTTAGAAAAACTAGATAACATGAAAGAAAAGTCTGGGTTTCTGCCCTCTCTTTTATCTTCTTTTTTGACATTTAATGTTCTCATTGATCAAAAATTTAAAGATGAATGCACTATAGTACACCTATTCCTCTCCTTTCCCCCTCTCCCCCCATGGTGACTTCATTTTACAACAATAAAGATTTAGAATGGTTGTGTCAAAAGGTGATGTGTGCCAACACTACTTTAAATGACAGAAAAACATACTTATATTCAAAGCAAATGTTTCAATCTGACTCTGCCTTGGGCCTTGTTAATATGAGCAGCTTGCTTAATCTGTTTCTTCCAGATTTGATTTTTGTATTTTGGTTTGTTTTGTTTAGAAGTTTTCAATAAATTTTTTTAATTGCATTTTCTTCAAATATAAGACTTCAAAGGGTCTGTGCTGTACAAAGACCACTGTTTCTTTCACGAAAATGCACATATTTAAGTAAATATTTCAAATGGCATAGTGCATGAATTCAAAGGAGTTGGTAGAATGTTGCTCCTGCTCTAAGAAACAGCATGTCTGATATCTCCAAAAGTACATCTGAATCTGAAGTTGTGGTCAGTGTTAATCTGAAGTCTGATGTTAACTAGAATTACCTTCAGGCATTAATTAATTACACTTGCATGTTCTCATGCTGAAGTATAGCAAGATTCTCAGGAATTTGGTTTGTGTGTTTTCATAGATGCCACATTTTTGGGAGTGGTAATAGGATTATTGCATCTTCATTATTATCTCTAGTGTAGCTTTTATAAATTGAGACTAAATGTCACAATAACCTTTCTTTTGACTCAGAGTGAAATAGGATATACAGATCATTTTGCTGCTTTTGGCTCTTTGGCTGTGGATAGGACTGATTATTGTCTTTTCTGATTGACAGGGGAGGAAGGAGTGAGAAACTCCTTGTAATTCTTACCCAGTCAGTCAGAACTCCTGAAAAATACAGGGGTTTTTTTCCCTGCAAAGGTTGGACCCCCCTCAGATGTCTGCATTATGGAAACAGTAGTGCTTGTCTTTCACACAGCTTAAAATCTAAAAAAGAAGTAGTCTACCTCCTCTTAGTCATTAACAGAAGTGCCTTCAGAAGTGAGTGCCATATAGGAGTAAAAGGCTAAGTAACATTCTATTTTAGTTGGAACTATAGGAGTACACAACTAAGCTGACTGTAACCACTAATAACACGGTCAGTTCTGCAAGCTTTTGCACAGTTCCAGCAGTGCACCTTAACCTGACAAACTTCATTTCTTTTTGTTCACAGGCAGAAACTCAGTTCTGTGGAAATATGAACTTGCCTTAGTGTATGATTAACGAGGTTATGACTTTGGATTTGACAGAATAAAGATC
Organism: Pyrgilauda ruficollis; assembly: GCF_017590135.1. Lineage (NCBI taxonomy): Eukaryota > Metazoa > Chordata > Aves > Passeriformes > Passeridae > Pyrgilauda > Pyrgilauda ruficollis. Next base: position 3,162,485 of record NW_024527710.1, on the reverse strand, counting down.
TTTGAGGCAAATCATTTATCTAGCAAGGAATTTTGTTGAATTACTGATACATAAGTAATGTTTCATTCTCAAAATGAATGGAGGAAGAAATTTATCTTGTTCTTTAATATCAAGGTAAGGGAAAAAAAGGAAAACCTTCCATTCTGTCAGTGGAAGGCTCTAAACACGTGGAAGGAAAATGTTCAGTCTCATCATAAAAATCTTTCATCTACTCTTTTAACAGTAGGATAAATACTCTGAGATACTGTAATTCAAAATACTATAAATGTAATATTCTGTATTTAACACAGTCTTCATATTGAAGGAGTTAGAACCAGCTTTAGAAGTGCAAAACATCAAGAAAACCTATTTTTCACCTTCAGTGTTTACAAGATACATCAGTAGGAGATAATCTTTTGGGTAAAATAGAGAACTGTAGTACTGGCCATAGGAAAAGATGAAGCTCAAGGGAAGCTCTTACAGCAGGCCAAGGAATAGTGTTTTTTAGTGTCTGTGAAAGTAGAAGTTGTCTACCAAAAAGTTTAATCAGCTTTAAAATCCTGATGATATTCTGACAATGGGCATTCACATGTTAAACCAGATGAAGTGATGGAAAGGAGAAGTGACAGAAAGTGAAAGAAGGGATCCTTTTGTCTATTTTTTGCTTTGCCCATATTTTTAACTTCTTACTGAACTGATAAAGTGACACTGAAAATTGACACAAAATTTAAAGTGTATTGTATGAAATACAGTCACATATAGGGTTTTTTAATGGTGGTTTTTGTCTTTGCATTTACTTTTTCAGTTGTATCAAAATTAAATTAGCTTCTCTCTTCAAGTCCTCAATGCTGTTGTTGCAATTCCTTTAACAGTTTTGCAGCAGAGCACTGATTAGGATATGGTATTGTTCACTTGGTACAGAGGCAGCCATAGAATTCAGCTTCCCACAGCCAAACAGCGTCTGCAGAAGTAGCAGGAATAGAAAGTGGTATTGTTTTTAATTCGCGTTACTAGAGCGCCTGTGAGGCTTAATCAGACCAGCATCCCACTGGCTAGACATTGTACAAACAAAGAGCAAAAACAAAGACTGCCCACAGAGTGGTCAGAATCCAAGATAAGACAAAACACAAAAAAAAATGCACATGAATGGAAAAGTAAAATAAGAGTGTCAATATTTGTCTAGCTGATTAGCAATGGTTTCAGCACATCACCAGTTTAAATAGTCATTTTTTCTCCTGTATGCATTACAAGAAGGGAAAACTTTAGGGTGAGATTTGAAGGCTGGATAACAATGGAGCTGGAAGAATGTATAATCCTGACCAGCCTTACGTGCTGCCTAAACTGTTCGACCCTGACCGCATTCAGGGAAATGTTCAAGTTTTAAGCCAGGTGTAGGTAACTATTTGTTTAATAGTATCAGTCACCTGAGTTCTTTGGAAGCCTTCTCACACCTCCTGGCAGTGATTTTATCACTGTATTTGCCTCTTCTCCAAAACAGGAGAGAATGGAGTCAAGGTTTCTTTGAAAACTTGACAGAGAAACAAAGGTGGTGCCATGGGCTCCAAGTGAATAGTGATGATGAGGTCCTGAAAGAGCTCTAAAGCAAAGACAAGGCAGATAGATACATCTGAGGAAACAGTGAAGGGGTGTCAGTGAGGAAACCAAAACGATGGCACAGTCAGAATACTGCCCTTGCAGTAGTATTTGGCGCAAGAGCAGTGAAATTGATTTGTTGAAGCCCGAGAAGACCAGGCTGCAGTTAACAGGTGCAAGTGACAGCACACCTGAGACTGTTCTGTGAATGGGCAAAGATGTCTGTATCCTACAGAGAGTAACTACACATTTAGTAAACTATTAGTGAAATTTAAAGGAGAGGACATGGCAATCAGTCTCAGATAATGACCCTGATTTAGCCTACCTTGAATGACATGTTATGAAGGTGAAAAATAAGGAAAGATGTTTTACATGTATGAATGTATTAAGTTTAAAAAAAGACTAGACCTCCAAAAGTGGTATCTGCAGGCATAATTACTTTTTTTTTTTTTCTCTTGGAAAGTTAGAGTCTAATCTGGAGAAGCAGCTCTGCAGATAATAGCTAAAATTATATTTGTGGAGTAAGTCACCAACAGACATACTGCAGACAGACAAGGGAAGGCCAGACACTTGGAACCATACAGGAAAGGCAGGAGGGGGGAAGTTCTTCCTAATAATCTATTAAAAAATAAATTAGGGAAACAAAGGAAATGAAAATATGGAGGCAGGAGTCAAATGAGGATGAGAGGATTTAAGGAAAACTGAATCACTGGCATCACTGAACATAGCCCACAAGGCAGATGAGTATAAAATACCAGTTCTGAGGTTGATTATGAGGGTGTTCTCTAGGGGCTATGGTCAAAATGAGAGATTGGCCCACAGAGTCAAAGGCAACAGGACAGTACAGTCTGTTTGGTAGAGCCTGACCGAACTGCAGGAAGGAAACTGAGCCTAACCCCTAGGAGAGAAACAACAGTTAGAAAAGCAGATGAGTTAATAATATATTTCGGGTTGCTTTTTCAATGCATGAGATTATACCATGTTTAGGTAGTGTAGCAAAAGAAATGCAGAGGCTGAGACATACAGTGAAGATCAGAAGAGATAAGTAAGCATGAAATGAGATCAGCAGGCAGTCTGGACTGCTACAAGTGATCAGATAAATGCATAAAAAAACCAGACATCTGCTTTTGTGGTATCAGGGTAATGGAAAGGACACTTCATAAATTCTTAAGTTTTTCCCTTAGAAAAGCTTCCTCCAGAATCAAATAATTACAGTAAAAACATAGCAATACAGGAAAATGTAGGCTTGAACTGACCTCTAAAGGTCTGTAGTCCAACCTCCTACTAAAAGCAGGGGTAACTTCAAAGTTAGATGGGGTTCTTAGGGCCTCATCAATGGCCATAGCATATAAAATGATAATAAAGTCAGCAGGCAGAAACACAATACTCATGGGAAACAGATAGTTGAGATTAAACTAGTCTCATTATAATAAAACTACTTTGTGTGTCATTGGAAAATCTTAGTAATTGAGTACAAGAAATATGGTTAGCTTGCAATATTTTAAAGTTCTGGATGTTATGTGACTGAACTGTACATGTTTAATAATCTTATTCCATACTTTTTAAGGTTTTTTATTATTTCAAATTATACTCAATTTTTGAGATGGCAAATTTTATTATTATTTTGGAAGAACTAGGGCTAGAGAACTTCCTATATTTCTCCCAAAGACTATCCCTAGGATGTGTTCCCCTAGCATTGTCTATCAGTTTGTTTCAGGGAATATGATTTTAAAAAAAACCCACATACCTGTTCTAGGTACATACTGTAAGAGACTATTTTATATATATTTCAATATATATTATTGCCATCTGGAAAATAGTAAGTAGCATGCTAATTCTACTTTGCTCCAGAAAACCTAAACCTTTGCATGATGGAATTAACAACTGCTCTCATATTGTTCATCTGTTGCTGAGAACCAAGATATTTAGGAATTCATTATTTTGCTTTCACTAATGTCAAAAAAAAACCCTCTTTTTGACCTCAGGTGAATGAGGTTCAGGACTTGTCTATAATGATGCATGTACTAGAAATGCTATTTTTCCAATATATATATTTTGTAGTTTTCTAGTTTTATTCTACTAATAACATTGTACAATTGTAGGTATGACAAATTACAGCTAGAAAGACTTCAATTTAGGAGTCATAATTGTATGCATTCTGTTAATATTTCATGACCGGGGTGATTTAACATTTTTACATTGATGGATGACATTCTTGCCAGGACTACATAGGAACTGAGGACAGAAGATAAAATGAGAAGTATTGCAGCTTTATTACAACAGATGATTCTCTGGAAATGGGCTTTTAGATCTGAAATCAAATATAATTAGAAGCTTTCATCTCTTGCAGAAAATCCATACTGATTTTCATCTTTCTCTCGTGAACAAAAGCTATGTGTGATTTTTTTTTTTTTTAAATAAGCTTTAATGTTCAACTTTGGAAGAAATACAGCTCAAATGGCTTCTTTAGCTAATTTAAAACCTAGCTTCTTCCCACTGACAACTACTGTGTGTTTAAAGAAGCTAAACCTGTAATAGAAAAGTGATTTATCTAAGAACTGGATATCAGCTGGGGAAAAATACTGAGTTTGGTAATTTTTTTACAAATCTGTTTTTTTACATTTGATAACTAAAAGCAGAAGAAGCTATACAGAGCAGGTGTGCACACACACCTGTTTATTTCTTGCATTTGACCTTCCTTTCATACTTCTCTTTGCAATCTGCACTGTACGCTCCATTAAGCCACAGTTCTGCAAACACAGAAGTGAATCCACAGCCACATCTGCAGATTGGCTTTCAGCTTAACATTCTCTTTTCAGAGAGGGTAATGGAGCTGACACTGGGGGCAGGCACTGTGCATGCTTGTGTTTTTATGCAGTACTCAACTTAATGATGTTCTAATCCTGATGAACCATCTAGATGCAGTTAAAGTATGAAATAATTAATAACAGAATTCCATTAAATTCCCTCCCTGTTCTCCTTAAATGACTGCTCAGAAGACTGTCCAGTTAGAGAAATCAAAGTCCTAAGAACCTAACTTTTTGCATTACATGCAACCTAAGTTCTTTCTCTATTGCACTGTAAAATATGAATACATGTCTTCAAGAACTCAAACCTCAATATCTGGAGGGGCTGACTATAACTCAGTAACTGGATACATTTAACAAGGACATTGATGGTCAAAACAGGATTTGTATACTTAGAGCTCATGACTGTTAACTGGACTAGAGTGTGTATTCTGGTGAACCTGAACAGTGTGCACAAATTTGGGTCTGAGCCCAATTACCCAGGTAGTCCATCACACTTTGTATCTATGTACCTGATGAGATTCCTTTCTCAGCTTCCACTGAAGTTAGTGTAAGTGGTATCAGATGCATGTTTATGAAGATGACATTATTTATGTGTCTGGTCAGAAAAACTAGTTACTGGAGTAAAAATCTTGGCCCATGTACCTTAAATGTATAAAACATTTTTGAGCCTGATCTCACCAACTTAATTCAACCTACCATATCCTCACCTATGCAATCCTTATGTAGGAATTCTTGCCATTTTATTACAGTTTTACTTAATGAAATAATTTTTGTTCTTCACTTTTTTAAAAACCCTCTTTTGAGTGTGGCATGACATCCTGCCAGTAGAGTTATATCAGTGTGCTTAAGATCAATACAGATAGGATGAACTCTGTGTACATGCCAGATTCAGTGTAGGTAACATAAAAGCATCGTGTGACTTTGATAAAATTAGGTAATATCCACGAACAAGAGACCCACCTCTAAGTCTAACTTCCTGCCTATAACAAAATCTCCTGTATCTGTAGAGAAAAAAAACCCTTCAATCTCTATTTTCTGGATTATCATGTTCTAGTAACCAAGATTAATCTAATATATGTATAATGGGATGCATATGAAGAAAAGTTTGAGTCACTACCTGTAGTCCATGGCTTTATGGTCCTAGAATATTTTGACCACTCAATCCTGTGGAGGGGAGGATGTTAAGCTCTCAAACTGAATGCTTGCATGTTTCCCACCTGCCTGCTTTCCACACCTAGGTAACGAGCTTGGGCCTGAGTAATCCTATTTTGAAATTATTTCTTGTCAACGTAGTGTTCTGTTTCAAGAATATCTGTATGGTTGCATAGTCCCACAACCCTTCTTCCCCATGCTACATCCTCAAGGTTCTTAGCTGATTTCTGTATGACAGAAAATAATAAATCCTATGTGTAAGTTAAATGCTGAGTCACTGTACTTCATTCAACTTGTGGACTGCTGACATGAATTTTTATTTGTGCTCTGTAAATGGCAAAAAAAAAGGTTACTTTCCTTTACCATCTGTTTAGTGAACCTTCACTCCTTTTTGTCCTTTAAAGGAAAATACTGATTTTTCTATGATTGTGTCATCAGAGAACAGGACAGTTGATACACGTCTGATGATCGACAATCAGTTTTCATATAAAAATACAGAGAGGAAGATACCTATGTAACAGTCCCACAATATCAAACAATGGTGCTGATGTAGAACATACAGGATATGGGCCAGAAGAGCATAGAGAAACACTAATTTGATGATAGATTTTGCCTTGTCATAAATTAGTTATTCATTCAAATGCTTATGCCATTATCTTCATCATAGGGGAGTTGTTGTCCCAAGATGTTTCTATTCTTGCCTAAGTGGGGTTCTGTACTCTGCTTCCAGGAAATATTTGATATGCTGCCAGACCAGCCCTGTTCTTTCTCTCTTCTGCAACTTCACCTGCATGTGAAATGCACCATGTAGGTATGTAGGAAAGAAAGGCTTCTGAGACTAAAAGCTAGGACTAGCCAAATGTCAGAAACTGTCACAGCAGAGATAACAGTAAGTAGGAAAATAGCTTTCCTCAGAAGTCCCTTTTGGGAAAGGAAACTGCTGTGGAGGAGAATGCTCTGAAGAACACACAATTCAGAAAAATCTATTTTCTTTGAGTCTCAGCTCTACTTAATGAGTGATCTGACATTCAGGCTCAAAAAAAAAGAGAAAGCTAAGTCATTAAATACTCAAATGGTCTTGCAGAACAAACTTCTACCAGAACTGTCCCTCGGGCAGAGTCCCAGGGGCTCAGACTTGTAGCAGACAAGCATGAGGCCAGGGCAGCTCTCACACAGGACACGGTGCAGGGTCCAGGTCCATTCTGCTCAGAACGGGCCCTATTTTTATTTCAAAAACCAGCTACTGTCAAGTGCACATGACAAGCAGAAATAGTTTCCAGTATAAATATTTGCCAACTGTAATTAAGCCACATAATTTACATAAGTAAATATATAACAACTGGAGTCAAAATACTGATAGGAAGCATTTTCTGTTAAGATGTGGGTTTTTTCCTCATTGTCCCACACTTACCCATCATTGTACTTTGATGCTTCTCAAGTGATATTCTGAGTTCGGGGATGTCCAACTTCATGCACAGTAAGAGACTATGAGGGAAAAAAGGTACCCATCAGGAGACTAAATCCAGTATTTGTATTACTTTGTAATTACATTTTTAAAAACACATAAATGAAGTTAGTTTCTTGTTGTTATTTTTAAATGCCCTAAAAAGTGAATAAAAAAAAAAAGCTCTTCTTGACCAAGTGGAAATGTTATTTCCTCTTACATGATTAAAAAAGAAGCTTCAGCACACTATTTCTTTTTCACTGAAAGTGGTGCTGTCTCTTGCTTTCGCATTTTTGTCCTGTGAAACTTCTATGTTTATATAACTTCTATAGAAAATAACTTGGCCTGTTCTTACCCACAACCAGCTGCAGAACCCGCCGCCCACACGAACATTCCGTCGAGCCGCGGGTTCCGGCGCCGCGCGGCCGCTCCTGAGGGCTGAGCCGCAGGCCTGGGGGTGAGGCCGGGCCCCGCTCCCGCTTTGCGGCCTCCGGGCTCCAGCGCTGCCCCAGGACGGGTTCGGGGCGGGAAAGGGCTGAGGCCGGCATGGGGAGCAGCTGGCACAAAGGCTGAGGGGAACCTCCCGGCCTCCTCTCGCTCCTGCCTGTGCTCCGCTGGTTTTTAATGAGCTCTTTAATGTGTCCCTGTGCTTCAAACAGCTCACCTCGTTAAGTGGCGGGAAATATTTGTCGTCTCTCTTTTCCCAAACTTTTCAGAAGTGACACCTCAATGCGGAGCTATTAAACCGCTGAAAGATGGCAGAAAGCTGCGGGCAGGAGCAGACAAGGTGGATAACGACGGTCATTATGAGCACAGCTCTGCAGGTAGGATAGCCCTTGTCAAGGCCAGCATCTGGCTCTCTGGGGAGGCTGAAAGAATTTCCTCTATTCGATATATGGAAATATTTTATTCAATGTCAACAAATACAGTTTTTTTCAGGATAAACCTGATATTAGTCTGAAGCTGGTTCTATCAGAAAACTAGTTATTTTTGTGTGCAACTGTATTTTCTCCTAGCTACTTCCATATCTATTTAGTATTCTTGTCACCTGCTCTTCTGAGTTACACTGCTTTAGGATATTCTCCTGACTCATCGTTTTTGCACTGCACTGATGCCTCTTTCAGTTTGCTTTATAAATAATTCCATCAGAAATGTTGCTGAATTTTTTCTGAATTTCTCCCTAAATACTTTAATTTTTCCTATGCAGTATCAACATTGGGGTAGACAATTACTCTGTAAGTACATAATTAAGTTTAAAATACTGAGTCTTACAGATATTACTACATATATTTTATCTGTTAACATCAGAAGCCTCGACTCTGTTCCCAAGTAAAGTGAAAGGGTATGTCAAGGAGCTGGTAATTAGCTTCTGCAGCTGAGGCCAATTTCATGCCAGCTGGCGAGAATTTAGAGGCAAGAGAGTTTTGATTCACAAGCTAGGATGTCTTATGCTGGCTTGGCTGACAAGGTTATCACCCCATCTCCGCTGTGTAAATGAGTGAACTGTGTTGAAGTAATTCCTGAATCACCTCACTTTAAAGCCTATACGTACTTACCTGCTCATTTTGGAGTTCACAGCCTGTAAACTGTGCATGTTTGTGCCATAACACAGTGGGAGGAAATGGATGGCAGTGATTTCATCAGCTATACCAGCATAACTCACTCTTATCCCCAGCTCTACTCAAAACTACTGCTCTTAGTAAGGTGTCCTCATAAACAAAGCAATGAAGGTAATGAATACAAATCCAAGATGGCTTTTTGTCACAGCATATATCATAGTTGAGACAGCCACAATACACAGAGTATCACCATACAATTACAGAAAGCTTTAAGCATTCACCCAAAGAGAGTAACACCATACCACATCAGAAGGCTTCAGGTACCTGCCCATACATGGCACTTCAGAAGGCTGCAAGCTCTGCCCTTCTTGCTCTTTGTCCCAACCTTTTATCCCCTCATGCTGATGCAGTGCACCTGTGTGCCCTCTGTTCCTTCGGTGGTTGCTCAGTGCCCCTGGGCACTCCATGGCTCATTGCTGTCAGTGCTGCTCACCTGCTGCTCACAGCTGTACCCACTGGGGATGAGGCTGGGCCCAGCCCCACTCCCAATTACCACATATTGTGTGCCTACAGCTTTTCTGCATCAGTTTTGGTTATGAGCTATCATTTTCATATAGATGTTATTTATATTTGTACAATAATTCAGTAGTAGCTTTGAAGCTGAGATTTTTTTTGCAAAATGTAGCTAAACCTTACAAGCACTTTCCACTGAGTGTACCCTTTCCAGACCAATTGAAAGCGTGACATTTCTGGTTAATGTCTCCTTCAAGGTTCACTTGCAATCCAGATTTTCTGTTGTACTCTTCCACTAAATCGTGGCACTTCCCTATGTAAGCAGGCTGGCTGTGTTTTGAATGGGTAGGTTAAAGAACATGTTATTAGCTAAAAAGTCTCAGTGATTTAACCTTTAATATATGTGCATTCGTGCAGCTTCTGTGGAACATACTGCAGAAATGCTTTTTGCAGGCTGAAAAATACATCCAAACACATTCCATTCTGTAGATGATTATGCTGCATAGTGCAAAGTTCTACTTTTCCTGTGTGGATTGCTTTCTGTCAAAAAGCTTTAAAGAAAATCATGTCCCATACAAAATTTCTGAACGATTTTCCAGCTGAGATGCTGACATCTGTGAAAATAATGCAGCCTAATTAACCAGGGTGATAGAAACACGCTACTGTATGATCCTCACTACTGCAAATCCTCTTTTAGCACACCTTACCAAAACAGACTGGAAAATGTTTGACCTTCTTTATTCACTATGCAAGAGTTTCCTAAGACAAACTGAACATACACATACATAATTGTTATTCAGTTTGTAACTTCCAATCAAATACTTCAAAACTGATCATGTTTAACATTTTAGTACGTTTTTTAAGTGGAATAAGAAATACTTTTTGAACAACAGTGCTAAAGGTCTAGCTATAGTGGTCCTGCTGATGCTTTAAGAATATTTCTAACTTGTTGGCTGAAAACTTTTCAAAATAACCTTTTAAAATTTATTTAGGATCATGAAATTTCTACAGTTCTGCAGAGACAACAACACCGAGTTCGATATTCAGAATCAGTGGAAACTGGATCTGTGATTTTTCCTCTTTCTGGTACACTACTTTAAAGTTCATGCTTTTAAATGATAAAATCCAAAGTACAGAGTCAGGGCAGCCATTTAGTTGTGGGCTACACTAAATTGAATGAAATCTACCTTGTTGGGATGTTGTGCAGTAGTGGAAGGAGTTGTGCTATGATTGTATGTAAATCAGAGTGTGAAACAGATAATGTTGGGAATTAAACACTCTCACTGTATTTTTTTTTTTTTTTGGACATGTTATAGAACAGCTACATGAGATTTGGTGATCATCAGCTGAACTGTTCAGTAAATTTGTGTTATAACTGAGCAAACATGCTAAATGCCACAAACATGTAAGCTGCCATCAAGATCTTTAGTATACATGGCTGTAAATGTAAGAGTGAACCAACACCTTGGGCTTTCAAATTCCAAGTTGAATTTGCACAGCTAGTAGTGGCAGAGGAGGCGAGAAAATGATTATTTGAGTGGATTTGATTAGGAAGTCACTGAAATTGTAAACATGAAACAGCTGCTTTTCCTTTTTAGAGCAGAAGATATTCTAGACATGTAGATGAGATACTTCAATTTTCCTGAACTCTAAGGACTAGCACAAGTTGACATAGACTTTTGTATGCTCAGGTGTTAATCCTCCTAAACCTCAGCCTTAACTTTCCCTTTCAGAACAACTTAAGTTGACAGCTATACAAGTTAATTTTTCATGGCAGACAGTTTAGCTAACTTTTTAAGATTTTACAACTGTTTCTTTCATTTAGAAACAGGACTTCCTGAGCTTTTCAGTCAGGCTTTGCATTTGCCCCAAATTCATTCCATTATAGCAGTTGCTTGTTCCTGAAGCATGTGCTCTCAAAGGCATTCAGATGTGTCTACTTTGAGTAGATGGAATAGCTGGTGGTTTTTTGATGTTAAGGTAGAAAAATAACCTGAGACATTTTTAATTTTATCTTAAAACTGCTAGGCATCACTGGCCAAATCTCCCTGTCAGAGATGTGGAAATTCATTCGTGTTCTATTCCATTGTGTTTCAAACTAATGGTTGCTTCAAGAATTACGCTTTCCAGTTTGTGGTGAGAACTTCATCCCATTACTGCCATGACCTGTACACTTACAGCAATTTCCTCAATAGGCATTGCATTTATACTGTCAGACACTCAAGACTTGCTCAGGACAGGGGAAGAAGAGTTTTCCAAAAGAATTCAGAAGTTCATAAACATCCATCGGAACAGCTTTTTGGTTTTGTCAGCTGCTCTTCATGGACCAGAAGAATGGAGTATCATATTCAGCATTCAGAGAAGGTACGATTTCAACATCAAACTGAACTTTATATTGCTAAGAAGAAATGAAATAGCAGTCTTGGATTTGGAAATATTATTTTAGGAATAAATAGGACAAGAGACAATGGACAGAAACTGATGCACAGGAAATTTCACCTGAACATGAGGAAGAACTTCTTCACTGTGAGGGTGACTGAGCACTGCAGCAGATTGCCCAGAGGGTGTGGAGTCTCCCTCACTGGAGATATTCCAGAACCATCTGGATGCAATCCTGTGCCGTGTGCTCTGGGATAACCCTGCTTGAGCAGGGAGATTGGAGTTGACACACTATGGTTCTTTCCAACCTTACCCTTTGTGAATTATTTCAGGAATACACAAATTTTATTTTACTGATGCACTGTAAAAAATTTAAAGCATTTGTTTATTAATAGCAAATAAAAAATACCAAGCGAATCAATCTGACATATCACAGGTAACAAAAGAGGATGTTACTCAAAACATATCAAATAAGATTCCTTTCAGTCACTTTAGGGCTATGTAGTATAACTTTTTTTTTCTAATTGGAAAATTAGACAATTTTCTTAGCTCTATAACCTTATTTTCATGGTAATTTTCAAAATAGAGCAGGCAAGTTTATGTCATGAGAAAAGGCTGTATTGTAAAGTGCAGATTTTTAACCAGCTTTTCAAATGTTTACTTGGAACAGTGTCTGTTACACTGTGCTAGAACAATTAAATAATCAATGTTATTTTACACCAAAAGTATAAAACTATATTAAAACTGGTTTGTTTAAAACTTTTATCTCTAACTTCTAATGTAGGAGTCTGAAAACCTGCATATTTTAGTACATACCAGCTGACAACAGTGATCAGACTGTGCTCCATGCTTGTAGTCAGAACTATTTTCTTGTAGGTACAGTGGCCCTAACTGCAGTTGATTGTCACTCTTGGCCTCAAAGAAGTGACTATTCTAATGAAGTCTTTGATCTTTACCTCCTTAAGTAACTAGCACCAATTCCATTAAATCCTGGGCATACTGCCAAATGCTGATGAATAAAGAGTGTATGAGATGAAATGTAAGAAATCTATTACCCGTTTGTGAAAATGTTATAAATTTTCATGAGAGGTTTTAAAAGTTCAGCCACCATTCAGCAAGACCACGTTATTCAGGTGATGGCAATGCTAAATCTCAGTCTACTTTGTGGTTATGAACAGTGGGTTTTGTGCACATGCTGATGACTAAAATGTGATATTTTGGAACTGTATTCCATTTGGCAAGTCAGTAATTTTATTAAAATTTTTTTTTCGTTGCAAGCAATATCAAATTGATGTTGACAAAGGACAATTACATACATATATTTAAATGCATGTGCTTTTTTTATTACCTGGTAGCTTGAAGTTCTGCTACTGTTTGTAAATCACTGACTGAGCTTCTCCTGGAGGGACTGAAAGTTGTGCCATGTTCTTTGAAACTACAAGCCACCTGTTGGATTTGTTAAAAAACAAAGCCCCTTAGTATTGTCAGGTTGTCTTCTATTACTGCTTCTTTTTGCTTATCTATGGTTTTGCTGCAGTTGGGGAAGGATTATTTTTTATTATTAACAAGAAAATTACAGGATTCTTGTTAACAACATGAACACTTTTGGGGAAGCTTTGCATAGCATGGGGGAAGTGGGAGAAAAGTAGTGTTTATCATCACAGATTAAATGAGCATTCCACAAAAACCCTTAGTACATCTGTATGGTGATTTTTAAATACCTTGGAGGAAAGGCCAGATGTGTTCAAATTACCAGTATTCTGTCTACAGAACACTAAATTTAGACCTGCTGTTATTGGAAGCAAAACTATTTATAGAAACAGATTTTCATGGATCTAGGTAAGTACATGTCATTGTTTCTTTGCTGCACTTTGTTCATTCATGCTTTGTTTAGCCCATTCTAGTATGAGTAAAATTGCATCAATTGATTTCCCTAATCACAAAATGCAAATCCAACCCTTGTTTCTACATCACATTTTAGCAAAACTCACCAGGGACCCGAGTGCCTATGCTTAGAGAAGGACTGGCACTGTAACATTTATTCTTGCTAATTAGAAGCAAGGGCAGACAAGTTCAGATGAGATACCTTACCAGCAGGAGGTCTTAATGTGAATGACTCCAAGTCATCAGACAGATTGCAGGGAAGAACAGGTGGCAGGCACAAGGGGAGGTCACAGGGGACTATGCAGCTGAGCAGCTGGGCACTTCATCTGCATTATTTAAATTCATTTTGGTTATTTCAAATTCCTCATTCTTTGTTGTGAAGTCCCTCTCCTGTTTAAGCTCTACAACAGAAAACAGCAGCAAAGGTAACATCATTGTTACACCACACTTAAGGTGCAATTCTTAGAGAGAGGCTCCGTGCTTGCCTAAGCTTTGATGTCTCTCCTCCATAATTCTCCCTGAATAACAACTCATGCTACTATTTTAAATCTTCAGATCCCCTCCTCAAGAATGAATGCATATTAATAACACTATTTATAGAGAGAAATAATTTTAGATTAAAGTATTGAGTGAACAAGTCTTTATATGAAAGTAGTGGAATTATCCCATTATCTTAATCGTGTCTGGAATACAGCTTTTATTTATAGTACATCACAAAGATTTAGTTCAAATTCTGAAGTATTTTTAGCAGTGTTTTTAGATACTTGGCTGTGTTCTTCCACAGCCATAAAAACAGCAAAACAACCCAAATATATTTTACTGCCACTGACAAGAGCCTTCAGCAATATCTCACAGAAGAGGGTTTAGCTCTCTCTGAATGTACACATGCTTAAGAAGTGCTGATTGATTGCTGAAGAGACCTTGATAAAGAAATGAGCCCTTCCAAATCCCACCTAAATAAGTGGTACAGAAATGGGACAGATGGCTTTACAAACAGCATGAATGCTGCACTTGCCTTTCAGAATAAAAGCAGCCTTCCCTGTAAGTAAAACTGCACACTGAAAGATGTTTACTTCATGTGGGAATGCTGTTTGAGTTTGAGTTTTATGGTATAACAAATTAAATAATATTCTAAAAGTAACCTTACTTATTTTGTTGTGCAGATTCCTGGGCAGCAATTTACGTGTAATACCAGTTCATAATCCTGCTGAAACTGTTAAATTAATGCTAACTATGGCTAAGGTAAGTCCAGTTGCATACACTTAAAAATATTAGTGTATTACTTGGAAAAGCCAAGAACTATAAAATATTTGGTTTTCCTTAATGGAACTTTTTAGGTTATACTGACCACAATCCATTAATACACTAAGGTAGGACTGGTGCTCTGATGCATTAGCTGAGTCTTTAAACTACTGTTAAAGCTAACTTAATAGATCTTAGTAGTATCTAAGAAAAGAAATTAGACATCTAAGACCTTGTCTGGCTCCTATTTACCATTAAGTTAGGATGTCTTCACTTACTGTTAACTCCCGTTGAGATACTATCACCTCTGTGTACAGCATTCCTGAACACCAACTTGAGAACACACAATTCAAATTTCATTGTTAAATAATTTTGCATTTCTACTGTTGGAAAAATAAAATGTTGAATATTCTATCACCTAAAAGCCACTGTGTTCTACTCATGTTATTTTTCTTTTCTCTAAGGTAACTTCCAAGCCACAAGCAGATGATACTCGTTGCAAAATAGAAATGACAAAAGCCCAGATAATAGAAAAAAGTCCAGTTTGGAAGATGCTTCAGGAGTACCAATCGCACCATAATTAACTTAGTATTTGGTTTTTTATTAATAAATAGAATGGCTACATTTTAAACAAAATATAGAATGTTCTTAAAAATATAGTTATATTTCAAAAGACTACATACAACATATGCATTTGGCATGAAAATTCGTATTAAATAGCTATACAATGAAAAATAGCATACTTGATACCAAATGTGCTTTTGAGGGAGGGAAAAAAAAGTGGTTTAGCTGCACAATAGGAAAGTCATCCTTATTTTTAACTTGGTTCTGACCTTAAAGGCTCATCTATTTATTAATAATTCCCAAAAAAATTTACTATATCTTAAGGAAAGCTGAACAGTTAAAGATAAGGATAATTAAAACAATTCAGAAATAGAGGTATCTCTAAAAGCAGCAGATGTATGTATGCAACCTTACACTATTTTTCAAACATAAGTGTTTTCTGCTATGTTAGTAAGTTCTAGCATTTTTTTGGCTCAGAGTTGTTTTTCTTTAAACCTGGTTTCCTTTGCCACAGTGTTTTTACTATCTATAGATAGTGTATTCTATAGTGTTAGCTATCTGTACCTTACAGTCCTGTCTGCAAATAGAGAAGCTTGTTTGTCAACATTAAAATGTGCTAATAAAAATACCTTTTGCTTAAACAGGGCTTTTTAATTAATGGTTCTTCAATCACTTGCTAAAAATCTTTGTAATTCACAATACCAGTCAGCAACTGTTATCCAACAAATTCTGAAAATTAAAAAAAAATAAACGCCTAACCATACCTCCTTGCCACAGAGAAGAACACACCTGGTTTTTTGTTTTTTTTTTTTTTAGTTTCTAAACTTAAGAAAAAGCATCAAATTCTGAAGAGGAATAAACAGACCATATCTGCAAATCACATGCAACAAGAGCAAAAGAAAATAAAAAAGAACAGCAACAAGACTTATGAAGAGCAGCATTTGCAGTTCTTCTGGAGGCCACTCTAAATTGCTCTTCCTTACAGGGCCATAGCCTCCCTTGCACCTGAAGTTTCATAGTCCAAATGATCTTGTCAGGAGTATCTTGATTCAGACACTTCAGCTGCCTTAACTATTCTCATCCATTACAGCTTTTGTTTTCACTTCAATGAGTTCTTCTACCCGAGCTAGAACACTTTCTATTAAGTCAAATGTGAAGAGAGCTGAGTGTAAAACCTGAAATGACAAGAAAGATGAGTGTTATTTTTGTTCTATTTTTTTTACCCATTTTACATTTACTTTTGTCTCTACATTGAAAAAAATGCACTCAGTACTTCAGAGTGATTGAAGAGAAGTGCAAACTCACTTGAAGCTGCATTCCAGTAGTCATGGCAGGCATCTTTTCCCCACTAACAGTTACAGAGCAAACTGTGTTAGAACTTTGTGCCTCTGTAAAAGAAAACATGAAGAAACCAACATGACCCTTAGAATTAAAAGAATATTTAAAAAATCAGGATTTCATGACAGTAATTGTTAAGAACAGAAATCTAGGGATTGACAAAACACGACAGACCTGAAGAGGAAGACAGTTGGAGTTAGATGATGTCTTTATACTTTGTATAACACAAATGCCTACATTACTGAACAGGCAAGATCTGCAACTGGAACTAATTTGATAGAGCTCACATGCTCTTCAAAAGGAAAAATAAATGTTATCTGGCCCAGTTTTAATACATTTTTAGTATTTCCACATCCAGAGAGATAGTAGGAGGTTCTTTAGCTTGACTTAATGAATCCAGACATTAAATACTTATTTTGTTAAGAAAAGGCTGCAGGCTTCTCTGTTATAGACAGATTACTTGCAGCAGGCTAAGCTACAAGGACAGGTCTGAAAAATAAGGGGAAAACCTCTTCCATTCAGACCACATATTTGAAATTCAGTGTAATGCTTACAAAGATTAAACACAAGGGAAGAAAGCTAAACCATTTACTGTTACAATTTAGATGTCCTCTCCCAGTCTCAAATTTCTTTATACTTTGTCGAAGGCTAGAGAATTGTAGAGGGACTTAAGAAAAAGCCTCCTGATTAATTTTGAAGGATTCCCTTTAGAGAGATATCCACAAGTTGTCTTGAGAAAAAAAGTCCCCTTCTTTGCCTCATAAGTACATAGTTTGCAAAGGAAGAGGATAAGACTAGGGGCAAAAAGCTGTATTGACATTTTTAGTAGCAGACACAAATTCCTTGGGCTATCTTAATTATACTGGAGACCATAAGGAACAGAGGATCTGACATACAGAGAGACTGCCTAAAGCAGCTACAGCTCTTGTGCCCCATGCAATGTGTCTGCTTAACCCAGAGCAGAATCTGATTCTGTGTGTCAGATTAAAAAAAAAAATTTAATGTATTTTTAAAAAGTGAATGTAATGCTTCAGGCTTTAGAGAGCACTGTGACTTATTTTTTCTCTTGTTAACCCTCCCACACCTGGTATGAAACCTAAGGGTTACGTATTCAGAGAAACTTAAGTTTCTCCTTTGTAACGTGAAAATCAAAAGTATAAATGCAGAACAAGTTCTGAAGGTCTTCATGTGACAGTTCTATCAGGTTTCCATAAGATTTACTAATGTGATGACAGATAAGTTCAGATAAGTTCTGACCAATTATGAAAATTTTTAATGCAGCAACTACTGAATTATTATTTGAAATTTGGACTAGTGGCAACAGTTAAATAAAACTTGATCTATGCAGCATTCACCAGTTCCTCATTTCCAAAGGATTACCAAAGTTTCTAGATATGAACAAAGCTAAGAACAAAAAACAAACAAAAACCAACCTTTTCTGTTTTCTTTCTTGTTTTTAATTTCTGCTTCATAATGTGCTCTTGACATATTGAGTCCTACACGCAGTGGCTTTAAGAAATTCTGCTCTATCTTGCCAAGTGTGGTCCACACACCAGTCTAGCCAAACAGAACAGAGAAGGTTACAAAACAGTTTCAGTGAAGCATTGCAATACTAAGCAACCTGGAGGGCAGGTTCTAGGCCCTTTCTCAGGCTAGAATCTCTACAGCAAGTAAATGGCAGTTGTAGGCGCCTCTCAGATAATTCAGCAGCAGAACAGAACAAATATTTAAATTAACATTCCTGAATTAACACTGTACTGTGATGCCACGGAAAGTTGTGATAAATATCATGCTTCCCAATTGTCTATATTGCATTTTAAAAGCACTGTAGGAATGTTACTGGATATGCTACTCTCCTATCCTTCAACACAGTAGCCAAAGTGACAACAAAATTCTCCCCAGTCTGACATGGGCAGAAAGAAGGAGTTTACAATAATGGCATTCAGGAAGCAGGAGGTGCAAGGAAAAGATGCTCAGAACCAAGGCTGTTCAGGGTTACAGAGAGGAAAATAAGCTTGGGTTTGCTACAAACTGCTGCAGAAGGAAACAAATCCAAAGACACAAAGGCTGCTTTGTATATAGGAGCCATTTATACAACTCCTGTCTTCAGGCAGTATCCTCAAAGGGCAGAATAAGGACAATAAAAAGAAAAATTTTCAATTTTAAATACAGTGAATCCACTAACGACAGTGGAAAATTCACCACATTTTAATACTAAATGACACAGTTAACAGTCCAAATAAGGACAGTAACTACTTCCACCAAAATGTGGCTTAAAAAAGGAACTTTCTAGAAAAATACTTATTTTTAAACTTGATTAATGAAAATGCTTGCTACACAGCAATCAAAATATCTGAACTGACGTGGAAGGAGGCATTTTCTTTCTGCCTCACTTGCACTGTATGAAGAGAGACAGGGAAGAAGTCAAGAAGAACTGACAGAGCCTAAATTTAAGGGAAAATCTTCAGAAGATGTGATGCTATTTTTTCCTCAAGCTGTATGAACATTCTTTTTGCCAGGTACTAGACAGCACTGTTAGAGCAGCTGAGAGCTACTACGTGTAGTTTTTTATTAATAATAAAAGAGGAATTCTTACTTCTCTTACAAAGCTATGTATTTACATGTAACTGAGGAGACCATTATGAGTACTTAAAATAGTAACCACCCCTTAAATATGACAAACAGATACAGTCTTACCAATATTAACTAGTTACATAAATAGTAAATTAGAAATGCAGCCACTGAAAGCTTTTCATTTTCATTACAGTTTTAGCAATCAGTACTCGTTATTTCACTGTTATTCTAATTAGATTAGTAACATTATTGGGCACTTACAAAATTTATTCCCAGATCTCAAATTAGTCTAAAAGTAGATCAGATTTTTTTTTTCTATTTTAGAAACTAGAAAATTATATTATTGTATTATTATTGCTCTAAAGATACCCAGTTGGTGGTTTGAGGGATACCAGCAAATAAATAAGCAAAAATAACAATTTCTTCATATGGGAATATTGGTTGGGTATGTGATTTGGTGGTGACATTCTCTGTTGTTATGGAGATAGATCACAGTTCAACAGGCAGAATAAAAGGATTAGTTTGTTTATAGGAACAGTATATATGCAAACAATTTCATCAAAACAAAGGACCAGATCACGTATTTCCTAATGTCTTAATAAAAGCATAATTTCTGGGGAACCAACCATTACAAAGAAAAATGCAAAACCCACGTTTTTTGAATCAAGGATAGCAGTGCTCATGTGAATCCACCTCTCAGCTAATCAGTCATTTTCAAATCAAATAGTACCTACTTGATTGTCACTTTCACAATCCTTAATGACTAAGTATCTCAGCAGATTCAGTGATGCCATAATCCTGTGAATTAAAAACATACAGATACCTATTAGCAGGATTATAATTTTAATTGTCCATTAGCCAGATGTGCTGGTATGGAGTATCCATCTGTAGAAAAAGCAACCACCCATCTTTTGAGCAGTACAGCTCCACCTAGAGCACTGTGTGCAGCGATGTCCATACAACAGTTCACACTTTGCAAGTAAAACTGAAGCTGTCATCAGATTGCAGAGGGAAAGAGTCCTCTCAGGAGACAGAACCTTATCACAGAATTTATAATATGTATAATACAGAATGTACAATATGTATCACTGCTGATCCAAAGTTGATTTGAAACTAGTGTGACAATTTTCTTTACTACTATACTGAAATTTTACTTTTGAGTGTGCTTTTAATTTTTTTTTTTTTTTGCTTTTGTTTTACCATATTTTGAGCAGAGATTATAAGTTGGTTTTTTTCCAGATAACAAATACAGTTAACCATCATACTTCTGGGCTTTTTAAGCAGGTGTGTGTCCATCTGGACATTATCTCCCCACTGATTTACAAGCCTAAGCATCATCATATTACTTATCATATAGGAAGACCTACCCTATATACACAAGATTTTTCAGACACATTTCAGTTATTTTTTATTATTTTTTATGCAATTATTTACTGTTCAGGGGGATCTGTAATCCTACTCATGAGATACTGGATTCCCAGTAGCAATCTCTGAAACTGCCTCAAAGATACCTTGCACCATAGGTTGCATCTAATTATTATTCCCCTCTATCATATTAGACCACACCACATTGCTTTTATTCCTTCAGCTGCTTCTGCAGAGAGCTGACAAACCATACATTCCTGAGGAAATACTGCTTTACCCATTAGTTATGTCATTTCACATCCCTGGGGAATGAAGGAGGACATCCTTTTTTATTGTTAAAAATTAATGCAATGGCATTGTGACATTCTCCTATGCAGAGGTGGTTAAAATAAGTGACCATTTCCATTTCTAGTTCCAAAACCTTAAAATACATTGATGTTGCCACCTCATTAATTACATGACAGCATACATCATTGTAGTAAGGTAGTTTAAAGTCTTTTTTAATAATGAAGAAAGAAGAAAAGCTTTTAACTGTGATTACAACTCACCTGTCTGAGTTTTGCAGAAGATCAGTCTCAGCACCTTCTGGAAGTGAAAGTACTAAATCTAGAAGGGAGATCAGGTGATATCCCGTAAACCAAATGTTGTCATACTCCTTCTGAAAAAAAAAACATACAAAAACTTCAGCTGAGTGCAAAATTTAGGTCTTAAATACTGTAACAATAACTTGCATAAAACAGAAAAGTTAAAAAAAATCAAACCCTGTAAGAAATGTTTTCTAATATTGACCCGTGAGTGAAGTTCACAAATCAGCCTCTTCACAATTTTAAAATTTTTTGTCTTTTTGACAGCCAGGAAAGAAATGGAAAAAATGTAGTAAGAGAATTCTGAAGCTGCATAGTAAAAAGTTAATCACTTCGTTTTAATTAATTTTCCAAACTTTCTGGTACAATTATTATGAGATTAAAATGGCTTTGATCTAACCCAGCCCTTCCTGATGGATTTATCATGTGCAAAGCACTCATAATAAAATGCTGTCATCATAAAAGCAAAGAAAAAATTAATAATTATATCTGAACTTTAATATTTGAATTATATTTTTAAAATAATGAACTGTGGGGATAAAACAATATACTGAGAAATTTCACTTTAAGACATAAATGTATTTTCAAGCACAGAAAAGGTAATAACTTCTTAGAAAAATACAATAAGATACTGAAATTAAAAATACAACTGTAAAATTATAACCTAAATAACCACAGACATTAAAAGACAAAATAATGTTTTTAATAAAATTTTCTAATCTTATGTTCTTTTCAAAGTGGATTTTTTTTAATGTACCACTGGAAGTTTAAGTTGTAGACATGTTCTGAATATCATACTGATAGAATTTTGAGAAGGCAGCTTGGGTTTTAGTGGTATCAGCCTCACCGTTAACGCTAAGTGAATCTGATCCTTTATATTTTTAATAATGTATCCTTCCACACCAGCATGGTTGCTTGTCTTCAGTAAACACCTTCAAACAAACAAAACAAAAATATTATCTCCTTAAAGCTGCCCATAGAGTTAGCTCAAAACTTAGATAACATTCACTAAGAGGGAGTTTTACCACAGAAGAACAGTATGACTATGTAACCTTTAAACACTGGCTTACATAAGACAGCTAATTTTATATGAGGCAATTGAAATTCATTATTTATCAAAACATTAATTTTACTGTGTTAATGTGGCTTATCAGATGGAAATTCTGTCAGAAATCAATGTATCGATGCAATTAAGCTGCACTAGGGCTGATATTACACAATCTACAGGAACTTGGAGGCTTACCTGAATAATGTGTATTTTCCCTCTGTATCAAACTTGTCTATGAACAACTGCAAAATATTTAAACTCTTCTTTCTCTAAAAAAAACACAGATGTTTATCAGATGAATTCTAAAAAAATTAATTCAGCATTCAGAATCCTGAATGCTGAATTCAGAATCAGAATACGGAACCAGAAAACGGATTCTGTAGGCCACTTAACATACCATATGCTCCATGGGACAAAGGGTCATAATTTTCACCAAATCCTGCAGTCAGAGAAAGGAAATACAATTTACAATTACATACAGATTATTACATTACATCACACTGACTAAAATCTACTCAAGACTTTAAAAAAACAAACCAAACAAAAAAACCCACAACACACTTGGGAATGTCCAGGGAATAGAAGATTCTCATCAGAGAAATTCATGCTTGCTTCAGCAGTCAAAATCCCAGGGCTGATCTGCAAGAACACTATTCTTGTGCTGCTGGTTCCAGGTAAGAATGCAGCCAAGCTGCAGGTTGGCAAGGAGGGGACAAAAATGAGCAAGCACCACCTTTCAACTAAGATCTGTGCCCACCTGCTTCAGTGACCTGCACACACACTGGGTGTATTTTAATTGTCACTGAAGCTTCATGCTGCAGCAGGTAGAAAAGACAATAAATTCTGTATAGCAAGACACTGAAGGTTTCAATTAAACAGCACAGGTTATAAAGGTCCAGTAAGATCCCTCTTCTCAAACACCTAGAGGACAGCTAAGTATTTTTTCTAATTAAACTTGGAAGACTCCTGTACACTGTTTCTTATTACCTGAGGTACATTAATAAAGTCTCTGAATTCTAAATAGTGATGGAGAAGGCTGTTATCTTCCATTCTCAATAAACAGCTCTCAAACAGATCCTGCAGGCGTGGAAAAGAAAATGAAGATGTCAACACCATGCACATATACAGGAATTAATCTATCAGATTAACATTTCATGGCTACAACAGCCTTCACTCATTAATACTCATTCAGATATTTCAAGTTCCAAGCAGCTGCAATTATAAGTGATAGCTGTAATTTAAACATTTATGTAGGACTGTACAGTTCAATAAATACAGGTATTTGTAAGGCTGAAGAATACCTAATTAAGCCTCAAAATATTTCTGGAACTATTATCTGAACTATCAGTTATACCTCTCTTAGAAGGAGAAACAAAGTTTTACCATTCCAAAAACTGAAAAAATAAAACATTCTAACATCAAAAATTCAATTTAAAAAAACAACTTACAAGTCCTTTAGATAATACAGATTCTTCTGTTCTAGAAAAAAAAAATCAGATTTAAGCTGTCAATTAAAAAGACAGTTGATATTTTGAAGAAAGAGTAGAACAGAGATCAACAAGAACGTGTCCCCCAACAATTTTCATTCAATTTTTAAAGTATAGAATCTTTGTTACTCTTCCCAAAGATTTTTAGAATAAACTTGCTGATGAGAAATTGAACATTAGACTCATCTCTTCACAGTCAAAAATGACTTTTTTTCCCCTCAGTATTTATATGTGCTCAAAAGCAGTGTCATTTCCCACAGGTATTGAGACATTGATTACCAAAGAAAATGAAATTATAAGCAGTCAGAATAGGAACCTTGCCTTCCATAGCAGTGCTAGAAGCTATTTGGTAGCACTGCTGCTTATGGAGGGTGAAATAATCACAATATATAATAAAGTTTGGTTTCCTTTAGAAAGCCTGACCTTTAATCATTTTGCATATCATGTCAGAACACATTCAAATAAATATTTTCACAATAGTTGCCTTTAGTAATAATTGTTATAGAAAGGCAAGTAAGTATACACTCTAATTATTCTGCATGTGTTTAAACTACTAATTTTACATGTTCAGAATAAAGTTTCTAAAAATGGTATCACAATACAAGATGAAAACAATACATAAATGTTTAGACAACTTCTGCTTCTTCATAAGAGAAGCCATCTTATAGTGAAACTTGCCATTTTAATACTCAAGTTTATAAGCCTCCTCTGAACTTATCTATATTTCAAATCTGTTTTTATGAGTTACTGTAAAAGATCACACTCACTATCTAGACTTGCAAATTCCACAAACCCTACCTTTTCAGCAGCACTTCAATATGTGTCATATTGCACAGCAGAAGGTATGAAGGACTAGAAGAGAAGAATCTGGCTACATTAAACTGCATAAGCCATATACTTTTGCACATAATTAATATATTTTTCAGGGTTAGTATTCTTTTAAAAAAATAAAATCTGTTTCTAAAATTATTGATTTTTAAACAAACAAAAAAATTGTAAGTCAAATCACTGTTAAGAACTTTTATGGGGAAACTGTCTATAGATATGTAAATGAACAATTAATACACATTAATTTTCAGCATGTGACTAATCATAGTAGTTTCTTTTAAAACGACAGCTCATCTAAAATTAAACTACACTAGACTAATCTGTAGGAGTATGTTCTTTATATAACGTAAGTTACATAAAATATAAAGGCATAAATGTTGACACAAAATTAATACTACTGAAATACAGTTTTCATTCATAACTATTCACAAATAAAGTTCTCTTCCACTCAGAAAGAATCTTCAAAGTACAGACTTACAATGAGCAAGAAAGAATAGTTCTTACCTAAAAACCATTGGAAAGCATTCAACACCAAAATGCTGAACAAACATCAGGTATGACAGACATGCCAAAGAATCAGCAGAATTCTTTCGCTCTATGTCTGCAAACTCCTGATTCTCCCAGCGTGGACTTTTGCCTTTATGATGTACAAACACTAATGGTATCAATTCTCCTGTATTCCACAAAATGTCCTAAAAAATAAAAACAGATTTCCTATAGTTGCCTTTAAAGTAACTGTATGCCAATTAAGTTTTAAAGCTCTAACTGTATTTACATACATTCTCTTGTACATGCATATAAATTAATAAAAATGTTATGTTTGTAATATATATATGCAGTATTTATGATATAAGCACAAACATAAAAAATCCTGGAGGAGAAGTAACTAGTGTTAGAAAAATGTTACTAAGACAGCAAAGTCAAGCACACAAAAGTTAACAAAAGAGAGAATGAAGACCATCTGCAAACTCCTAGTTCAGCTCCCTTATCCCCAATGTTATGAGTGACAATAGATTCATGAAAACATTATAAGATCTCTGTGTTTTTCAGATCACAGAATACTCTGTATTTTGTATTTTTCTCACTAATCAATATGGAACACAACGTTTAGCTGCTAAAGGCAAGCCCTGATTTAAAGTTAGATATGCTTTGTATGGCCTTTCTTTCCCATGCTGCACAACACAAGGAACCCCTGATATTTGTACATCTGAAATGCTACAGGGGTTACCTCCTGACACCCTTCATGTGGCTGAGGACACAGTGTAACTCCTCTTTTACATATTACAGAGAAATGGGGAGACCAAGGTCAGCTCACTATTCTGGAGTTGTCCAAACCCAACATCCAGGATGGCACATTTTGGAAAATTAGAATTATGCAAGATGTCATACAGTCAAAGCACGACTTAATGACCTTAGCTTCAGCTCTCACTACCTAAAGCCATAAACAGAAGTTTATTGAGAAAGAGCAGAAAAGGTAATTCATAACTAGCATTAAAAACCTAGTTTCAGACTCTGCCCAACTGGAAAGGCAGGATATATCCTACACAGCCCATTAAGTCATCCCACCAACCAATACAGAAACCAAAATGAGCACTAGAACAAATTAGAGCAATTGTGAACGGGACCACTGGTTCTGCACACACTGTAATTCATTTCCACTGCACTCACTATAATTTCAGTTGCAAAACGCCGAAAAGGATGTTCTTCAATGCCCTCAAGCTGTTCAAGCTGAGCTGTCAATAATGGGTATTTCAGGCTTTGCATACAGCTGAAAAAGAAAGGGGTGGAATAAATCACCAGTACAGTCAAAAATACAGACTATGATAGTGCCATTGATGATCAAGAATAATGCCTATATTCATATCAGCTGCTGCTATTCAAGGTATTCCAAGGAGAATAAAAAAAAAAAAACAAAAAACCAACATCTCCTGTAGAAGCATTACTTAGGCTTCACCTCCAGACTATGATTATTCTCACTGTTGGAAATTTGAGGAACAGAGGAATACCAACTCAGCTTCACAATGCACCAACTAATAGTTCTTTATCATTTCCCTCTACTAAACAGAAAGCATAAATATATAAGATATATTTAGGGGTTCTTTGTCAAAATACCACATTAGTTAGATATATGTTGGCAGCATTATAAAACACTAAAAGATAATTTATTTGCTACCTATACAATAAATGCCTACTATGCAATTTGTTAAGTTACAGGAATATATAGCACAGACATAAAATGCTCACAATTTTATTAATTCCTCTTTCAGCTCCATGTCATTATATTCTGATGACTTTTCCATATTTTTAACAACTTCATTCACAAAAGGTTTAGCAAAGTCCACCACTGCATTACAGCATTGACAGAGACCAAGTTTATCTTCTTGTATTTGTTGTTTTGTATAAGGTACAGGTAAGGGAGTGAGCTGATTCATAATCATGGCCAATGACAACCCCACTGAGTAGGCCTTCTTGTTCTGAAGTTTCAAAAGCACTAGGGGAAAGAAAATAAGAAAGGGGAAAGAAGAGAGAACATTTTGAGACATTAAATTATTACTTACTTAGTAGAGGAAAACATGAAGAAAAACAATGTGACTAGGTAAGAAAACATTTTGCTTTCAGGGAAGGAGAGGGACTGACATCTGAAATCACATGAGCAAATCCAGCAAGACTAAACATCATCACCTAGTTTAATATACTGTAGTTAACATGGCCATGTATTTGTAAATAACAAATAGTAAATCTATCACACATTTCAATGCTCTTCCTTTCTCCACAGCACCAGGATGAAGACTAAAAAAAATGTTTTCTAGAGCTGGGCTAAGTGAAGTTATACATATTTGACCCAGAAAATGCATTTGTTACTTGACTCCTTTTGTCCTTGGCAAAACCAGAGACAATAGCCCAGTTTGTCTGCTGAGAACTGACTCTGGTTTTTGCTCTATGGCAAACATAACAGACACACTCCCAGACTGAGGAAGCAGCACCAGAGGCTCTCCACTTTAACTGGACTCAGTGCAGAATAATTGCAGATTGGCTATCCAAAAAATCACATATTTCTCTTGTTAAATTCCAACATAATATAATAACATATCCTGGAGATTGCTACAGTCTTACTTCAACTTGATACACAACACAATTTCATCTCATAACAAAACAGAAACTACTGCTGGTTACCTACTTAAGAGAGTGGCAAAACCCAACATTTTAAGTATTCATATGTAAGCCAGAATAACACTGCCCCCTCACCAATAAAGTATTTCAACAAGCTTCAATCAAAATTACAGTTTTATACTATAAAAAAAATAGAATTGCAAGTTTTAAAAGTCAAATAATGAAGAATTTCACAAATCCATGTGATGCCCTATTTCTGCAGCAATAGTAGGAGTGATTTACACCTCTAAATATAACTGTCATAGGACCACATTCTTGTAAATGATGAAAAATAGCTGAATATTGCTTTTTCAACTGATGCTATTTGTTCCATCTAAAATGTTTTTCTAACAGGCCAATATAAGTATGAAATATATGCCTTGTGTTATTTTGCAGAATATAATAGACTGTAAAGCTTGTCAGGACAGATTTATTCTGAAACCATTCCAGCAGAGGCTAAACTAAATTGATAAATGAGAAAATAATTCAACTCAGAAATACTTGATAAACTGAATCCCACCTGTCTGCAAAGGCTGAAGCAGTAACATCACAGTTTGACACACTTGCTCTCCAGAGGTCTGCTCAATCTGCTCAAGTAAACCCAAAAAAAGTTCCTTTGGATTGCAGAGCTGCAAGAGAGGAACAATGCATATTTTTAAATAACCATGGTCATAATCAAAAAAATAAATCACATGCAATACAGAAGTTCCTGAATGTCAAGAGAGAAGATCTGAACACCCAAGATAAGGTTTAAGAAAACAAATATGAAACAGTAAGTACATGCCTACAATTAACATCTACTGTAGAGCATACATGTGTGTACACTTTCATATGAGCTGAAAACATATAATAGTAAAAACTGACACTAAACCTGATTTTAACAGGCTGTAAAAACCTCACAGTGCCTTTGCAAAGCGATCCTTAGGGGCAGAGAGAGAAGTAGAATTTGAGTGTGAATTTAACTCAAGCTATAAAATTTGCAAGTTGTTTTTGGAGTGCATAAATTAAAGAGAATGAGATTTTACAGGTTAAAACATTTTTCCACTCCTATTCCATCAGAATCATCAGGTAACGATTCTCACGTTGAGGAAGGGTGAATGATTTAAGGAAAATACTTTTCCAAGTGAATGATAGAAAAGAGAACAATAAATACTATTCAGACAGAGATAAGTGGAAAATGGCAAGGTCTTGCAGAACGATTTTGAAACAACTAAAGAGAGAACATGAACGGAGAGACCTTGAATTAGATACTGGAAAACACATTTAGCAACGCACTGTAAGTTTTACTCAAGCTAGCTAATTCAGGTAAGATTGTGTCCTTTAGATCAACTTAGCTCATTTTCATGTGAAAGGCTCTGATGCTGAGCCTACCACTTCCAAACAAAGAGCCACTTTGAACAAAACACTGAACATACACCATGAATTTAGAATTCTCTGTAACCTTAAACTGAGGCAAGGGAATGTTAAACTCAGAGCAGCTTACTCAAGTAGTGATGTAGATTCATTATGCAAATATTGTCAGAATTAAATTGTACAAACATTTATTTTGTGTAACTGGCCTTTGGTGTACTAGCTTCATGGATTAATGATCTAGCACCCCTTTTTGTGCAGAACTTCCCTAACATTGCTGTATCATAATCATGTATTTCAAAACCATACCTGTGCCAACTGATCTAGTATCCTCAGGCAGTGTTCTCGCTTATCATCTTCTTGTTTATACATAAAAATACATCTAACAAGAGGAGAAATGAGATTCCAACCCATATTCTTGATGATAACCTAAAAACCAGATATTCAGAGAATAAACCAAAACTGGATGTCTTCTAAACCCAGAAAGACTGTATATATAAAGACCAAAAGCAACAACAGATCAATGTCCTGGCTGTAACCATTACTGTCACTGCCACTGAATATTTAGCAATGGTTACCATAATTTGACACACACTGTATCCCCTCCCCATACCTATACACACAGGTGCATATTTTGTAGAGTTTTCTTCTAATTATTGACATGTCAATATATACTTCTAAATGTCCATGACAATACATTTAAAATGGGACTGAGCAGAGGAGTTGTGCTGAAAGAACACTTGGACAAATTATTCATGAGGGGATTGAGACTTTCAGTTGTTACTCCAAACTCACAAAATTCAAAACCAGACTATGAACCCCACATAACATTGCTAAAATATTCTACCCTTTGCTTTATTTCTGAACTTCCTATTTATCTCTGTTCAATTTGATATATTGTCCCAGCATCCCTAATGCCCACAGACATTAGTACTTCAAATTAGCATCAGCCTAGTTGGCTCCTACAGCTGGCCAATATTATTATATCCATTTGTGGTAGGTTAACCCCCAACAGCAACTAAGCACCCCTCAGCTGCTTGCTTGCTCTTGTCCCTCAGTGGGATAGGGCTGAGAGTCAAAAGAGCAAAACAGAGGAGCCCCGAAGATGAGATAAGGCCAACGTAGTAACTGAAAGAGAAAAGACAGCAGAGCATGATGGGGAATGATGCAGATCAACTCCCATGAGGAAACCAATGCCCAGCCAGCCTCCAAACAACAGCTACTTTGGAACGGGTCCCCATCCACATGTCTTTACTGCTGAGCACGATGTTGTGTGGTATGGACTATCTCACTGCTTTGGGTCAGCTGTCCCAGCTGTGCCTCCTCCCAGATTCCCTGCTTACTGGGGGCAGAGTGAGAAACAGAGAAGGCCTTGATGCTGCACAAGCACTGATCAGCAGTAGTTGAAACACTGGTGTATTATCAGCACCTTTTTGGTCACAAATCTAAAACACAGCACTATGCAAGCTGCCATGAAGAAAGCCAACTCCATGCCAGCTGGACCCAGTACACCATCTGAAACCCCTGTCCTGTGGAAGCAGGACACTGTTGCTTTCTCCTCATTATGCTTCTTCTGCTTCCTTTTCTCTTTGCTTCACTCACAGTTATTAATGGTTTTGTTAAGATTACCATGACTTGGGTTTCAGTGAGCTACCTGAATACAGAATAATGTGCACTTAACACAGAGCAGCTTATTAGCTATTCATATGTACAGCCTTGCTCCACAGAGAAAGCAGCTTTCCCATCTTAATAAGCAGGTTTATATTTAATGATGTTAATAAACACTAATATGTAGTGCAAACTTAAACTCACCTTGTTTTTCTCATTTTGAATAACTTCTAATAATTGAGCTGCATATCCATCTTCCAAACATTTCTGACCTGCTACCTGAAACAGATTAAAATCTTCTCCTTTGAAATCAGCTTCTTCCAGAATTTGCTAGAAAGAAAATATGAATGTTTAACTCCATACTTATAAAAGTCAATTAAGAAGTAAGAAAATCCATGCTTTCATTTCAAAATTAAATTTAATATCATTGTAACTTTTATACATTTTCCACATACTAAAAAAGCTACCAAGTTACTGCAGAAGACAAGGCAGTATTTCAATAGCACTAAGTCTAGACTACAGCATTCTCTTTGGAAGATGTGTTTTCTACAACTACCAGCTTTTGTTCCTAGGTACACGAACACTTCCTTCTCCAAGAAGCAGAAATAATCAAGCATCTTGGGATAAGCACCACAGAAAAGTCAATGAAACATGGAGGCTGAACTTAGCTGCCCCATGAAAAGTTCTACTAACAACTGACACAACTGACTTGTCTTTTGAGGTCATTTTGGCTTTAATTCTAATATATGAAAAGAAACTTACACTACTGACACTTGTTACTTCTAAGGAAAGAAAACTACTTACGCATCTTTGTATTATGGCTTGAAGTTCATCAACTGCCATTATAGTTTGACTGTGTTCTTCTGGCATGAAAATTTATTATAAAACGAACTTAAAACAGAGGCTGAAAAATAATTTCATTATCCAAAAAATGTTAATGGAGGAATAAGAACAACCTAGACAAATATTAAGACTGCATAGTTATAAAATAAGGGAAAATTCATTTTTACAAAGTGTATGCTATATTATTCTACTCCTCATATATGCAGGAGACAGAATTACAGACAGGAAACAACCTGCATTCTATGTACAGGGAAACAATTTTTCAAGTACTTTCTGGGTCATCTTAAGAAGTGTGAAGGTTTCAGTGACTACTGTAGGCACATACATGGAAAACTGCAGCTAACACAGAGCAAGTCTGGCCTCACTGCACAGCAAGTGTGCACACCCATGACACACAACATTTTCTGTGACTATTCTGACCAGAGGAGCTTCTGCTCAGCCCTGACTGGAACACACTAACCTGATATCTGGGATGTGAAGGCACTGATCCAAACACCATGCCAGTTTATATCAACAGTCCAGTCAAGATTATATATGCAGTTTCATTGAATTTTTTCTAGTGTCTAGCTAGGTTGGACTAGTTCAGCGGCCTTTTACCTCTAGGTACTAAAATTTAAAACTTTCTTGCTAAAAACAACAAAGTTATACACTTGAGTAATGTCAAGCATGTACCAAGTTTTACGTGGCCAAATACAAATACAGTCAAGCCTGGTTATATATCATAGCAGCAGTCATAATATTTATGATTTAAGTAATGCCATGGGCCTAAACCTGGTTATAGGATCACTATGACTGTCAATTACCTCTACACCTGGTTAATTAGGTAACTATTCATCAAAACACAGGCATCTCCATGCAATGTCCTCAGCCTTTCTGCTTACGTTTGACCGAATGTGGTGGGTTGAAGCTGGCCAAACACCAGCACACCTACATGAGACAACACACAGATAAAGAACCTATCTAGGTGCTCACATAAGGGGACAACTCACAAAAGCTTAAAAGGCATCTTTATGTGACCTTCTTTATTCAAAGAATAAACAACTCACTTTCTATTCTTCACGGCCCACTCTGACATCTGTATGTCACTGAAACTTATCCTTTCTAGCCTGTCATTTTAACCAGATCATTACCACACACTTTCTTACCACACGTTGTACTATTTAAGCTCTTCATTTTACAGAATGTTACTAATCCCACCAAAATAATTTAACATACTTTCGAACGCCAGCCAGTACTGTTGCCTTTTCAGCCCTCGGTAACTTCCCAATGTACTCACAGCCTTGAAACGCGCCCCAAGCACCCACCGTGTGGCAGGGATTTACCGGCTGAGCCCGCAGATGGTCTCCGACCTTAATACTTAATCCGGTTTCCAGCTGAATCTTTTAGAAGGTTTCAGCGGCAAGTGGACAGCATCTGAATCATGTGGAACGTTCTATTAATACCCACCAAATTCCCTCCTAATAAACAGATACCCCAGCCCCTTCTCTGGGCGGTACAACACCCAGGGTGGGACGAAAAGGCTGCCAGCCTCAGCCTGTAACACACGGCTAGAATTAAAAGCCACAAGGGCGCCGCACCACCTCACCTCAGCTCCTGCCAGAGGAACCCCTCAGCTCCGTGCTGCCGCCTCTCCCGGCCCCGCCGCGGCAGCTGCTCCGCCCCGGGTGAGAGGTCGGCGGGCGGAGCCGCGGCGATGGCGATGATGGCGGCCGGGACGGGCAGGTTTTGCCGGCGGCGCGCAGGTGGGCGCCAGGATCGCGCGCCAGCCCCGGCTCCCCCGCCTGGCGCTTTGGGCTCTCCCTGCGCCCCCAGACCGGCACAGCGGCGGACTCGCCCAACCCGCCAAGCCGAGGGGAGCGGCGGGCCGGCCGTGATCGGCTCTGTGGACCTCTGCCGGGCCGGGTGCGGGGCCGTGATGAGGCGGACGAGGCGAGGCCGGGACCCTTGGTCCCCTCAGGCTGTGAGGGGCCGGCCCGCCCCGAGCGGCGGGGACGGGCTGTGACGGCGGTCGTGCAGCTGAGCGGTCAGAGCGCTGAACCCAGCGTCCTGCCCAGGGTAACAGCCCGGTGTCTCCCCTGCCTGTTGCCCGTGTCGTGGGGGAGCAGCTGCCCGGGAGATCCGGCTCGGAGGCTGGGTCAGGGCGCCGTCCTGGGCGGCAGCGAGAGCGGCAACAGCGGCTCTGTGTCACGGTGCCCGCGTTGGGCCTGGCCCGGAGCACAGCCCTGCCTGCGGTGGGGCAGCTGTGGGGACGGCAGGGGAGTGCCGGGGAAAAACTGGGCTTTACCAGCTGGGTAAAGAGACACGGGGGGTGCGGCTGGCACAAAATTATTGACAGAATTTTTTCCCTTTTTTGTGTATACAGAACATGGTGAATGAGAGTATGAGATTAGTTGGGGCTGTCTGTTTTCACACTTCAAAAAGTGTATCTAACTGGTTGCTGCATACCAGCTTACTGAAATCACAGCCATCAAAAGCAATAATAATTACTAAAAAATTATCTTGGTTGTGCTTACAGTTTAGAGGTTTTAATATTTTTCAGATTCCAACATCTTCCACTGTTAGGAAAGTACACTAATTTTTACATTTGTATATTTATATTTATATATTTTGTATATTTGATTTCTAGGAAATAAGCATTCAGCTGCTCAGAAAAATGAAGATGCTGCTCAGAGGTATAGTTTCTGAGGAACAGTATGTGATATTTGTGTTGTTTTGCCTCATGTTGAAATTGCAGTCTGTGCTGCAGAGGCTTTGCTTTCTCAGAGTACCACGATTAACTTCAGTAAATCACCAGCATCAACATCACATAGGACATGTTTGGCGTGATGCTCTATAACTTCTAACAGCATGCACATCTGAGCATTGTGTCATATACTGAAAGTTTGTAATCTAACGTCCAAAATTGTATTTCCTTAGTCTGTAGTGCTTGCTTTTTGCTGTCTTAACTTCTTTACATACCTGCCATTTATAATTATTTACACTCAAGAGGAGGCAATCTTTTGTTTTATTCCTACCTTTACTTTGTAACCTCACATTCAGTCATGTCCTAGTTCTTTTTTTCTTCCCATTCTTCATGGGAAGAAAAAAAGAATACGCAGTTCCTTTTTTCCTGACAACACTCCATAAATAATTGTCCCAGGTTCTTTGTCCAGCCAGTTCTGGATTTCTCTCTTGCAAGAAAATTTAGGGAGTGTGTTGCAATATAGTAAGAGTCAATACTCTTCTTGACCAGCAAATAAAGCAAACCAATATAAAATATATAACCCTTTATATCTGTAGTTGTAAGAGAATTACTAGTCCAGTTACTTGTTGCTTTGTTTGGCCAACATGGTGTGATACAAAAAAAATTATATAAGCTGTATTTCAGAAAAAAAGATAAAAATACAATTGGAAAATTGTTTATGGAAATCATTCAGTGTCTGTTCTGTTACAGGAAAGCAGATCTGGAGGCTGCACTGAGAAACAAGATTGAATGTGAGAGAAAAGCATTGTCTATTGTTGAGCAGCTCCTGGAAGAGGACATTACTGAAGAGTTCCTTCTAAATTGTGTAGGTGTTGCAAGTTTTTATACTGTTTTGTATCGTAGTGTGGTACTTTTTAAAGAGCAATTTGCTGCAATTTGAAATAGCTAAACCATTGATTCCCTCTTGTACCAGCTCTGGTAAGTTTCCATGTTTTTAGGGTTCTGTAGTGAAAACATACCCTAGTTTTGCAGGACGGTGTACATTAATGAATCCTCACTCTTCTATCACAGCCTTTGTTTATACCTCTGTGGTTCTGGACTGGCAGGTGAACTGTGAAAATTTAGGTTCACGTTATACTGTCTGTAAATTTACACAAAGTCTCTATAAGGCACCACAGTTATCTGGCAGCAGAGTTTTGCTGGAATAGTATGATTATTCTTAAGAATAAGGTTGTAAAGGTTGTAAGTAGGCTGATTAATAGGCATACAAAACACATACATAGAGGAAAATTACAAATATAGGTGCCACACTAGAGGCAAAACTGAAGGTTTTGTATATGTAAAAAAGAAATGCTGAGGTCTGTTTTCCTTCTCTTTTTACCCTTTTACCTTTTCTACTGTATATGTTCTCAATGTTGTTTATTAAACTTAATGGATAACTGTTAGAAAATTTAAGATGTTTATATGCTTAAGAGGTGTTTTGAGTACAAAAACTGGCAAGTTTTCCAGTATTTGCTGTTGAACTATTTTCTTGTCGTTTTAGGGAAAATGTATTACTCCATCTCACTATAAGGACGTTGTTGATGAACGGTCTATCATCAAACTGTGTGGTTATCCTCTATGTCAGAATAAGCTGGAAAATGTAAGTTGCTTCTCCTTAATGCTGTTATCAAAGGAATCTTTTCACAATTTTTATTCTCTTGCATTTTCCTTTTAATTTTAAACTTACAATATTAAGCACAGATTACTGTCAAGTAAGGAGCTGGACATTATATAATTCCAGTATAATCCTTCAGTATAATTTCAGTATAATCCTTCTAAAGTGAAAGGTGAAATTTGATCAGCAGACAGCAATTATTATATGACAGAATCAGTTACTGTATGATCAGAATCTGTGTATCTGTTCTGACAGGGATAAAGATGTACAAGTTGTGGCTTCATGGCCTTTCTTTGTGAACGGGAAAACTTCAAAATCTTGTTCTTCTGTCAGTGTAGCAACAGATGTCTATGAGAAAGATTGAAGTGAAAAACAATACAATGCAGGGATATTGTTATGTAAAAGCATATATATATCTGCTATGAAAATGTATGACAACTGTGTCAGTATGAAAGTCCCCCCTCTTAGTTATGATGTGTGAGAGCTTAAGCAGAACTCAGAGGTCAGTTAGATAACCTGTGATGTAATACCAGTGCTACATGTGCTTACCTGAAAACAATCTACTGATGTACAAAACAATTCACTGGTTTGGACTTCATTTATTTGCTTAGATGTTAATTTCAAAACTGTTACAGTTTGCATAAGTTCCTCTGGGTTTGTCTGGGTAGTGCTGTGCTGGAGGTCTGACAGTTCAGTACGTGCATATAAATAGACCTGGATTAAGGGAGGACCTGTCTCTAATTGCTCAGCACTTACACACAAGGAAAGCTTCTGCCATGGCAGCTTCATTGTTTTATGTTCAGCACTGATTTTCTTATAGCTGTGGAGCTGCCTTTTACTGATTGATGAGATGTATATGATTAAACTGCCGTTCTTACATCTGAGAAGGTGCAACATCACAAGAACTGAGAGAAAAGGTGGTGGGATGTAGTATGCAGTTCAGTTAAATAGAATATGTTGCACATACCCAAATATGTGAATTAAGAATGAAGTTTTCTCTGTAGTCATGATGGAACTGACAGTCTTGCTGATGAAACTATGTTATTTTAGGTGCCGAAGCAGAAGTATAGAATTTCAACAAAAACAAACAGAGTTTATGATATCACTGAAAGAAAGGTATGGTAACAAGGGTATTTCTAGAATGTGTTTAATGGTGGCAACATCAGAAATGCATTTTGTAACAGCATTCATATAGTGGCTTGATTCAGAGGCAAGTATGTTTGGTTCTTATGAAAATAATTTTCTCAAACTGTTGAAATTTTGTGTGCATTTCGCTTCTTAGATGATATCTTTGGTGAGACAAAATCCATGTGTTTTCTAAGTTTAAACATAAGATGGCAAGTTTAACTTGGATAGGTGTTTGAATGTGGCACAGCTGATCTGCTAAAGGCATTTGTGAAGAAGTGTTCTTTATTTTGCTCCAGCATAGTCAGTGAGCTTTAGTAAGGTCAGAGTGAACATTCTTTTCAATCACTGAAGTTTGCAGTAATTCAGTTCAAGTTACATCTTACATATCCCTTAGTGTTATTTTTTGGGGAACATTTTGCTTTCTTTTTTGAGGACTTTTCAACATAAAACCTAACTCTTAATTTTCACATGTGGTTGCATGTCATCTTTGCCATTTCACAGGATACACAATCACCTACAGGCAGGTAGACACTAAATTGTAACATAAATGTTTCCAGTTACAGAACAAATTTCTTCAGTGTCACTAGAATGCCTTCCTTTCCTCTGATTAAAACTCTGGGATACACAGAATTTTAGGAATTGCTTTCATGAGCAATCAGGCAAGACTCCAACAAGAAGTGGGATGCTTTGTTTTCTCCCCTCATGATGCAAGTTTGCATCTTTTTTTCAAAGATGCTGCAGATTTTTAGGTGTTGTTCTAAGTATTACAAAATACCAGGCTCTGTTGCTAACCAAAATTTTCATTATTAGACATTTGAATTTTATTGTATGTCTTTCAAACTGTGTGAACAGCATATTGGGTTATGGGTTCCTCTTTGAACGGTTTGGTTTGTTGGGGTTTTTTTAAATTACTGTTACATAGAATCCAACACTGGTTTGCTTCTCAGTGTGTAATAAAAGTGCAGAAAGCAGAAAAATGGGGAGGAAAGAAGCAGCTAAATGTGGCTTGTGCAGAATGGGATAGACCATAGGTTGGGTTTCTCAGGTGGATTAAAACTCTGGCCATAGGCTTTGAAAAGAAACATGTATTGGTAGTTAATTTTACAGGCATTAAAAGAAATTACCTTTGTACCTTTCTTTGTATTAAAGTTGACCTTAGTCGTGTTTCCTTGCTTTCTCTCATTGCCAGTGCTTTTGCAGCAACTTTTGCTATAGAGCATCTAAATATTTTGAAGCTCAAATTTCCAAAAGTCCAGTGTGGATGAGAGAAGAAGAAAAGTAAGTATAATCTTATGCATTCATTGCACCTTTTGACAATATTATTTCTCTATGCATCTGCAGTGGTAATTAAGAGCTGCAGCTCATCAGAATTACTTGGCTGAAGCAGAGGTAGCTGATGTTAACATGTTAGCTTAGCATGGTGTTTGTTTTAAAAGTGTTGTAGCTGTATGGATTACAGTAATTGGCATGGTTCAGTACTACTCTCATCTACTTAGCAGATGTGACCATGTTAGTTTAGAGGGCAGACCAGTCAGAAAAAACAGTCAACTCCTATTAACTTTAAAATGGACTGACTGGGATTGAATTTTTACAAACAGGTTGGAATAATCTTACTCTGTTAAAAGAGATTTTCTAATTTTAGCACAGCACTTGGCATTGATCTTAAGCTTAGACAATGAAAGCTTGCATCTGAAAGCAGTCTATAACATAAAGAAGTTTTTTATCCATTCTAAATTTCTGATTGCCTATTTCTTGTTCTTCCTGCAATACACATTTTGGAACAGTGTATGCAGTTCATGTTCCCATCTTAGAACACGGGCTTGCAAATAATCAATGGAGCCAATGGGTGTCACTGTTGAACAACAAAGACTGGCATAGAGAATGTACAGCAAATTTACTTAGCTTTCATTCTCCAAGATGCTACTTCTCATAGTCCCTGGGTTTCAACAAAAGAAACTAGTTGCAGTTATATGTGTCATATGAAATACATGATCAATGAGAGAAGAGCTTTACAGCAGCCTCATCAGATCTGAGGTATTCTAGTAGGTAAAACTAGACTCTTCATTAAAAGTTTAATTTTACCAGTGTTTTTGAGGTAATGTTTTGCTGTCTTCAAGAAAGTGTTTCTAAAATCTCCCTTTATTCTTCACATCAAAAGTTCTTTTATGCCTGACATAGTTGATTATTTATTCTGGGTGGTGGTGGGGAGGTGTTATTTTCTAAAAACAAACTAACAAACTCCCAGATAGTTCTTTGCTAGCTACACTTCTTTGCACAACCACATGTATGTGCACACACCAATACACACTGACACAGTAGAATATTTGAAATGCCTTTGACAGAAGAGACTACAACCTCCGCTTAAAACTCCAAAGAAGAATTATATGAAGCTAATAATTTAAATCACACTGCGTTATCACCGTTAGTTTCCAAATTCAGTTTATTGATATGAGTGGTGCAACTTCCTGCAGGGTCTTTTACATACTGAAAGGTGTTAGTACACTGACTTGCATTTAGTGCCTTTTCTTTCAATCATAGGATACATTAGATTTTTAACTTTTGGTATGGGATAAGAGGAATAGGAGTATCATGCTGCCTCATAACTGAAGTAGATTAATTGCAAGTACGGGTTTGGAAGAAACTCGTCAGAATTTGTTTAGTAATATTTTAAGTTTCTGGAAACCTTTGAAAACCATTTTCTTTAAAAAATTATATAACTTGGCAGCCTAATTTTTAACAAAGTAAAATTTTAAAATATCATGAATACTCATATTTTTACATTAATTGAAACATTTTCCTATCAATAGCCCAGAATTGTCTTTACTATAGGAACTTTATGATCTCTGAGGATCTTGGCATGTTCACTTGTTTGAAGAAGAGGTCAAAGGGTGATCTGAAAGCAGTGTACAGCTAGTTGAAAAAAGTTAGAAAGATTACAAAGCCAAACTATTCTTGGTTGATGGCCACAGATAATCACATGGTTCAGGGTGGACATTTGGAAAAATACTGTATTAAGGTTATGGTGGAATGAAACAGGATACTCAGCAATGTTTTGAAATCTTTGTCTTGGGAGGTTTTAAAGATTTAAACTTCATGAATTTGTGGCTGACCTAACCTAGTGCTGGTGACAATTGCTTTTCAAGCAGAAGATCAGAGTAGAGCCTTCCAGAGGTCCTTTCTGACAAACCTTTGTGTGACTTGGTGACTGCATTAAATTGTGTTCACTGTAGCAGCTTTGTGCTGCAGGCACAAGAGTCACGCTCCCTGAACACGTGCACAAACCTCCTCTTGCCAGCTTTGCTTTGAACACAGGGTGTTGGACTAGAACATCCTCAGATGTCCCTTCCAAACTCAACTGTTTTTGTATACATGTGTATTTCAAGACAATAGATTTAGCAGGAAAATGTTCATTCTCTTTTCTTTTTCCAGACCTCCAGACATAGAGCTGCTGAAGGAGGGACAGAGGTACACTGAACAATTTATTTTTGTTGTTATATGCACTTACAGCTAAAATTTTTAGCATCATAGCAGATGCAAAGGGAATCTTTGATTTGTTGTGTTATAAAAAAGACCTTACTAGAGCCTATGCAAAGGGTTTTTTTCATTTTGTGATTCTAACCCAGCATATTTGATCTGTATGATTTAGTGTACAGCTGCTCTTGGATTGTGTGTCTTAATGGAGCCTGTTGAAATCTGAAACAAATACACTGTTTGTACTTTGAATATTTTATGCCATCTATTCTTTATAAAGAAAATTGTGCCAATTATATGTGATGAAAGCTTCTGTACTTCTTAATCTAAAAGGTCTATATGAACCAAAATGAAATCATGCTACTCTGTCATCTCACTGTACCTCGCTGTGCATTGTGCAACTTTCTGTTTGTTTTCTTTAGCAACACGTTGCCATTAGGTGGCAAACTTATATATGCTGAAACAGCTCAGCTGTCCCCCTGATTTAAGGGTACTATATTCCTATATATGTTAGCATGCCTGTAATCATTTTTAAATTGCGCTATTTATGAAGCTAAGTCTGACATTGTTCTGCTGTCTTTAATAATATCTTGTTTGTACTCTTCTAACTAGCAATAATCAGCTGAGAACTCACTTCTCTAAATAGTCTCTGTACTTGTCATTTTGATTGCAGAATAGTAC
Organism: Pyrgilauda ruficollis; assembly: GCF_017590135.1. Taxonomy (NCBI): domain Eukaryota; kingdom Metazoa; phylum Chordata; class Aves; order Passeriformes; family Passeridae; genus Pyrgilauda; species Pyrgilauda ruficollis. The sequence goes on along the minus strand of NW_024527710.1, from coordinate 3,121,571 downwards.
AACTCTTAGAGTTCAAGAAGGCTTTTAGAAGAACACTTGTGATTCTTAAAGCAATAAATTACACTTCTGCTGTAAGGGGGAAAATGCTTTGTTTATCATTCTTACATGAGAATGAGAAACTATTGCAGATAAAAGCCATTTCTAATTTCACTGATGACTTGTGTTTTCTATTGTAGTGGACGGTCTGGAGAAGAGGTGAAACTACGTGATGAAGTAATTAAAGCATCTGATATTGAAAACCCTAGGATATCTTCAGATCCATGTGAATCTGGGTCTCACGACACAGCCAGTGACAGCAGTACTGACACTGAACAAGAATTTATTTCTTCTGTCCTACCAGGAAGTCAGTCAAGTTCAGCCAATTTTGCACAGCAACTGCACAGAAAAAGCATCCTCAAAAAGAAGCATGCTCAGAAAGTCCAGGCCAGCCCTAAAACTGAAGATGCAGATGTGGTAGAAGCCACTGAACAACTCTCTCATTGTAAATTAGACACTCAGGAAGAAAGACACACTTGCTCTGTTCATAATGAAGTAACTGCACCACCTTCAGACAATACTGCTCCTGGGAAATCAAGTGCTTCAGAAATCTTTGAAAATACATGTGGATCACAGATAGTTTTTCTAGGTGTGAGCAAAAGAGGAGCAGAACATCTTAAAAGAATATTAGCTAAGTCAACAGAACATAAAAACCCTGAACTGAGGCATCCAGTTAATTCTAAAGGCAGTTTACTAGAAGAGCTTAGGCAAACACTTACGGAATGGAGAACTGAGGAAACTTTAAAATTTCTCTATGGCCCAAACTATGCTTCTTTGGGCTCATCAGAATGCGTAGCATCTGTCAGCCAGGAGACTGAAGAGCTTGATGAGGATGACTTAGATACAGCTGATGATCTCAACACTGTTGCTGTAGGAGAGTCTGAAAACAGTCTGAACTACTCTTTACCTTTCACAGGCTCAGGTGGAATAGTTAAGCCTGTGCCTAGTTATGAAAAGTTAAAAGAAGAAACAGAGTTCCTAGAGCTCCGAGTAAGAGAGTTCTATCAAGGAAGGTGCGTCTTGGCTGAGGAGGCAGCGACACAAGTGCAAGCAGGGGAACATCCAAGCAAAGACAAAGTAAGTGTCTGGTGTAACAGTGTGGAGGTTGTATGAAGCCTGAATAGATCTTCAAAGAATTAGTGCTTTGTTTCTGCTGTCATAAGTGGATAAGTATCTCACATGGAGAAAGAGAAAATACCCTTAGCTGCATACTGTATGTCGCATCAGATTATGCAAGTGTCTGCCCATTAAAAAAGGTTGTTTGGGGTTGTTTTTTTTTTCAGAGATAAGAGTTATTTAGTGTTTAAATATTTATTGATTGTCTGTGACTTTTTTGGTGTATTGACTTCAGTTAAACACTAGGTTATAGCTGTTAAAGTTTCTTGTCTAATACAGGATGATCAACAGGAAGATCTCACCTTCCCACTTGTTGATTCAAATGCACAAATGCAGATTAGGAAGCGAATTGTCCTTGAAAAACTGAGAAAAGCGTAAGTACCCTTTATTTTGGTGAATGTCAGTCTGAAGTTCATGCTTGTTTATCACTGTTTTAAGTAACAAACACATCCAAGGATGGGCTTGGCTCTTTCTAGGTGGCCCTAGTCATAACTTAAGCCCATTATTGCCCTAAAGGACTTAATTATTTCTGCAACAGTCAGCTGTAGTACAGTTGCAAGTGCCAGTTTGCACAGTCTGTAGGTGCCAACTGCTTAAGTTTAGACTGAAAAACTTGAAAATTATTGAGAGGAGTTCAAATATTTGTCTTGTACATTAAGCATACTGTTACTTGTAAACAAATGGTGGTAATTGTTTAAGCATAGGTCTTACAAAGAGAGTTTCTAATGCATGTTTGGATAGCTGGTATCAGTATGCCCCTAGCTACAATCACTAAAGGTCCTCAGAATTGGATCTTAAAACTTTGCCAACATCAGACCTTCTTCACATACATAAAAGGGCTTTGGAGTCACACAGAAGAGATTAAGGAAATTTCTGATGTAGCTGTTAGAATTATTAAATTGTCAAAGTTGGGAGGACCTTGAAAATATTCTCATTGTCAAGGCAGTGCAGATAAATGACTGTTTGAAGGTCATGATTCTGTTGTTTTTGGTAGGGGTATTTACTTTTCTGTCATTGTGTTACCTAGCCAAACTAGGTTTTGCAGAAGCCTTTTTTTTTTAACTTAAAACCTCACAACCAACCCCCCCATCCCCACCAAAATAAAAAGAAAACCTTTTCTGTTTTTCTCTACCTTCACCATGTATGGATAGGCCAAAACATGGAATCAAACCATCCCCCAAGTGTCTTATCAGTAAATGTTGATTGTTTTAAATTTCCTGAGCTAATGCAGTTGTTCTGTCACAATCAAGAGATAATTTTCATTGTGATAAAGCAATGAATATGCCCAGCATCATAAGAATCCTGTGTTCAGTTTTTGTAAAACACGCAGTCTTCCAGAATACTGATGCAGTAAGTGTTATGTGCATATAAATGCAAATCACTGGATATTCAAATACAAGAGAATTTTAACTATTTAACAAGTAAATAGAGGCAAAAGTTTAATCCTAAATGTGAAAAACAAATAATGTTATTTCTATCATTTGGAAATGCTGACAACTAGTTAAAGAGTCTGTGCAGTTTGTGTGGTCTATCCTTTTTATGCACAGATAAGTAAGGAGAAAACCTGTCCTTTTCTTTCTTTCGAAATTTTCTGGTAACTATCATCTAGATTTCATCTACCAAGCTCACAGTGGACTGATATTTCTGTTGCATCTCTGTGAGTCTGAGGTTAGCAGGTGTATTATGCGTGAATACCCCATTCAGACAAGAAGTTTCCTTTTGTATTGTTATTTTTGAGCCAAGTAAATATAAACCTTCAAAAAATTTATAAGGCCTGTAGTTCTGATCCTCATAATTGTAAAAATACTTTTTCAGAACTGAAGGGTGAAACTAGTAAGTATATGTTTGTAGAATTATATTTAAATCTTCACATTCACACAGAACTAGAGCTTCTTATTTTTAAAAACAAGTGGTTGTGAAGTGAAGATGTTGGCCCAAACAGCACACAGAGAGATCTGAAATGAAAACTATAGGCCTGATCTGCTGCACAGAAGTCAATCTATTTTCCTTTTTACTAACCTTGATAAGCTTTGGTAGAAGTCCTACTTCAGAAGAAATGAGAAAGAGAGGAAAATGTATATTGACTGGTGTCTTTTGCCTTCTAGATTATCTGCAGTTTTGGGCCCTCTTCACATTGCTTCAGGTGATGTCTACACAGAGCTAAAAAATCTTGTCAAAACTTTCCGGTGAGTATTGGTCTTTACTTAGAGATTTTTATAAACTGATGAACTAAACGTGCTGTGGAATGATGTGTGATTTGGGCACAGAGAGGAGGGCCCTATTGCAGATTTGCCCTTCTCTTGCTGTGTGTTCATGTAGGTAATGTCGCGTTCCCTGTGGACTGACAAGTCATCCCTTTCCCTGCTCCTGACAGTGGCTAGGTCACCAGGAGTATTTGTAGATTTTTAAAAACTAGGCCAGTGGTCTCTGGAGGATGCTGGTGAGTCTTTTAAAGGTTCTGCTACCTCGTCACCTCCTATTAAGCGTGAGTTTCTGAGATCTGTCCCTTTCTTTTGCTCTAGCTCCCTGCAGCTGGGCTAAATGGTTTTAAACTGATTAATATTTTTTACCACTAACTTCTAGAGTCAGTCAGTTGGATCTGTCTTGTTCCTGATTTCAAAGGGAAGTAGATCTAGTGGGCACTTTCATCACCACAGGTGAAGCTTCTGCTTCAGTCAGTAGAACTAAAGACAGTATTTGGAAACAGTGAGATAAAGAAGGAGGGAAAACAGAATGGTAGCTTCTCTGAACTTTTTTAGGTTTTCTTTGGGAGACAACTCTCATAACCTGGACCTAGATTGTGTCCTTCATCCTCAAGTATTGTCAGAAAAAGAGCAATAGCAATTGCTAACCGCGTGCTGTGTGTACATTGTCACTCTTGAAACATCCTTTGCACGTCCTCAACCTGCATGAGGTTTACATGAGTTTTCCAAAACTCATTCATGTAGCATTTGCCATAAGGAATCTGGGCTTTGGTGAATAGAAACCCAGCTGCACCCAGTTTCTTATGATTTCTGCCGTGTCTGGAGGGACGCCACTAAAACACAGATGTCTCTCTGCAAGATTTCTTACTGTGGAAGATTCTCTCTTTCTTTCTGGTAACTCTATGCATGATTTCTTTTAAATAAAAACATTGATACTATGTGAATTTGTTTCTGTGATTGCAGTCTTTTAAGTTCTGACTTGCCTTTTATTTTAACAACACCACTGAAACCAATAAAAATGTTTTTGCATATAGCGTATAGATACCTATTGTTTGAGTAAGATGTTAGTGTCTTAAAACAGTTTAGTTGCTCTGCAGTTTAAATACTTAGTACTCACTTCAGTTTACGGATTGATTAAAGTGGAGAAGCTATATTTGGTGTGTTTCCAACTACTTTTTAGTGATTGATTATCTAAGAAGGCCCAGAGATTCTCAAAAACAGAGCCTCTATTTTAAATTACTTTTGCTATTCAGAGACAACGGGGCATGAATAAATAAATAAAGCTGTCAGTTGTCAGAGACTTGAAACCAAAAGAGACTTCTAAAACACATACATGTATATGTATGTATATACACACACACTTGTGGGTTTGCAGAATAGAACCAAATCAAATTTATTTGGACTTTAACTCAATACCTGGTGCAGCAGTAGTTCATCATAATTTAAAGGTCTCCCCTAATCTGTTTTGATCTCTTAGATAACACTTTGTGAGTTTATTTTTTGTGTCATTTTTGTTAGGAAGTAAGTTGAAGATAATGGTAGCAACTTCTTGGGGTTCTCTTACTGTGAAGATTCCAGATCAAGCTGCTTAGAAATTCAGGATTCTGGGTGGGGGATGGTTAAAGACAATTTTGGGCACTATACAAGAATTTTAAAAGCCTTAGTATAATATATATCTCAAAATAAAGGGAGTTTTGTTGTCACTGATAGCAAAATAATATAAAAATACAGGAAATAGGGAAGAATAAAAACCTTTGGGCCCTTTTTCTGTCTCGTATTACTGATATGGAAGGGTCTGTTGGTACACAGGAGCTAGCTCATGGATATTAAGGTGAAGGCATAGACTTGAATCTCCAGTTTGGTATGTAGGTTTAACTTTATTTAATATTAGTAGTCTCTTAGGTTTTGGATTGAATGCTTTGGCAGGGAGACTTGGCATAAATTTTAAATGGTATTTGTATTTATAGGGTATAGAAATTCAAATATTACTTTCTTTCTTAATGTTGTTCTAATGCTTAATGACAATGGAGAAGCACTGATAAATGCTCGTGCTCTTTCCTGCTTTTTGTATTGTAGATATTTGAGGCTGAAGAGCTTGCCCAAAAGGGTAGTAGATAAAACACATGGCTGTAGTAGGGCTTAGCTGAAGAAGGGTAAAAGAGCATGTGGTGAACTCAGCAACAACGATTTTCAGCTCCATTGGTTTTTAAAGGAACACTTGCAGTTCAGCCTCCTTTGGGCAGCATTTATTCAATCACCACTGCTAAGAAACACACTAGAGAGATCTCAAGAGACATTTTAGAATGGTTAGAGCTCTTCCCAAACAAAGTCCCTCAGTGCCTGTAAGCTTTTGTTACGAAAACTGAGATGTCAAATAATTCTCCAGAGTGTGTTAGGGTATTTTGTTAAAAGATCAAGAGAAAATTAGCTTCTTATATATAAATTGAGGATAAATGATTTTGAATGTGTGGTTGGGTTTTTTAAGGCATAATACTTCATTTTGAAAATAGGATTCATCTGTATTTTATGGTTGTGGGTATTTTAATTCCCATTATGGGGCTTATCATTGACATTGAACTCTACCAATGAATCAGATGTGAGATGTGTTCAAGACTTCTTGTTACAACTTGGTTTTATCATATGTCCAAGACAGTCTTTTAGCTTTTAAGTATGTATCCTGAATATATGTTATCTGGTATATACACTTATTTGTACCTATTTTACCTATTGCCCTTGTTAAGTGGAATTTTAATTCTGGGTTTCAAGTCAATCAGTAGTACTTGGTCATAGATCAAGTTCTGTGTGGAAATAGGGGAGTATCAGGATGTTAATGATGTTTTCTTAAGTAATTAGGCTTCTCTCAAAAGAAGCCTAAAGTTAAAGAGTAACTTATTTTTGCTGGTTGTCATCATACTAAATGATATTACAGCATGTAAATATGTTGCTGTTTTCCAGGAGGTAGAAAACTGTCTTTTATGGTTGAATTGGTTGAGTTGAAACCTAAAGAAAAATAATATATGCTTCAGTATTTGCCTGTGCTGCCCTGGGTTAGTTAAACTTCACTCATCTTAGTGCAAGTTTTGAGAAAATACAGCTAGCTGAGATCCCCTGAAGTCGCAACTTTGCATCCTAATGACATTAAATCAGTTTACAGATTTACAGAATGGACAGATACTTGAACTGCAGCTGTACATGCCCATACCTGGGAAAGTGGCTGTAGGAAGCAGAGGCTGCTGCATTTGCAAAGATGCTGGGTTTACTGTTGTTAATTACTCTGGATTCCTACAATTTCCCTATTGGAGTTCCCTTGCTTTGCAGGCTGGGCACTAGTCAGTTATGAGGAGGTCATTTGAGATGGAATGTTTATGCATCTTACTCTTTAGGCCTCTATCCTGGAAGCTTCTGCCACCTGGATCCACGTGCTCAGTCAGGCTCCCTCACAGTGTGAAACCGCCTGGGTCCTGCTGGGTGGCTGCCGCGTGTCTTGCTGGAGGGAACCACAAGACCCACAAACCAGCAACTAAGCAACCCACACAGCTATTTGGGATCATCCAACTTTCCTAGCTTGTGTATCATGCCCTACACAGGCTAAGAAAGTGGGCACATTCCATTTTGGGAAGTTGCATATTGTTTTCTTTCTCTAGGTGGGTGAGGGAGAATTTGGCCAAACTCTTTAGCAGAAAAGATTTCACTGCAAAACTGAAATCAGACACACAAAGTTTTGTACAGTTTTAACATTTCCACATTATATTTTTAGGACAGAAATCTAGTGACCTCTTTCATGGATTGTTCTGAAGTAACAATTTTGGCTAGAGGCAAGACAAAGAACTAATGAACCATTTCTACAGAGGCCCTGCAGTTCCCTGTTTTGAGAAAGCTTTGCTCTTCAGAGACCTTGGTGTTGACACAGAGCTTGTTTGAAAGTGACTGCCCTTCCACTGCTCCTTATTATTTCAGGCTTCACACCTGTAGGTTGCTTGCTTTACTCTGATCTCTCTGAATTTTTTTTTTTTTTTCCCGCTGCACAAGTGTTTTAGGACAGGTGTTGTACTGAGAGTTGCAGAAGCCTGACTGTTCATCCAGTGCAGTGGCTGTAGTACATCAGCAGATCCATACTGCTGTGTCCTGCTGGTTATCTGTGTCTTTTGACTACCTCCTTCAGAAATAGCATATTGATGGCAATGACTAGTGTTCAGACCTTGCCAATCAATACTAACATTGAATAAGAGTTAATTGACACAAATAACTGCATCTCTCAGTTTGTGTACAAGAATGACACCTTCCTGTGCTCTAATCAATAATAACTCCTTGTAAAGCATTGAAATAAAGCTGCTTTCTCTATTTGACAGAGTTTCCCCAGGTGGCTTGGAGCTGTCTCTTTCATTATGTCTCATCATAACAGATTAACTGGAATGTTACATATGAATTGCCTGTCAAGATGATTCCATCAGGCATTTCTTGGTAGTGTTTATCACTGTCATCAGTGTTGAGTCAAGATGTTCAGCCTTTGTTTAGTCTCTTACTCAGTTTAACAGGTACCAACTTTGTTGGCAGCTAAATCCATTAGCTATTTCAAATAATAATTGCTAAAATGAACCTTTTAATAACAAATATAATCAGTGTTTGCCACAACTCTTGGTTCTGGTTTGATGTGCCAATTCCTTTTTATGTAGTGCAAAACACTGTTTTTCCTTTCATAATTGAACAAAACTCAGATTGTTGAGACACAGACTCATCAGAGAATTGTCACTGCCACCTTACAAAATTCAGTCTGTGTCCACATCAGCTTTTACGGCAAATCTGGATCTGAAGCCAACAGGAGGGAAACTAAGTGTAAGAAGGTCCATCTTTTCAGAAACTCATGTCAGTTCTGGAGAATTTCCCAGGGGTTTGAGTGAGAGCTGGGCCCTCACAGCAGCCAGGACTATTTGTGAGCAATTTAAAAGAAATAGCTTCTGTTCAGTCTTCCCCATCCCACTTTCATATCAAAAAAAAGGGACATTGAAAATTCTGCAGTTCCTCCATTAGAGGATGACAGAAGCTTAAGAGCTGGTGAATTGCTCAGATACAGCTGTAATTGCTTCTTTTTACCTCGGTGTATTAATGGTAGACTTAAAATTCAGCTGTTAAAATCTGCTTACTTTTACTTTTAAATGTACTGACTTTTTAAAAATTATTTTTCAGGTTAACAAACAGAAATATTATACACAGAATGCCTGAATGGACTCTCATTGCTATTGTTTTGTTATCTGTGTAAGTACCCTTAAATGTCAAATATTCTTATGTGCAACTGTCTTATTAGCCTCTTGGAACAAGATGTAATTTTCAGGTAAAAGAAAGATTTCATGGAACTAACTGTGGAATCAACAGAAATATTTCTTTCATGCAAATGAGCAAAATTTTCTTGACATAACAGAATTGTCTCCCTTACATCAAATGTTATCAATGTTAAAAAAAATATTTTTTAACATATTCATGTTAAAAAAACAAGAAAAACTAAGCTTTAGGGGTTTTTTTTGAACAGGCCTTGCAGGATGAAGTAGGAGTATAATTCACCCTCTCCTATTTGCTGCTGACATGCATTTTTCCCCTCTCTGACATTAGGATAAAATGACATGTATATTGTATTATTTGGATTTGGTATAACTGTTAGGCTTTTCATTTCTCATTTTGCTTCTAATTTCTTCAAAGGTTTTACTTTTATGATTAAACTCAAATTATTTCTATAAAGATATGTATGCTTCTAAATATGTATAAGTATTCTAGCAAGCTTCTTTTAGAGGGGAAATCTCTTAGCAGGAGAATTCCTCCCAAGGAACACTGGGACCCAGTATTTTATTTTTATGAGGATTAGCTTTGTTGGTTAAGCACCACAGTGCCTACAGTCCTCCTTAGCTTTGTTTGACTTACTGTACAATTAAATTCTGTACAATGATTTCCCTAATGGGAAGCCTGATTGTATTACAGTGTCTTTCAGTAAACTTCTATGCAGAAGCATGATCTATAAAAGCTGTACTCATATGCATCAAGTGAAGTGAGTTCCTTAATTAGTATTTTGCAAATTCATGTACTTTTCTGAAGTTAAAGACACGAACTTTGCAGTGTGTTAAACAGAGATAATTTGTATTAAAAGGTGAACTAATGTTAAATGTTTAAGAAATCACTGGTGGTTTCACAGTGTGAGGCTCTGCCTTCCATTAGGGTTAAACCATCAACCAATCTTTGTATATCTTGAGCTTGAATTATGAGATTGCAAAAATCTTTATTTCCGAGTCTGTTCATGACTGCGCTGCTGCTGCTGCTTCTTTTGGGCTTCCTGGGTCACTGGAGCCTGTAGGACAGAGAGGTACTTAGAGACATTCACAGGTCAGGAAGTATTGTGGGCCAGCCTCGTGGCATGCCCAGCACTGCACTTACTTTCCTTGATATTACTTCAGTCTGACACATTGTTCTGGCTCTGCTGTCCCAAGGAAGATGGTACCAGCAGGCATTAGAGCAGGCTTCAGCGAGCCTTACATCTGTGTCACCCAGCCAGATACCGCTCAAATGATTCATTAAATCAGAACACAGAAAGTAACTTTACTTGAATGCCTTGGCATAAATTTTTTATCAACTATAAGAACAAATCTTTTGTCATTTTTACTATATATTCTTATGGTTGAATTGGTAATTTGTGAAACAGATCTTATGAATTTTTCAAGTAGTTTCTGTACAGCTAAGGAAATGGTGTCTCTTTTTGATCAGAAGTTAAAATATGTAGCTGGGCTCTGCATATGATGAGCTGTAAATGTTTACATAAGTAATGATTGTTTTACAGCTGCTTTAAAATGTTATACAAGCAGTAGGCAGTCCTGGTAGCAGTCTGTATAAGCAGACAACCAAGTCTCTTTTTACCTTTGCTTACTAAAGTTACATCCCTAATTAATTACATTTGATCATTAAAAGATAAGATTGTATTTATAATATTAGTCAAATCATAAATAAAACCGCTGCTGATTTCTACTTATTCTAAGGTTCTTGTAAGCACATGATCTTAAGATTTTTGACAACTTCTCTCAGCTGCCTCTTAGGGGAGAATGTGGAACAATGTAGGTGGGATAGAATGAGTGTTAAAATTCCTCTAATAAGATGATGCATCTTACATTATTTCTAGAAAGATTAAAGCAGAACATTTAATTATTTGGAAATTCTAATCAAGCTTGAGTATTTAGTGGAAGCCAGGACTGTGCAGGGAAAGGCTACTGAGGATGTGGACAACCCCTCACAGGTCCTCACTCAAGCCCTTTCTCACTTTCTGCTGTCTGCCAAGGAACATGTCATATATTACTAATAATTTTCATTAAAAGAATTACACCCTATTTAAGTCTTCTCCCTTAGTTGTACTGAGACATTGTGGACATTGTAGCACATCTACTATTATTTAGATCATAGAGTTGTGTGGGCCTGAGTCAGAGGGGGTCTTAAGTAGCTTCAGCCACGCTTTCACATTTATTTACAGGTCTTGACCTGGTTTCAGACATAGGTATGATATATCAATCATACTTCTGTTGATTCCACAACTATTTTACTGCTAACACTAACCAGTAAGGCTGCATAAGCAGCACCCTGGTAGAGGGTAATGCTTGCTCTTCCCAGGTGGGTGCCACACCATACTACAGGTATCCCAGGCTGCAGAGATTGCAAGAAGGCAGAGTGAGCATGGGTTTCAAGGTATACCTCAAAAAAATCTAAGACTTCAAGTATTTTTTGTTTTGTATTAAAGGGGGCAAGGTTGTTTTGTTTCAAGTAGCAACTGTTGGACTTTGCTTGCATCCGATTTTGTGCATCAGTGTTGTGGCTCACCACTTCCTTCTCAAACATGTATGGCTAGTGTGTGCTGGTGTTCTTAACTTCACAGTGCCCCAACCCTTTTTGTGGTAAGGTACTGGACAGAATAACTGTTAGCATTATGGCTGTATTGAATTCTAGTGTATTATGGTACAATCGTGCTCTTCTCTCTTTGAGTGTGCATATTAACTCTTTGGAGGATACACCATGATGGATATCATTAATGCCTAATTTTGGTGCTTAAATTTGGTGCTTAAATTTTAATGCCTAATTTTGTGCTTAAATTAAAGGTGCACTTCATAGTCTGCAGGTCCTTGAAAAGCTGCTGAAAGTACTTATGTGCCCTTGAGTCCACTGACTACGAAAGAAACCTGGGCTTCTCATTCAATGAAATGAAGTGCCTGGAACTGGACAGTGTGACATGTCTCAAAGTATAAAATGTTGGCAATTTCAATAGTGGAGTATTTCATGTTCCTAGTGAACAGTTGTTTTTATTCAATCAAATTATTGTATAAAATATGAACACAGCCAGTCTCTGCCTTTATTGAAAATCTAGCCTGAGGCACTCGTATGAATAGAGCACATTCAGCAATGCTGAATGGACCTTGTTAGAGCACACTTTGACAGCCAGAGCTGTATGTCAAACAGTGGTATTCGTGCCTGTCGTGGAGTGGGTGACTCTTAAAAATTACCTGTACATCAAATTTCTGACTTATTTGTAATCTGTAGTAATTTTGGCATTGGTTGATTTTGGTTTCTTCCTGTCAGACTGTTTAGTGTGTTAAATAGAATTTTTTGTTGTAGTAATAGCTGCTTTATAATGTATTGTAAACTGGAATGCAGAAGTTGCATCTTTTTCTGCCAAAGAACTTTGCAAGATACCAAATGAAGCAGATAAATAGATATAAATACAGTAGTTCAAGAAAGAATGGAGAAAGCAGTGGGAGGATTGGTTGCTATACAAGCATGGGCACTTTCTGTTTTTAGTGTATACCCCTGGCACAGACTAATGGAAAGCTTTCAAGATATTTTCAGGAAATGTCTGCTTTCATCTTACTTATCTGAGCTGGCTGGTTCCAGTGAACTGTGGTCAGCTTCATCTGCAAAGCCTATGCAAGAGGTTCCCCCGCTAAAAGCTTTGAAGCATTTCAAAATGTTCTGGGATTAGTTTATAAGCATTTGGCTGCAGTATTTAAACAAACTCAAAATGACCATGATCACTAAACAAAAGCCATCATTATATGTGTGCAGCCACTTTAGATAAATGTGTCATGTGGAGATGTACTCTAGAGGTTTACTCTCTTGGAGATAACAGCTCAGGAACTGGAGAATCTTGGGTTCAAATATGTGTTTTTACTCCTCTGCACACAAGAGCACATCTATTGCTCAGCACTGACATTTCTAAATCATTTTAAGAGGAATTTAGATGTTTCTGATAGCACTACTGTGTTCTTATCTAAAAGTGTGTGAATGTTTGAAATGTATGAATCTAATGTACAAATACATATAGGATATGAATCAGACTTGCAGAGTGACTCTTTTTCCTACAGAAACCACATACAAGTCAGCTGGTTGATATTTTATTTAGTCTGATGATGGAAGTTTGGTACCAGGTTTCAGCTGAGAAAAATTTATCATTAACCTGGAAATATCATTGTTTCCCATTTTGCAACAGAGCTGAGCTTGCAGGACCAAGAATCCAAAGAGTCTTGTTATAAAAGCATTTGAATGTGGTTATAGTGTTGTGTTTTTCTGTAGAGTTATATTGTTGTGTGAAATAGAGAAAAGGCAACTTTGTCTTAATGTGTTAAACAAAATCATCTTCCCTTTTTCTCTTGATTTTAGGCTGTCATTTGGTAAGTGTGAATTCCAATAGATTTTCTGTTAAGTAGTTCCTAAGTCTTTTAAGCAGTTTTTTCTGTTAAGCTTGCTTATTTATCAGCAATTTCTAAGCAAGCTTGAAGCTGCTTATTTAGCATATTTTGGACACTATCAATATTATCTTAGTTCTTTCTGGCACGTTCCAGTATTATTTAGGAAACATACACAGAACAGTACCATGAGGGATTTCAGTGTTGTTAATTGGGATATTAGTCAGTGCCAACTTTAAAATTAATTAAGTCTCTTCCTCTTTCATAAGGGAGAACATAGAAGAAACTTTAACAGTTTCCAAGGTGTTTCTCCTGGAACAAAAACCCCCCACTGTTGCTGCAGTGATGTTCTGCAGGAAGCGACACTTTCATCGCAGCCCATACAGCTGCAGTCTTTTCCATGCTGGTATTCTCCTGGGTAGCCTTCTAAATGGGACATTGGGATGTGCTGTGTAACTTTCATATACATCCAGCACAACTCTGTGAGTCCAGGATAATTAGTTCCTGTTTATAGTGCTGGAGCTTGGCTTCATCAGCAGGAGTGGAGCCTTAGCCCATGCTGCACAGAGTTAGGAGGGTTGGCTCAGAAAATTGTCATCTCTGCACCTGCCAGCTCTGCTGCCCAGTGCAGGGGCATGGCTGTCTGCCAAGTGTCTTGGAAATCCCTCCAAGAGATAGAAATCTGCATGTTCCCAGCAGCTGTATGTGTGGGCATTCAGACTGTATCACGCACAACCAGCAGAGCTGGTGTGCAGAGTGCATCACCAGCTGTAAATTGTCCTTCATGGTGGTGTTCTGACAAATCTTTTTGTAGAATCTAGAAATATTTTTATGTGACACATCATTTTAGGTGTTCTGCTTCAGTCTGTTGGCACCTTTATATCCCAAATACACTTGTAAATTAAGAATATGATAGTAAGAAAAGTACTTTCTTCTGACACTTTGTTTTAGCCTTTTGTGTGAGTGAGTTGTTGCCACTTGTGTTTCAAGCTCTGACACAGTGTGCCAGATTTCAGAAGGCTCCTTCAGCATGCTGACTCACTGGGGAGCTGACTTGGCCAGTGGAGTTCATGTCCCATTGAACTTTATGCCATAACTATGATCAAGCAGATGGAAAAATTGCCCAGAGAGAGAACTGTTTTAAATGGATGTTTCTTTAAAAGGTATACTTTTAGAAGATTTCTTTTGTAATGTCATGTTTTTCTTCATTCCATAATGACTGCTTTGCTTATTGGAAGTCATGTCATAAGTAGTACAGTGGCATAGAATAGTTGCATGGAAAAAGTTGTACAGTAGTAGTAATATAGACAGCTCTGAACTAATGCTGCAAGTAAGACATTAGTAATTCACATTTTCAGCTGTCCTAAACTTAGTTTTAAACTAAATGTATTTTAACTTCATCCCCTAAGCAAACTGAAATGTTCATGTTTCAACTGAATCCTGCAACTATAGCCCTATGAAAATATACTTGCTTCCTCATTAATAATTAATCTTAATCATTCAATGCAAACATTTTTTATCATGAAACACTACCCTTCTGTTAAAAGAAACACATGACTGGCACACACTTGAATCTTATATAGTCAGAGTTTTAATTTTATCTTGGTTAACTTTGTAAAGAACAGCCTACATTAGTGGGGATATAAGCAGTGTTTTTGACTAACAGGAAACGTGACTGTAATACAAAAATCCGTATTAATTTGGCTTGTTTCTGAAACAAACAAAAAGTGGAGATGCACATCACTGGAAAAGTTAGTATAGCTTCCTGTTATGTGATCCCCAGGTATTTTGTACCAGCAGAGTTTTTAGCATGGATTCTGTATTAATGTGTTTGGTTCCATGCAGGTAGTAATAATGGTATTTCTAGTAGGCTGAATGGTGTTCCTCTTTAGCACTGAAATAAATTGTGCCCAAAGTAGAAGTACTGTATTCCTTAACTCTTCTGAAACCACTATAACAGAAAAACTGTGTAAAAAAAATCCCCATGAAAGAGCAGTATTGTTTGAAGTTCTAATAATTCTTCTCTTATGGTGCCTGATACGGATTTTGGAATGCAAAACCTTACAACACTAAGGTTGTCTAGAAAGGCAGTATTTCATTCCAGAGATTCTAATTTTCTTTGTCATATTGCTGTTGAAAATGTCAGGCTTGCCATGATAGACAGCATTTTTTCTGTGAAGTGTATAATGGTTTTTAAGGAAGAAGAATCCTAAAGGTGATTAAAAACCATGAAAGCCCTAAAAATACTGCTTTATGATTGTATTATGTCTTAGAAAATAAACTTATTTGAATGATTGAGCTATTATAATTTGCTTGGATTAACAGTGCTTCACACACCTACCTAAAGACCTAACTGACAATATCATTTGGGGGAAATAGATGCATTTTATTTTTCATATCAATAATGTTATATTGGAGAATATTAGTGCTGCTATAGTATTCCACAGTGGTTAGGAATAAACTAAAAATTACTCAGACGCACGAAAATTTGGAGGGGAGAGGAGAAGATTACCTTAGAGAGGAGCCTAATTATTTTTATGTGATAATTGATAGTGGACAGTACACTGATAGAGACTTGCTTTTGTGTCCTGATACTTCAGGAATCAAATGCAAAGGCAATTTGTACTTCTCATTACTTCTCACATTACTTCTTGGGATACAAAAACATCTTGACACCCAGTGACACTCATCCAGTCTGGCAACTCAGTTCTGAAGTGAGATGTTAACAGTGAAGGAAAAAATCTACAATATTTTCTGAAATGTTTTCCTTTCATATTTATGAAAACAGAGAAGTACAGCTTCTTTTGGGAAGGAAGAAAGAAAAAAAATGCATGTCTCCCAAAGATGATGTATAAAGTGTTTCTCTAGACAGTGGGCTTATGATAAAGCTCTCAGAATTTACAGACAATCCAAGCCAGTGCATTTAGCATCAGGGCAGGTGTCTGTTTTTACACGTGTATCATTAAAATAAATAGTGGGGATAAGAAGACTGCAGCCAGTCAATTAACCAGAATGTTGTGTAAGTAAACATAATCATATCTTCATAAAATTTTGCCTGGCACAATAAAAAGTATCTAGAACAATCATGTCTGCAGCAGTACATGGTCGTTTCCCATTCCTCCCCACCAGGAAAAGTGTGCTTTAATTTGCTGGTAGCAAACATAACCAACCAGCACGTGGAGGCTTATTGCAGAAACTGCGAAGTGTATATGTGTAATTGCATACTACATGTGCAAAACCAGCATCAGTGCAAAAAGTGCAGATGCTTGGTTGTTTAGAGGCTTGTTTCATTTTAGAGCATGTTTGATTTTGATGTATACCAAACTTATACCCTGTGTTCCACAGAAATGCATATTTTGCTTTCTCTTCCACCCTCTGTCCATCTGAACATCTTAATAAGACACTGAACAGATCGAATTAATTCATCATAAAACTCAGTATTTCTGAAATTAGGTACTAGGATTTTTAAAAAGTTAAAGAATAGTTGAGATTTATCTGGCTCTTAATATTCATTCCAAACCTCATCCCGTATTCCGCTGGTTTTAGACGTGTTTAGTTCAGTGTACTTTCACATACCAGTGTTAATAGTGTTCTTCTGCTGTAGAGCTGTAAGATTTATATTAAGGGTAGAAAAGTGATTTACTGGAGATCATCGGGCCAGTAGTAGATTAGGAAATAAAACAAGCAGGAAAAGGGTTTGGGGTTTTCAGTTTTGGTTTGCTTGTTTTTTAAACCTGCTGTGTGCTGTTATTTCTGGGAAAAGATGCTTAAGGACCTTTAGCTTTCAGGGATTTCTAAGAACCTCATTTTGAGAGGTCCAAAACCACGCTGGCATTTCTTCTCAAAACTGGGAAAGGCAGGCAGAAAACTGTTGAGGATGTTATGTTTAACTTCTGAATAAAAAAAAAAACCTGGACAAAGTGTAAGCAAGGCTATTCCTAGCATGTCTCTTTACTCAGCTGCATTATTACAGGTGCTTGATCTATATACTGGACTGTAATCAAGTTACAGTGTTAAAAAGTTGTGAAGCTAAACTATGATCAATTTTATGATCATTGTTTCCCTAGTAACTGAGCACAGGTGAGTACATTTTATAAAGTCAGGTATTGGCATTATTTGCCTAAGCATATTGCATTGTAGCTGTTTTAACTTTCTGCAAGTCAGTATATTTTATTCTGTCTTTTTTGAATTTTTTTTTTCTACTTACATATCACTAAGGTAATGAATTTATAGGAATATCCATATGTGGAATAATGAAGTGCAGAAATGGAGATGGAGATATATATATATATAGAGAGAGATAGATACAAAACAATGTTTAATTCATAAAATGTATCAGATTTGAATATAAAGGCATCTTTTAGATATGTTCCACTGTATGTGCACAATAATTCACACAAAGGTGTGTATTTTACCAAGTACTTAAGAGGTTCAGGTTCTCAAAAGCTTACATTTTAGCATTCTTTAATCCGAGACTTATACCTGGGCTTAATTTCATGTAGCTAGGTAATCCAGATACTTCAGTGGCATAGATTCCAGTATTTGAGGTGTCACAGGAACAGCTTGTGGAACATAAAAAGGAAAAGAAGACTGAAAAGGATGAGAGGATCCATTTTAAAATAAATTTTAAATGTACTAGATTTAAAACTTTGACTAAGTTGAAGAAGAGGGGGAAATGGGAATAAGTGATCAAACTGAGAAGTACCTTTGATCTGTCAGCTGGTTAGCAGGAAACAGCCTTCAAATAAATGGAGCTCTTTAAACAAAGCCTGTCCTTGAAATGTGTACATAAGAAACTTAGATTTGTTAGGGAGAAACAGCTGATAGTGATTTCTTCTGGGTTCATATTGGGAACTTTTTTTTGCCTTGGTATTATGCTGATAAGTAAGCTAAATTAAAAGTTTGTGGAACAAATCCCTGTATGAATGCTAGGGCTTTAAATGGCACACAGTACTGTAGAGGTTCTAATGCTTTGTGTCTGTGACCTAACATTGTAGTCATCTTTGGAATACAGTAATGTAGATGTGTGCTATGCTCCATTTGTTTTTGAGGAAATCATCCTGCAGTCATACCTGTTGTACAAAATAGTGAAACAAAGTCTGATCCACTACACTTTGTAGAAGAGAACTCTGGATAAGAAACTGTAGATGTTATTGAGCAGGTTTTGGTGCTTCCTTCTTGCCTGGCTTGAGGTCTTTCTAATCCCGTTAATGAAATCTGGAAGTGCTGTTTTACATATAAGTGCCAAAGTAATTGTTTTTTGCCTGACCTGTATGATATTTGTGTTGATGGCAGTCTTGGTAGTCATTTAAAAACTACTAAGTCTTTGAAAATAGTGTTCGTAAATATCACTTTAACAAGAAGCAAATAAAACCATTCCATATTATTATTGTGGCTTTAAAGGAATCATGGGTCCTGGAATTTTTGTCACTCACATTGTTATTAGCAAAATATTTCCAGAGTATTGGCTGTCAACTTTCTCATTAGACAGTATTAGACAAGTATTGAGTTTTTTCATTTTCTGCATCTTTTGGTATCAGTGCAACATTAATTACTATTAAATTTTTTCATTGCAGGATCTTTGTAGTTATACAGCTGTTTGTTTTAAATAACAGCTAGCAGCTGATGGAACAATTCTCAACTTTCAAGGGAGAGGAAGAAAGTGGCATAAACAATGCATCCTGATATTCATGTGAATTGTTTGTTTGTTAGGTTAAAAAAAAAAAAACCAAAAAACCAAAGATCCAGAACATTTGCATTTTCTTAAATCCATTTTAAATTAACAGTTTCTGAACTTCTGAACTTGATAAGGTAGCTCTAAGTCTATGGCCTCAACTCTTCCCTCCTGCATAGTTTAGTTAAAACATTTAAATGCCTTCCAAGAATTTCCTTATGCAGCTTCATGGAAAAACAAAAGTTGAACTCTCATATGAAGGGAAAGACAAGAAATGACTGCTGATGTGGAATGTTAGAGTGAGCCTGCAAAGTATTTTGTAAATGTCCGCTGGGCTTCCAAAGCCCTTGTGAGGAGAGCGTGGTGTGCCGTGAGGGAGCTGTGCTGCACAGCCTGCGCCCCAGGGCCTGCCCAATGTCCTAGGAAGGGGTTTGGGCTGCTGCACCTCCAGCTGCGCCCCTGCCTGTTCTCTCAGCTGCCAGTTCCCTGTTTGGATACAAATAACTCACTGCGGGGGAGGGTGAGGGTAAGAAGGAAAGAGAGAAAAGCAGATCCATTGTCTTTTTTTTCAGTTGATAGCAAGCACTTCCATCAAACGCTTAGATAACCCTGGTGCTGTAGAATGCCTTTCCTTTTACTGTTGGTCATAGCCACCCAGTCATATCTGGCTACACCACACGTGAAATGTTGGCCCCATTAAAAGGGAGTGGAAGTTGACTTGCATCTGGACAACTACATGAAAAGTGTGTGTGGAAAGTGAACTTTACTTGAAGAAAAAATATATTTGCATAACTATATTTGCATATACATAAACATGTATCAAAGAACATATTTATGGAAGAAACTTGTAGAAGCTACATAGGAAAAAATAAAGGTAGTGGAAACAATTAACAAACTTAACTTTGGAATGAACCTTAATTTTTGCTGTACACTTGGATTATATAGGAGTTTCAGTTGTTGATTTTGAATCACTGTTGGTAGCATTGATTTAAATGTAGTGGACAAAAATTTTAAAGCATGAATAATTTAGTTTCTGTTGCCGTCAGAGGATTAACGTGCCTGTGCTGGATTCTGTGGACAAGTCAGTACACAATAATAAAAGGAAGTTAAATAATAAATAAAACATAAGTTGCACTTCAGTTACAAAATCCTTGTCTTTATGATGAGAATAGGATCTTCAGGCTATATTTAAAACTAGACCAGAAGTGGCTTTTTTATCTCAATCTTTTATTGCCTGTTTATTTTTGCCAGTTATTGCTGTTCAATGCTATGGGCTTTAGAGTGCTTTATCTTTCATTAAGAAAGTATAATACAGAAATATATTGGGGGAGATTACAGAAAGCTGGCCTGGAATGCCAGTTTCCTCTTTGACTGATTGGTAACAAAAGGCCCCAAACTAGAGACTATTTTAATTGCAGAGTTGCAAGTGACACTGATTGTAATTACTTTTTTCCAGTACTAGTATAGTTTAATTTAAAATACTCAGTTCTGAAGATATATCTAAATACTTTTGCATCTTGTTTGTAAGTTAGATGCTTCCAGTTCAAGATTGTCTGTCAAATATTAATGTGTTCTAATGGAAATTGTTCACTCTGGAGACAGCCTTTTGCTTTTAAGGGTTTGGGATTTTTTAATGTTGAGTTTTTTAAATCATGCTCTGACTAAAGTTATAAGAAACGAGTAGGGGTTTGGGGTTTTTTTTCACTGAAACTGCAAACATAACAGCTAAATTACATAAGTTGGGGCTGTCGTATTTTCTAATTTCTCAGCATATGTTTAAACATAGTAATTAAGTGTTACCACTTAATTACACCAAAGTTAATAATTTTTTTTAAGATCCCTGGTGTTCCATCTTTATCTTACAGCTAGACTCATATAGTGCTTCTGCTTTCTGTCCAATACTGACTTTGGTCTGATGGATGCCCCAGGCTTTGGGATTTAAGGTACTTTACTAACAAAATTGCAGTCCCTAGACAGGTGTACTGTATCTAGTGAGAAAGTGAGAAATTCTACCTCAAATTAAGCAAGCAGCCATGTATTGTGAAGAACATGCAAAATTACAGTGATGGTTTCAACTTGCTCTGCCCAGATGTCTGAGTGCCTTTGGGTAGGGATTCATGAAATGGATAAATGCAGCAAGCATTGGAGTTTACCCCATCAGCTGAAGCACTATTATAAGTGATTGATACATGGCAGCACTACAGCTGCATGTACAGGCAGATGGTCTGTGGGCTGCAGTGCACATCAATTCACTGAGTTTTATTGCTGATGTGTAACACTTGTTGGATTGAGTCAGTCTAGCCAGTTGTCTTAAAACAATTGTTTTTGTTTAATCACTTGTGTTGGAGACTTCCTTAAAAGGAACATAACTAAAAGGGAATCAGTGTTCTATAACACTACTATATTAAAAGAAAGGCATTTCTGATTAGTAACATTTTCATTGCATTGCTAAGCCCATCAAATCTGTAACTTAAGAGTAGTGCAAATATATTTAGAGTGTTAAAAAAACCCCACAAAACCAAAACACCCCGGCCCTTCTGTGTTGACGCAGTAGAACCCATTAGAATGGTATGGTTATCTGCATGGTTATTGCTGGAGCAAGAGTCTACTGGTCAGAGATTTGTTGGCACCCTTGTAGCACAAATGCAGTAGTCTGTGTCTGTGGTTTTGCTGGGGAAAGGGGGAAAATGCTGCCTGTAGTGCTGCCAGTTCTTGCTTCCTTTCTGTGTTCTGAAACAAGTGTTAAGGAAACTTTGTGATCATTCATTATTTCAACTGCATCATTCTGATAGAAAACTAGTTATCAATGATCCTCATTATGATGATCTTTAAAAATTAAGTCTTAAGTGACTAAACAAAAGTTAGAAAGAAACAGAGAATTAAAAAAACCCAACCCTTATGTTGCAGTGGTTATGTTTAGAGTCTTATTCACAGTACTTAAATACCTGTAACTGGCAGAAATACAACTTATTTTCCAAAGCTCACTCTGGAAAGAGAGTAGTGCTTGCCTGTTCCATCATTCTCTTTATACTTCTGTTCTTATTCAAATTCCAAGCATGTCAAACAACGTAAGGAACTCTAAAAAAATGTGTTTGGATCCATGGCTTCTGCCACAACCATTGGCTTTGGGGAAAAAATGAGGAAGACTGGCAATATTTTTTCTAGGAGGAGCTTATTATTAGTCTTCTGAGAATTAGCATATGGCTTTTCTTCATGAGTATACAAGTGCTTTCCATGATATTGGAGCAATTTATGTGCACTCAAATTCTCAACAATTTATGTATAATTTCAAGTGACCAGTTTTGAGGAATGGAAAGGAACCTGACTCTTATGTGGTTGTGTTTTTACCCCTGTTTCCAGGTGTCTGTTTCAAAGAGCTGTAACTGACTGGTAACACTGTGGTGGCTTTGAAAAATTTTAACGTTTTCAAAGGGAATCACAGAATTCATCTTAAACAGAAAGTCCAGAAAGCTTTCCCTGAGATCCAGTAGCTGGGGAAAGGATGGTACTGGACAATTGGTTTAGGTTTTTAGAAAGACTATTCATGCCCCTGGATAGGAAATGCCAATTAATGCTTTTAATTACTTAAAAGTTTTCTCTTTTCTGAACGTATTCAGCCGTCTTCGTTAAGGTATGCATAGATCCAGGAACAAGTTGTGCACCCTACCATATCAATTAATGAAACTTATTCCTAAAAGTAATTGAGGTTCAACTCCTAAATATACTTGCCAAATGTTTTTGTAAGGCAACTGATTCATAGAAAGCTTGGGCCTTGAGCTGAAGCACTGAAACTATGTAAACATTTTGTGCTATCCAGATGTCTTTAATAGCTTGATAAAAATTGATTATTCTTCACATGAATTTCACCTTAGTGGGGTTTTTTTCTTAAACATATAACATATGTGGAATAGCCAGCAAATACAAATTTTATCAATCAGATACAGTTTGACATTTTTAACACTTTTTAAACGTTACAAATGCCTGTTTACCATATGGTGTAAGTGGGTGTGCAGGAAACTACACTCTCATCAAGTCTGATATACTACTTTTCCATGATATGAGCATGAACATTTCCTTTTAGTAGCTCTTGCTGAAGGCAAGCCTTTGAAGAATGGGTGTGTAATTTTGGACTGTAACATTTACATTGCATACTTCTGTAGGTGGTTATTTTAAAATCAATTAACCCTTTAGCTTTTCTTATTTTTATTTGACTTTTATTAATAAAAGTTTGTTCTAGATTAATGCTGCAACATGTGAAAGAGGTAACAGAAAAGCAAAATTTGTATTTTCTTTCCACTGGTCCACTAGCCAGTTCTTATTATTGTGGCCCCAAGTATCCTATTTCCTGTTTCTATTCTCCATCTGTAGAAAATGCTGCAGACTTTCAAGGGAATTCTACAATCTTTGAACTGAAATCCTGTGTGTCATTAAATTGAATTAGTCATCATAGTTTCTTGAGAGATAAGATCATTGTAATTTTCTGTGACTTGAAGATACTGATCCCAAATGCTGTTCTGGCTTGTTTGCATACAATTAAGGTTTAATTCAGTTAAGCAGTCCCTCAATACTATCTTTTGCAGTACCTCAAATATACATTGGACCAGTGTTACTTAGAGCATGTAACTCACCACTCCACGCAAACCAGCAGCTTCTTGCTCTTTTCCCAGACAAAAGCTTCTGCTGCAGCAGCCACCTGAAACTAGAAGAGTACTCGATGATAACTGCTTTTCAAATGACAAGTTGAAGCATCATTTAAAGGTCAAAAGGGCACAGTTTTCCAAGAGAAAAGTGTTTGTACATAGATTCATAAATACTTAACATGTTGCCCCATCAAGATGCAACTTTTAACTAATTGCTACAAACTTGCATGTGCCTCTCTGAAGTGACTTGTTGATTTAGTCTCTTGCTTATCAGATAATCAGTAGCTTAATTTGTTTTAAAACAAAGTTTAGGTAAGAAAAAAAAATTATCCATGTCCAAAACTTTTTTTAACTTCCATTTCTCAGTATTTAATGCCTGGCAACTTCTCTGAAAATAGCAATACTTTTTTCTTTCTTTCTTGGTGTAAGCTATAATAGCTACTCTTTAAGCAGTGTGTCTTAAACAGGGTCTGACATTTACGACATGCTTGTAATTCATGAAACTATGTACTGTCACCAAGGGCAGTTCCAAAAAAATAAAGCATGTGAGCTTCATGGTAGTAAATATTTTGGTTGTAGAGTAATCCTTAAAACTGCACAGGCTTTCTGCTGTTTTTGAAAAATAATGTCTGTGTTAATATCCTCTTAAGCCCATGGCAGGACTAAGAAAATTCAAGTTAAAATGCATGTAAATCTACATCATGGCCAGGAGAATGGTTTGCAGTGCTACAGCTATCTTGCACCAGCACTCAGGAAGTCATGACTGTTTCTGCCACCAGTCTTTTTCATATACAACCTGCATAATTCTGAGAAGGGTGAATTGAAGACAAGTAGAAATGCAAGTCCTGGTCTTCCTCCCGCCATCTCCAGCCTAACACCCTGCAGTGGTTCCTCTGATCCTCTATCAGCACGTCTGTGTTCCCCGCTGATAAAGCGTCCCCGTGCAAACGCAGCCTCCTGCCGGCCTGGCCCGGCCAGGGCCGCTCTGATTCACCAGTCCAGGGAGCACCCCCGGGGCCTCCCACGGGAAAGAAACAACTCGGTCCCGGCTGGAATGAAGTGCGGTACAAAACCCTGTGGCCTCAGGCCAAAACCACAAACTCGACTCTGAATACTTCTCATATATATATATATATATATATATCAGACTTTATGCATAAGTCATTTCTTTCCACACCTTGCCCTTAATTTAAGCATCTCTGAAAGTCCTTCTCACCAAGTGTCAGAGTTTGAGAGCTGAACTATTTAGCTAAATGTACATACTGAAATGGAATCCACAAAGAAATGGGAAGTAGTTTTAACTCATTAAAAGTTATAAATGTTATGAGTTAACATTTTAACTCATTAAAGTTACATTTTTTCAATCAATTTTTTTTGTAAATTAAATTTTTTATTAAGCGATTCTTATTTACTTATTCTTATTTACTAGAAAGGACTTGTAAGGTCCTTTCTTTGTGTTTTATCACTCTTTTTGCTTAGTTTAAAAGAATCTTCTCTTATATGCAGCTTTTTTCAAGTGGAGGTGGTCTTATGCCAGTGACTGCAGGGGAGATTGATCTCAGTTGTTACTCACTTGAAGACTTCCTGAGCTGGGAAGTTTTTAGGAAGCTGGAGACTCTTGAATTTCTTATTAAAAGTACATCATTGCACAGATGTGTTCTAAAATAACTATTTTGTGTATGGTGTCAATGGCACTGTTTATCTACAGTATTTGAGACAAAGTAACTGCTGCTGGGATAGGAGTTCTTGTTAAGTGATCTTGTCAGTAATCTTTGGTGTTGAAGTTTCTTAATATTCAGCATGAGCTTTAATACTTGATTTTGTTCATTAAAGATTTTTAAATACTTTTTTTTTTTTTTGGGCTTAGAAATAGATTCAGTTATTACTGCCTTTGCAATATTCTGCAAAGAATAATTCCTAATAGAATTAGGAGAAAAAGGAAGGACTTCAGGATAAAAATATATTCAGATAAATTAAAGGGCAAATGGGAACAAACAGCTCAGTATTTCAGCTCAACTGCATACAGATGTTATATATGTAGGTGATCTGCATAGTGGTAGCTCCTTCCCAACTGAGGAATTTTATATCTCTTTTATATTTTAGTTATATGAAGAAGTATATAACTTTCACTGTGTGACTGTTCAAGAGCTTTTTGGTAAAGAAATAAATAATGACTGGGATCCTTCCTTTTATATGTCTAATTGTACATTTGTTTATTCTGACATCTGTCTACATTATAAAACATCTATGTACAACTGATTAGAGGCATACAAACTACTCTTATTTTTTCTAATTAGATTTTTTTTATTTACTGCATACTAATAAATAATATTTTGGTACAGCACATATTGTATATCATACATACAGTCCATTATATAGTGTAATCAAATGTGACATTATAAACTGCTTTTCTTCAATACAGTTATTTGAACTCACAAGCTTTGCTTTCTAACATCTGCCACTCAAAAGTTGCTTTACTGTATGAAATACGTTTGGGTTTTTTCCAGATTGTCACAAACATCTCCGCTTTTCAAGACTACTCAGACAAGCCCAATGTACACACAGTTCCTGACCACATTGCTGAAAGAACTGCATTTCAAAAATGAAGATCTGGAAAGTTTAACAAGAATATTTAGAATGGACTGACAACTTGAATGGTCAGTCAACTTTAAGCTACTTTGTGTGTCTTAAAACCAAGCTGGTTAACCACAGGTTTAATTTTCAGCATTTTGTAAGTATGTACAGTAACTACAGATTGTATCAGCTGGAGCAGAAAATGTGTGAAGCACATTTTAAAGTAAAGAAATATGTATGGTATGGAAATGAGTGTCATCATTTTGTCACTTACAGTAAATGCCAGCTGCTTACTTATCACACTTATCTTTTGATAATGTATGATTGCTTTACTGGAATTCTGAGGAATTTTTACTAACAGTTTATTAAAAAAATAAAATTCTGTGTGGCTGCAATGGCTAAGACTCACCAGGTGGTTTTTAATTATTTCAATGAAATTGTTATGTTCTCTTTTTGTGATATAAAATTGAGTTAAGAGCCACGGGTTTATTTGCATAATGTTGAGATTACGTTTTTCATTCCAAGTAGGCCAAAAAATTTAAGAGCAACTACCTTATGTTGATCATACTGAACTGATTTAATGAATATAGCATTATAGTATCATTACTGATCTCACTCCTTTGTTCCCCACAGAATAACATTATCATCTTAGCATCTCCTGCTACCTGAAATAGTTGCACAGAGAACAAAAGAACACCTTCAGTTGTTTGAGCTTTTTAAAATGAAAAATGAAAATTAGTGTGAATTGTAGTACTTGCATTTCTGCTTTTTCATTTCCTTCCTATGGGTAAGAATTTTGCAGTCTTGTGAAGAAGCTGACTAACCGCAGTTGTTCAAGGTATGAAGACAAGTTAAAATATGGATCATTTGAAAAATATTTAAAAGCAGTAGAAAAGAATTTGGATTGGTTTGGTCTTTCTTGGTTTGGAAACTTTCAGTCAAAGTTTGTCTACAGGGATCAGGGAAAGAGAGGGAAAAAAGCATGTGAGCCTCGGACGGTAAAAGCAGTGCTGCTGACGTTTTTCCAGTTGCCCCTGTGCTTGGAGCACGAATCTTTAAGAATGATGACTACAGTACACAAATATGTCTGATTCATAGCCTGTTTGTCTTGCGATTTCTAAGAAAAGGTCTTTGAACTTGTATAAAAGTTATTTTTAAACAGACTCTAGTTGTTACTAATTTGGACTTTTTAAATATATTTTAATAACTAAAAATATTTTGCTTTCAGTAGTCATTTCATTTCAGAGAGTTGTGTTATTTAGGCTGAGTATGTTTGGAATAGCTTCTTTCACTAACTGATTATAAATTGCACTTTAAAACTAGTCCACTAGTAATTCTTAATGATTCCATAATAGGTTTTATTGCATAGTTCTCAGATCATAGGAGACTGTATTTTGAGAGACTTGAGAAGAAAGTTGTAACTGACAGTGCTTAGTCTACAGCAAATGCCAGCTCTAGGTAAGGCTGAGGCAAGCCTTGCCAGGGCTGCTACACATTCGATGCTACAATTCGCTCCATTTAAAAAACCAAAGTTTTTTCCTTTGGTTTGCTTCTGTAATTGGACACCAGAAAGGAACTCTACACTTAAGTAGTTTACTGCTGTGTAGTTTCTTCATGGTAATCAGAGTAAATATGTGTAGATTACCCCCGACACACAGAAGCTCATGCAGCTTTGCCATGGAAGCTTCACTGAGCAGTAAACTTTATTTAGGCAATGCTTGACTTTTCCAAACTTACATTGTAATGGAAAGTTACGTTCAGTGTAAGTTGCAAAAGCAACAGTTTAGAATTAGGATAACCTTGAAAGCAGAGTTTCAGCTATACATTTTTTTAAGTATGCAGTAAGGGGGAAAATGCCCATTACGATTAGAGTGTGTCTGACACAAAATTTATAAGAATTATTGGATAGATGTTACATTGGTTTTGTACCATAATGGAAAAAATTTACTTGAAGCATATGGAGAGAAGGGTCAAGACCTCACCAGAAGATAAATTTCTATAGAAGACTTGAGTATGGTACTCATAGGTATGATACTCTGAGCAGAACTTAAACCTTTAATTTGTATCTATTCTTTTTTTTTTACCTTGGGGCACAAAGATTACCTCATAACAGTTCTGCCATACAGAGTACACCTAGAAGGCATTGCAAGTGTACATCATACCAGGAATGTGACTGTGTTTCATCAGGTTTGATGGCTCTCATTTGGAAAGTTTTTACACTTCCTGTCAGTTTAGTGGTGTGATTTCTTTTGTAGTTATTTTTAGGCTTGGTCTTCAGCACCTACTGTGTAGGAAATGTATAATCTTGTAATAAGAATGAATAGGTTACAGGCTGAAAGACCTCTCTATCAGGGTTCACTGTAACTGCTTTTACTGTCTGCCTCAGCAGCTCAAAAAAGTAAGCTTTCAGGATTTTTGCATCTCTTCTTACACTGCTGTGTAGTAAGCTCCCTCATTCTTTTCCTTACCCTACAAGAACAAAATAACATTTCTCCATCCATGAGGAAGAACATTCTGTAGTATGCTGGGATATTCTTCACTTGATCATTGGAGATGATTTCATCTCCATTAGATATAACACACATGTAAATAAATGCAGAAAGTATACATATATACCCAATACTTTGGAATAGCAGAGAGGCTATAGACTCATCCCAAAAGGATCTTTCAATACTGTCAGCCTTAACTGTGTATAAAAATCACAACTCAAATACCAAAAATTCAGTTCATTTATGTAGTTTTCTTATGAGCATGCTTTGTAACAGCCTAACTGCTTAGAAGTGGTCAAATCTAGATATAATTTTTTATCTTAAAGCAAATTTCTGTCACAACTATCTGCCCTTCAGAAGATGTCACTCTTTCTTAACACTGCTGGTTTTTGGTGTTGTTCTGCCCCTTCTCATTTTGCTTATGTTGGCAGACAGATTGTTTCCTTGTGGCCTTGTTTCTGTGCTTACTGTTTTTCCTTCTGTGTAAGTTAAACAGATGAGAGCAGTTGACATTTGGGTCAGTGGTGGTTTCAGCCTTATCTCAGATACACTAAATTGTAGTGACTGACTTCTGAGCTGCAGATGTGGAGAGACATCATGGATCTGGGGTTTAGGGTAAATGGGACAGAAGCCTCTATTTCTGAACAGCTCTGTCAAAGGGGCATGAACTTGGCAAAGCCATTAGCACCTTAGATGATAAGGATAATGAAGTCTCAGAAGTCCACTGCCATAACCATGTAAAGCATCCAGCACTGTCTGGTCCATGGCCAGCAATTGGAGTAGGATGTGTTTCTTCTAATAGCAGGGAGGGCAGAAAGGAAACCAGACTTAAATGGTGATTTCCCCCCCCCCCCCCCCCCCCGACATATATAATTGATTTAGTAAAGAATAGAAGAACAGCTTAGTTTAAAGCTTGAAGCAAAGCTTGCTTCATGCTGTTGCAGCCGCTGTGCCTCAAAGGAGGAATGTGTGATACATACCTGCATGTCACAGAATGGATTTCTTACCAAGTTTTCCTTAGCTGTAATGAAATAATCTCAGGAAGAGAACAAGGACATACACAGAGTCACATTTTCTCAACATTATTCAAAGCAGTCTTTACGCTGGCCAAAGAGGCTGATGGAAAGACTTTTTGTGTCTATTCTCGCACCAAAGTTCAGTTCACAGTCTGGTAAATGCTCTCAGTGTAAGCACTGCACTCTGTAATACTGAATTTCCTAGCGCAGAGACCTTCACTGCTGCCATTTGATTATTTCTGCCCATAGACCATGCTTAGTGATGTTTCTTGGATTTTGGAGAGAAAAAGAGGAGTCAGAGTGCTTCATGTGATGTTCACCATTTCAGGAAAGCTGAAAAGTCATAAAGTTACCCATACACGTTCAGGTTTTTGAAGAGATTACCTTGAATCTGTGTAAAGTACCAAATCAAGCTAGATACGGTAATGCAAAATCCTACATTAAAACAAGCAGAAGAGAGCCTGATTTATTTAATTGAAAACTATCAAAACAAAAAAGGTCCCCAGCATAACTGACAGGGCTGTGCTGCTGTCCAAACCCAGGGCTGGAAATTTAGATCCACCCTGTCTTTCAAAGGGAGATGCAGGGAGCAACAAGGTGCTGGTACTTGCATAAGCTGTGTCTGGGGCTTCACAGGCTGTGTCCACACAACACATACAAGATTCACCTGTATTTTCACTCTTCAGTCTCAGTGAGTAGCTTAAAAGTGAGACATCTGTTGTGGTTTTAGGGGGGAAATAACGGTTTTGTGAATCTTCATGTTCCATTCCCTACCCTTCTTCCCCTAGTTTGAGAGAACCTGGTTTCTACAAAGTGCAAGAGGGGATGAGCAGCTCAGCTGGACATGTCTCTTATAACTGCTGAGAAAAAAGGACTAGCACATCAGAGAGAAGGAAAAGGAAGAGAGAAGGGGAAAGCAATACTCATACCATCTAAATTTAGGCATCCAAACTTAGGTACCCGCCTCTCTTCATTTGCTTCAGAGAGAATTGATGCTCTTAAATTTAGGGTCTCCAAATCTTACCTTAGTGCATTTATGAAATGGATTGTGGTAATGCCTCTGCTCCTGTTCCCTCATGGGGGAAAGAAAGCAGAAAATTCAACTGAGAATACTGACACAGTAGACTGGCTCTCCCTGGAGTAATTTGTAGTAGAGTGTGGCACTAAACTGAATGGGGACCTGCCCCTGCACAGTGGGAAGTTTCTAAGCAAGCTGATCCTATTATTCACTTATTTTGATGGCTACTACTTCACACAATTTTTTTAACCTATAAGAGTTAACACCAAAAGAATTAAAGTGAGTGGCAGTCTTTAAGGAAAGTAAAATAATGTCCCTATGTTGAAATTAGGTCACACTCTAGTTCAAGAGTTTGCCTCTAAGTTTTCCATACTTATTGTTTATGTCTGCAATTGCATGTGAACACACAGTACTGTGGGTGGGGTTTAGCTTGATCTCACTGGGACAGCAGGTAATGCTGAACTGTCATTTCCAGTGAGCATTAAATATTGAAAACACAGACTCAGCCTCTCCTTTTGGCAAGTCTTAAGTTTCCATTAGAAGCAGATGGCATACAAGGTAGGGCTAGGCATCTAACTATAAAGACCTCCTGTTTCTCAACTGTGTATCTCTACCACCTGACAGCCAGTCCTCCTCTGATTAGTGTCAAAGGAAGTGGGTGTGCCTTCCATTAGCAAAGGCGGAAAGTAATATTGGTGGAGACTTTTCCTCTTGTGAGCTTTCTTTTTGTGACTCTTCATCTTAGAAACACTTCTCTGCACAGAGTGGACAGTACTTTGGGAGATGGGCTGCCTGAAAGATGCTGCAGAACGTGAGCTGTGGCATTTGTGGTGCTACACAGGATTTGGTGGGGGGGATGTGTGTGGGAAACACATATCTTCAGGTGGCTCTCATTTAGCATTCCTCATTTAGGCTCTGGTTTCAAAAAGCCAGGGAAAGCAGACGAGCCTCTGAGCAATGTATGGACATGTGTGATAAAGTCATTCCCCCTGAGCTGCTTGTAGCTGTAGAGCAAAGTGCAAGCTGGAGTTCTGAAGAAAATAGATAAACTTTGCTATGAGAATTGAATGTGTAGACTGAACTCCTAGACTTGGTAAGGCTAATCAATCAGAACAGTGCAGTAAGTGTGGCCCCTGTATGCTGCAGCTGTCCCCCTCTTTGTTGACTATCCTGCAGTTGTCTCAAGACAAGAGCTCCAAAGAGACCCTCTCCAACAAACAGGCCAGAGCAGAACCACAGGTTGTAAGGCAGTTACCTCTTGCCACTCGGCAAAGTCCCTGCTTGGAAGTCAGTCCTCAGGACAGTGCAGTAGCCTGTTCTTTAAAGGCAAACTCTTCAGTACATTTTTGCACACTGTGATTACCTGTGGGAGGTGCATGCAAGGATCAGAGCACAAAGCCACTGGGGCTACTGGCTGGTACATCCTGCTTCATCAAATCAATGCCATTTCTGGCACTTCTTACCTTCTTAAATTTTATGGCATATGTAGCTGAATTGAACGCTTAGGGGACAGCAGCAGCTTCCTGGGGAGTCCTACAGTTAGGTTAGAATTAGTCATCACTACAGAGAGCTTGAAGGACTTTGGATACAGCTTTAATAAGCTGCAAACACTAGATCAGGATTTGCATCATAAATCTTGCCTTTTTGTTCTACTCAAACAGGAGTGTCTACAAATCAGGTTAATATAATTTAACAGTACAGTAGTTAAGCAACAAAAAGGACCATAATTGGTAGTATTATCTAAGAAGCCACAGCAATCCTGCTTACAGCTGTCAGCTAAGATCTGACTCATCTAAGGTATTTTATAGCAACCATATGTTAGGCACGTCTATCTCACCTATTATGCAGCAAAATGATAACGTTTCCTAATCAGGATTTGCCACTAAGCAGGATTTTCCGTAAGCACCTCAGTACTGCAAGTGCTATCCACAGTCAGGAGAAAACCTTTTGCAGACACTTGTTAATTTAATAAATAGAATAAATGGTTGCAAATCTGTGGCTAGTACTGATTTAGCAAGGCTGGCTGTAGTTCAAAGTGTAGGTACATTACTTCGGCAGTTGAAATGGTAAATATCACTTTAGCACAGAATTCATGAAGATAATTACTAACTTTTGCAATTCTTGTTCAAAAGTTTCAGATTGAGGACATGGTCTCAAAGCATATGATCCATTAAAATACTTTGCTGAGATGTATTGGTGTGATATCTTTACCTGCATAGCCAGAAAAGAGAGAGTGAATTCACATTAGTACAGGAGAGAAAGATTAAAAAATAGCTTTTAAAATACTGTGGTCCTTTTGTAACAATGTGGGTGGTTAAGCTAGAATAATAATTGCACTTTAACAAAGGCAGATACTGTTGAAAACCCCAATGGCTGCTGATTTTTGAACACGGTTTAGATCGAGTTCACTGTTACACAGAAACTTGCATAAGCCTGCACCCCTCTGCAGTTCAACGTGACTCCTTCTTGCACAAAGGCTGGTTAAATGTCCATCGAACTTAATTATTCCCAAGCAGTCTTGGGAATACAGGGGATAAAGCTGCAATCCCAACATTTCCTTCTGCTCTCAAAAGGGCAGGGTAGTTTTACTGCTTAAAAGCTTTTTTGAGTACAGAAGAGTACTTTTTTTCCCCTGAACTATGGGCTCTCAGCAAAGCTAAAAAAAAAAAAAAAAAGATATTTTTGCTGTTTAAGATCCTTAGCTTGTTATAAAATTTCACAACTAGAAATGCAGTTAAAGTGTTTGTTCCTTATTAAGATAATTAAGAGCATTTGAAAACTTGAAAAATAAGTGATTTTACAGATACCACATTAGCCCTCTACAGCTCTGGGTCATATATATGTCATCTCTGCTAAGTATTCATTTCTAAGATCCTCCCAAGCTCTGCTTTTTTGTTCTCTGAACATCTGATGCTTCTTGTTATTCTTCTATAACCACAGATGTACCCTCTTCAAAAAACTCACAATCTCACAGTGCAAAACTGACAAGCTGAGTGTTAAACCACACACCCCAAGCCGCCCTGAAGAAAAACAGAATCACGCTTGAAGCAAAACAGAATAAATCACACAAATTGTTTCCAAAGAATGAGTCCGAAACATTGCAAACTGTGCACAGGCATTGTTTCCTAAGAATGCAAATGCGATTTTTATGCTCACTCTATAAGCAGAGACTGATCTCCAAAAGAAGAGATTAATGTGAACAACTTTTTATTTCCTTAAGTTTTCTCTCTGAGCTGAACTGGAGCCTTGCTGTGGGACCGAGCCGAAAAGCAGCATGGGTGTGTTGCTGTGCTGGCTGAGTTACACAGGGCGAGCGAGGCCACTGGCTGGGAACGTGTGGTTTGTGCAGCGCGGAGCCGCTCTGCACCGCGGCTGAGGCTGCCGGGGACAGCGAGAGCTCCTCGGGCTCAGAGCCGCGCCGCAGCTGCCGCGGGCCCTGCGCGACACAAGCGCTCCGGGCACGGCGCGGTGAAGCCACTTGTCCAGCTCTCCGTGGCCAGGCTGTAGCAGGACCACACAGCTCTTTCAGCTGTAGTGCCTCTGCAAGCCATCCCTTCTCCCATGGCCAGGGCCGATGTGGGACAAGATTAAGTCCGCAGTGCTGTAGTGCTAAGGCATCACATACGTATAATTTGGCTTGGCAGTAATGCCATAACTTATCTAAAAGGTTTTATGATACTGTCCTGCAAAGAATGAAGGGATCATTTTCACACTCAAATACTCAAGACCTGCTGGCTGTTTTCTTAAACTATCAAGCACACATCACACTTTACAGCATGTTATCTCCTTCTCCCTACAGTTAAAAATTTGTCACAGCATTAAAAAAAATGTAAAAGTGTAGCTACAAACATTTACCTATCTGCCTTGAAGGCTCTGTCAGTATCTAACTGTAAGTAGTGCTGTTGTCTAGACTTCACTGAAGAAAAGTCTTTTTTTTCTAATCTGGTGATTCAAAGGTGAAACACTGACCTCCAGTTCTGGTACTTGACTGATCTGTGTAGGAGTAATGCTGGATTCTGGGTTACATCATTTATATCTTAGGGGTTTGAGCCAAAAGTTGGATTTCTTTTTTTCCTAGTTCATCTCTATCTGATAACCTTGAATACAAGATAGATGACGCCTGTAGCAAAGCTGATAAAGTCACCACTGCTAAGAAGCAGGAGGGAGGGGGGAATGGAAGCACAACAGTATAGATACATATCTTCACATCCTTATTTCCTTTACAAATGGAGGAAGGAAGTTCCCTGCAGGTTAGCTGAAGAGTATCCGCTCTTACCATCTAAGTACAATTTCTAAGAGCCACAGACTCTTAAAAATACTGAATTCAGAACTTCACAGATAATTCACTCCATAAATAATACTCTGTACGTTTTGCTTCTGAAAAACTTCACTAAAATTCACAACTGGGTATAAAGCCAGAGTTATGGACACTCACCCCACCCTGTTTCATATCTCTACTCTGTTTCTGTCCCCTCTTCTTCCAAATCCTTCCTGTTCTTCCCATCCCAGCGTATGGCCATTCCTTTCTGCCGTGCCACTTCACTAATTCCAGCAGTTAGCACGCATCCTCCTGCCTGCTCCCTGTGTGTCGCTGTAAAGATCTCACCCAACAGTCATCTTCCCCAGCAGGAGACCCCTGGGCTTCCCATCCCTCCTGCTGGCTGCCTGCACCCAGGAAGGGATGGCTCTGTGCAGCCTTGTGCTTCCCACTCCCATGCGCACACGGACTCGCTGAGGGGAGCCTGCTGCAGGGCTCCTTCCCCCAGCACAGGACAGCAAACGGGCTCGCTCTCCCCTTGATCCTCCAAAGTGTGGCCTTGGTTTGGTGCCCGTGTCCACAGGTGCTGCTCTGCAGCTGGGAGGGCCCCATGGGCCACATGACCTGTGCACAGACAAAAGTACTCATATAAAGAATCTTACAACAGCACCTATAGATTATTATGAAAGCTGTCTCTAAAACAGGCATGAATCACCCAACAGCTACAGCAGTACTCCTGTGCAGAGATGATTACGAATTTTTATGCAACTTCTTTAATCAGAAGAGACATACTTGGTTGAAAATGAAACCTCTGCAGGAAAAGGTTGGTTTTGATTAATTTCTCAACTTGAAAAAGTGTCCAAATTGTCAGTGTGTTTCACTTTGACATTTCTAAACATACAGAGAAGGAAAGAAAGAAAAAAGAAGAAAATCAAGTTTCAAGTCACTTTTCATTTTAAGACAGGTTAAATTTCATTATATGATCAACTGGTGCAGTAACAGCCTTGTTCAGAATTTCTTGCTCTATAAGAATCCCTATATAACAGCCCCTGTATACCTATAGACTGTTACCTATAAAGGCCATTACCTTTCATAATGCAACCTCAGGGAAGATTTTTTTACTAAAAAAAAGAGAGGCATTCCTACTTTTAATTAATTGTTGTAAAAAATTGTTTAGTTTCAGAACTTTGACCAGGATTACAAATTAAAAAAAGAGATGCATTCCTACTTTTAATTAATTGTTGTAAAAAATTGTTTAGTTTCAGAACTTTGACCAGGATTACAAATTCACCAGTGAAGATAGATCAAACTGAACAGTGACTTCACAGGATCATGCTTATTTTTATTTGCTGATTTTCTTTTTGTTTGAGCTAATGGTCTCCTTGTGGAATGTTTACATGCATTGAGATGCATGTCTCCTTTAGAATGATTATCAATTGGCAGTTTGATCATCAATTTGAAAGCATTTTTCAAAGATGCTAAACCCCTTTTCACAGAAAAAGAAAGTGAAAGGGGAGCGGAGTCACTCATCCAGGCACATGGACTATGTCACCTGCAGAACCAGAGAACTCTTAGCTCCTGGTATCCACACTCATGGCCTGGACATTAACACAGCTTGTACCAAAACTGATAGCAGGCATCCCACCATGTTGCAAAGGAACATCCCCTTCTGGTGGAACATGCATTTGAAATTCAAAACATGTTTGCTTGCTTTTTGGCAGTACATGCTGTAATGCCTCCCTTACTCTTTTGCCTAACCCTACACAGAGCTGAAGAAAAAGAAAAGTCCATTGATCATATTTTTCCATATCAGTTGCTTTGCATTGATGTTGCTGATACTGTAAACTTGGCTGCACACCAAACAGAAATGTTACAGCTGAACTGGGTCAGATTTTCATAAGTAATCACCACCAGATTTGGGTCATATCTGTAGATACTGCCACTGCAACCTTTAGACTCAGTTCTGAACATGGTTAAGCATGTTGAGGCCAAGCACTTTGAAATGAGAGACTAATAGTAGACAATTTGCTCTGGCCTCAAAAGTGAATGCTGAGCTCTTTGAGGAATCTGGGCCACTCCATCCATCTTCTCTATTTATAACCATTCTGCCCATCAAAGGAGACAAGGCTACAGATGTAAGGGGAGCTGATGGCTGGGACAGAGCTACACCTCAGAAGTTTGAGATCTTGAGATCCTCTAGTTCAGAGCTGCACATTGAGGCCACCTAACAGTAAATGGCTCTCAGGGAGAAGATAATGTGGCCACTGAGGAAAAATGAACTGTTCTAAGCTATTCAAGAAAGAAAGCAGAATGGGCTAGACGAAATAATGTTACTTTTTAAGAGTCTTGCAAAATCAAATTGTGTTTGAAAGCAGCAGTGAACTTCAGTATGTTTGTAGTAGTAAAAGGTAAAAGAGGATATTAGGATCCAAGGAAGTCTAAGCCATGTGGTTAACTACTAGTACAACCCAGCAGTCCTGGTTATTAGGAATGACAAAGCAAGAAATAAATTAATGGGGATTGGGTGTGGGTGGAAGGTGTTATTACAAATTAGTAAGATTGCAAATCCTGAGTTTCTTCTACCAAGCATTCTTACTAAAAAGCCTTCTGTTAGGGAGAACAAAAATAAAAGGGATGCGTATTAAGTGTATGAAAAATCAGCTTGAATGACTGAATCTCAGAGTGGATTCCAGTAGTAAATGGGGCTGACTATGAGCAAAGATTGTAAATAGTTCTTGATTCATGGTGGGCTGGTTTGGGGCAGCTGTTGGAAGTATTTTTTTTTAATCCAAGCCATCTGTGTAGAGGCGCTTTTCATGCAATGAATTCCATCAGCACAACAGGCGAGGTACCTACAGTGTGTCTGTGACAGTAAACCAACAGCTGGTACTGAACTTGCCTGGGATTAACACTTGTTCAGAGAGAGGGGTAAGGAAGGGCCAGCACCAGGTGCCGTGTGGAAACTTCAGCAGTGGTTTAGTGAAGAAAAGCAGGATGTCAACAGAGGTTTGACACAGGGGGGAGATGAGCTAATAGTGAGGAGAAAGGGTGTGGGGAAGAAGCTGTCATGTTAAAATCTGTGCCAGTAGAATTGGCAGATAACATTAGAGCACGTGGAGCCGTAGGGTGATAAGGAGGGTAGGTCAGTGTTACAGAGTGATCTGATTCATACAGTCAGAAAATACAACCAAATGCAAGAGAACCCATCTGGGAAAAAAGAAAAATCTCCTGTGGCAGGGTGAGAATCTGCTTCTGAAAGCAATTACGAATACAAGGTATGAAGTCAGGCTGGATAACTGAACGCTCAGCACAAAACTGTAATTACATTTTTAGCATCTGCATCTATGTATCCATGTTATGTACTGCTTATCAGTGTACAGACATTTCTTTAAGTTCAGTAATAATTATAAATAGGAGAACCACCACAAAATCTGCACAAGCCTCACAGACCTGTGAAACCATTGCAGACCCAAACCATGTTGCAGATGGTGAAACACAGTGTTGTGTGGGAGTTAACTATTTCCACATTAACGTTATTCAATCACAGTGGCCCATTTTCACACAGCTTGCTCAACTTCAGAAAGTTTGCACAAAGGTTAAGGTTTGACATTTCGAGACAGAATGGCTTAGTCTTCTATCCTCTAGTGAGAACTACAATAAATAATCAATAATAGAAGGGAAACAGACTCTTACTGCATCCCTTTCTAGGGTGAAAGCACTGAAAACATGTTTTTTTTGACATAAATGCTTATTCTGAGGTCTTCATTACCAGGATTTCCAGCAAAATAGCCATAGGCAAAAAAGCACTTAATCTGACTGTTACATTAGGCTTCCTGAAACCCCATGTAGGGTGCAATTCTGAGTGAAGCCACAAGAAAATGTTCTTACACTTCTAAATGGACTAACAGAATTATATTTCCATCAATATATAAGGTTGTGATGAGGTCCTGCTTAAGGGGTAGTCCTGTAGTGTGTTAGAATCGGGTTTTTTATAACCAGTGTGATTTCTGTTAGTTTATGCAAAGCATGCCTCTAAGAATGAAACAGATTGAGATGGGGCATAACATCCTGTCACAGCAGCATAATTCATGACTGCACTCAGAAATCACTTTTCTCTGTAGATTTAGGTACTAGTTCAGAAATTACTTCTAGAAAGCAATACTCTCTCTCAACCACTCAGTTCTACATATCTCTAATTAAGTGTTTAGGTAATTACTGCTGCACATCTGTTATTTCTGCAGTAGTGGGTAAATACAGCACAATATTTTCAGTGTTATTACTGTATCTGTAGGTGTTGGCCCACTTCTTAATCAAAACCTGCCCTTCGAACTGTGGCACTTGTTGTTTTGAGGCTGTGGGAGGAGGAGGACTCTGGAGGTTATCTGACTGCTCTCACCTGTGTCTCCTGGATGCAAGGAACCAAAGTAAGGGAATTAAGGGAATTTAGCTGCAGAGCCCCTGAAAGTCTCCACCAAACCTGCATGAATTGTGTGTTCACAGCTTGCAGTAGGAGTTGCAGGTTGGACAGAGGTAAAACTCCAATACTAAACCCAAGATGTTTGCTACAGGCTTAATCTCAATATCCCAGAGCAATAAAAGGGCAGCAGAGGTACCAAACTGATAGCCATCACCAACATGGCAGGAGTCAGAAGACTTCTGGTCTGTGTGCCAGTCCCAAGTCAGTAGCTGAAGCCGGCTGCACAGCAATTCCCTGGTACATAGCTGAGCCACTGCTTTGCTCAAGCAAACCCAGTGATGTCATCCAGACACCACTCACAGGCATGCAGGTACAAGCACGAGGTAGAGGTAATTGGCAGGGTCATTAAGGAATGTCCATATTCCCTTGTTTGCCCAGGTATAGGTCTCATTTCCTTGTCACACACTTGAGGTGAAGAGACAAAAGTGCCCATCTCAGAACAGCAGCTTGAGAGGGATGGACTCTTTCAGGTGCTTCTTGCCCCCTTGGGAAAAAGCAATTTTGCAGGTGCCCAGCAAACAGAAGTGTGGAGAAGGGAAGATGTCCCACCCAAGGTGCCATGAGAGGGAACTGCAGCTTCCTAAGGAGGAGGGCACAGAGCAAGAGTGACATTTGCCCAACATCTCATTCTCAAAGATGGCTGAACTACAGTGACTGTCTGTAAACCCAAGCAAACAGCAACATAACAGGTCAAGCACTGACATAAGAGACTTCAACCTATTTTGTTGACAGTTGCAGGCAAATGAAGGCAGGGACCACAGCACCAACTTTTACGCAACATTTGAACACGGTGTTTCCCATATGCTCATAACATACAGCAATCACCATGAACAAGTTCTGTCAGGTCATAATGACTGCTAAGTCACCCAAAATCTAAAAAAAAAAAAAAACAAAAAACCAAGCAAACAAAAAAAGTACTAAGCAATTCTGCTTTTTAAATGCAACAAAAAAGATTTAAAAAGAGGAGTTTGAAATAAATACCTGCTACAAAATAGGAGAGGACTTGTCAAACCCTGCTTTGTGTGTTCTGCTAGTTGGAGCAACCCACTGCAAGGAGGCTTCTGTCACACAATAACCTCCCCTCTCCACTAAGGCTGGGTTCTGACCAGGAATGTGTTCATCTTTCACCCCTGGTTTCTGAGGTTTACTGTTTTGTTACAACACTGGATATGTCACTTCCAGTTTAATGCAATAAATTTCAGGCTGACCACAATCAGGTGTGCAGCTATTTAGCGTGAGTTCTTTCTCCAGGAAGTTTTAAGAGTAGCCCTTAGTGTTATGTTAGTCCCTCGCCTCGAGGAAGAGCAAAGTGAAAAACAGATGCTGCCATAAGCACAAAGACCAAATGTGCTGAGCCACACAGAATTGCAGTGGAAGTACTGAAGATAAGAGTAACGCCCACTGACCCGGCCTTTCCAGCAGCCAGCAGTGACCAGGAAATGACCCTTTTCCCCCAGCAGACTGATCATTGCCGAGTTTAGTCTGCAGAGACACCCCACCAGCACCAGTGAGACTCTTGCAGTACCAACTAGATGCAATCCACACATCACTGACTGAGTTACAGAGCTGCAAACATGTTTAGTTCTGTTTAGAGCACAGACCACTCAGATTTACACAAAATATGACATATTAAATGTAGGTCATGCTACAGTCAGGTTCCTGTTC
This sequence comes from Pyrgilauda ruficollis, assembly GCF_017590135.1. Taxonomy (NCBI): domain Eukaryota; kingdom Metazoa; phylum Chordata; class Aves; order Passeriformes; family Passeridae; genus Pyrgilauda; species Pyrgilauda ruficollis. The sequence continues at coordinate 3,080,706 of NW_024527710.1, read as the reverse complement.
TTTAATTTCAGTTAGAGTAAGACAAATCTGTCACATGTGAGTCAGCTTCGAAACGCTCTTGGAGCAGTGGGAGTTTGCCTCTATACAGAACTATGTAAATACCAAAGAAGAAACTGAAGATTTGACCTTTGTTTACCCAAGCGAGTCTCAATTGACCAAAAGGCACATCAGATTTTAATAGCATTTCTAGGATTGATTCAGCACTGACAGGCCAACTTCCACAACTTGATGGCAAGTACATCACATCTGTCAGCAGGAAGCCTACACAGAGACTGCAGAGGCACCAGGAACCCGCAAGTTACACAAAATAAACACTTTTGTGCAAAAATCTGAAACAGGAGCAGAGTCAGCATAACAGAATGCACTGATTTATTCACTGCCTTCACTCTAGTGAAGAATCCTCCTGCAAATGTCTCTATTGCATCTGGCTCTCCCAGGGGAATGCCCAGAGGGCTGGAGAAGATGCATGAGCAGTGCCAGTCCTCCAGCAGCACCAATGATGAGTCAAGCCCTGTCTGCACAAGCACATAGGGCCCAGTCATCAAGGGGGCCATCTGAAACTAGCCACAAGCACCATCAGCACGGGAGCAGTGCTGTCAAGACACCCCATCACAAAGCTCTGTGTCCCTTTGCTCACATGTAACCCCAAGACAAATCCTCAGCCAGGGCACTTTTACCTTTAGCCAGTCACAGCTTCATGACGGTCTTTGTAATACCTTGGGCAAATATTGACTCGCATCCAACAGACTGAAAATATTTGGTTTGCACCAGATGTGGTGCGTATGTATCTTTGAAACATTAGCTAAAGGAGTGATTTGGGAAAATAAAAATTGTAGGTGGATGTGTTTACTTTGCAAGGTTGTTTGCAGTGTGCCCAGATGCCAGAAGTGCTCGTGAAGGTTTCACCCACAGGAAGAAAGGCAGCTGTAAGTGCCGCGATGCACAGTCCAACTGTGCATGCACGTGCATTCCTGCGCCTGCAGCTCACCACATGACAGAGGAAGGGCTGAGGATCACTGGTGAGACGTTAACGGGTCCATGTATTCCTGCTCTGAAGACAACCTGAAAAGGTCTGTTAGCTATAGAACAATTACTGAGCTTACTGCTTCAGGACACAGCCTCCAAAGTTCTTGGCATGTAGTGTTGGGACTGCTTTCTGCAAGAACTTGAGCACCATTTCCGTGGCCCACAGCTGACAGCAGCTTTTGGAAATGCAGACCCTGTTCCAAGGGAAAACAAGGTAGCTGCCCACTCCTTTCCCACTTTTCTTTCCCCAGCTAATTAGAAATTAGAGTCCCAGTAAAAAACGTGCATCAAAAGCACACATTTAAGCAGATAAACACTTTTTGTTAGAAGGCTGGAAGCAAAAGAAAGGTAGTTCAATTAGTTTAAATCACTTCAGTTTTCAATGCCCCAACTGTCAATTCCTCATGTGCATCTACTCTCTCCTGCTAAAAAACATTGGTCAGGTGCAGCTTTGGCAGTCACAGAGCTTCCTTATGGAAATTGGGCGGGGAGGGAAAGCACTTCAGCACCATTCAGTAACCTATGGCTATTCCTACTATCCAATATTTTCATTTAGGGAATTGGTGTGCATTCATTTTGGGGGCCTTTCAGAAGGAACAAGAGTTCTTGAAATAACAAATTTTCCAAAGGAAAAGAGGTTCCTTTTTTTGGTATTTACCAAAGTATAGAAGAAAAGAAAAACCTGAATTTTGTTCAGTACATTTGCAGGAAGAACAGTATATTTGCAGGGAAAACACCAGTGAAATATTTGTTTGCTGGACCACTCAGGGCCAAACTCAATTGGCAGAATTTTGTACAGAACAGAATTATTCTTTCAGGTCTGGAAATTCATAGTAATGCCCTTTAACCACCTCTCGTAAAATAATTGAATCGGCAGAACATCCCAGACAGCCTTTGAGAAGTACAAGAGTAACATTTTGCTGAGTCTTTTTCCACAAGTGAATCTTTTCATCAGATACACAACACCTGACACCTGGTGCTCTTATACCCTCTGAACAGTCAACAGATTTTGCCCAGAGCAAGAAAAACCAGCAAGCCACATACTGATCCACACATATACCCATCTCTAATGCATTGCCTCCCAACCCCACTGGAAATTCAGGGGTGTTGGAACTTTCCTGGTCATGAAGGACCACTACAGCACCCAACCCATCCTTCAAGACAGTTTACCTACATGCTTACTGTCAATCTCTGCAGAAAACCAACACTGAAAACTACTTAGGCACTAAGCTTGCAATTCATCTGATAACACTGAGCTGCAGGAACATTGCACCTCCCAAAAGGGGAGTTACAAATTGGTTTCAACATCATGATCAGTTAAACCAGCACTAGGAAAGAGATGAATCTTTAGCCATATGTTTCCTGGAAAATATTCCAAGTTCATTACCAGAGGCCAAGACACTTCACAGTAACATACCACAGGTTCAGGAACTAAGGTTGTTTTAAAGAAGCCCTAGAAAGACACTTCTCTGTAGTCATCTAAGGTAATTAAGCTCAGGCCTCAGTGTCACAGCAGCATGCAAAGCTTCCTAATGCCGCAGTAAATCTAGAAAGGCCATTTGAGGTTTCTCCCTGCCTAGGAAACTCTTCAGACATGTTACAGTCAATATGCCTCTTACCCGGAGGCTTCTGAACCATCATCCCCACCATGCACTGGCAGGGATAGGAGCTCCCTTCCCAGCTGATTATTGACAGTCCAGCATGCTCTTAGCTCTCTGCGTGTCTGAGTTCAGCCTAGGTTTCCCTCCTCCAGTTTGCAGCATGCTTTTGAGTACTCCATCTCCCGAGGCATATTCAGGTTATAGTCCCCCTTCAAGGTGTTTGAGGGTTTCCTGTGAAGGAATCAAATCTGTCCAGCACCATCTCATGAATCTTTAGCCTGATCTTTCTGACTGTGGCTGCACAGAGCCTGGGTGTGCCAGAGGCACTTGCTGCACACACATTTTCTCTCAGTATTGTGGTGGAGTTTCCTCTACCTCTTTGGCAACCACTGTTACAACATAAAACTGAGCACCACTGTTAGCAAGATGTGCAATTACCCTATTTTAAATTTCTTTATCAAGTTTATAGAACTGCAAACACACACAAGGAGTCCTTAGCAGTCTCTCTATTCCATGGACAGGTGGACTTAAACAAAATCTCCTCTGGCCCATGACTTTCTTATACTGATGGCATCTTCCCTGCTCCCTCTGCTCCTCTGCCCTGCCTAGCCTTTACACATAGGAGCAGTTTAGTTTATTTCTAACAGAAGTGAGTTTCAGTCCTCAGGGCATTATGCAAAATTAAGTCAGATTGTCAGTCCCATGAACAAGGCTTTGTCAGAGCTAACAATGAAAACCTGCTAATCAACAGATAAGGAATTGGGCTCATTTACATTTGTTTAAGCTGACAAAATATTTTGTTATATTGTGGAAAACATAAAACTTTTCAGAAGCATGGCTGGCCAGCTGCACTGTTAAGGTTATCAGTGATTTTATCACATCCCTGGCTACTGTGGGCTGTGCTAAAAGGACACTTTAGCTCCTTTAGCCCATAAACCCGATTTCAGTTATCACCCTTTATTGTCAATATACGTAAGAGCAGCTCGCTGCAATAAAGGGATTGAAGAAATAGGAAACAGAGCACCCAAACCACGGGCTCCTGGCTGCACCATCACAGGCCCGTGCTTGCCATGTGCTGGCCAGCCTGGGGGCCTGCAGGCAGGAGCCAGCTCTTGGCAAGGTTGACTGCCACCAGTTCTCACACATGGGTGACACTCCCCTCCTCACAGCATGGGGGGCCGGGAAAATGCACAGCCCTGAGTCACCCCCCAGCAGCAGGAGAGAACAGGCACAGCAATGCCTGCAGCCCAGTCAGAGAAAGAGGAGAAGCAACTTTTTGGGTAGAAAGCAAGGCTTGGTATTTTTTGGCTTCTGTGTTGGTGAGGAAAATGAAGCACAAGGAAACAATTTTTTGTCATTGTTGACAGGTTTTTTTACCCTTTTTGCCCTCCCGTAAAACAAAGCCCACCAGAGCTTCAGGACTGCCTGGTCTCTGGCCAAGAGGCACTGCTATCACCATTGGAGACTGATTCACATGCCAGTACTTGTGCTTTCAGGGAGCTTCAGTGATTGTCAGCTGAATTCCCACCACACAGCTAACAGGAAGGGGGATTGGACAGAGGGCAATAACATTAACCTAGGAGACTCTCACTAGCAGTACCAACAGATACCCTCACTGTAACACATGTGCACATCCAGTCATGCTGCTTAACTGCAGCATTTCCCCTGATTCAGATGAACAGTTGGCAGAACCCAACTCAGCTGGTGCATTTGTCTTTTTGTGTTACTCTTTACTGTATGGGACCCATAGGATCCAACAGTTTCTGGGTGAGAACCACACCTCCTCATACCTGGATTTTGTAGAGAGCATCTTGGCTGTCCAGCCACTACTGGGATCTAAAAACCAGGAGTCCTTAACCTTGCCAAAGCATCAATATAAAGGCTGTGGCAGCCTTCTCCAACATACAGACGTTCACAGAAAAAATTGCTCAAACATGAGATTTCAGCAACCGAACATGCAGAGGAACAAAACCGACATCCAAATGGCAAGTAGAAAGAGCCACGGTTAAAAACTAAACCACAGCAGTCTCAGAAGAGAGAAGTACACAGTGAAGCATCTCCCCTTCTGCAATTATTTGGTGCCTAGCAGTTTGAGGCACATCACAATTATGCACATGCTCTTCCACGGCGCGTGTCTTCCCGGAGTATGGTGAGTGATGTGAAAGGTTTCAGACAGGCGTATTTAGAATTTAGGTAAAAGTAAGAGAGGACAGAGCTCACCCCACTTGCATAAAACCCCTTCCTCCCATAAATGCAACTGTTCTTTTCCATCCCTGCAAGGGTCTGTGACGCAACTTAGGCTGGGGAAACTGGGAAGGAAGCACTCGCTGGAAGATCACCACCCTTGCCTGGGATGAAGGGAGAGGTGGCAAACGGCCTCACCACCTCAAATGGCCACAGAAATCAATCCAAAGATTGCCAAATGCCTGTAGGGAACAACAGCAGTGAGCCCTGCCAGAGCCAGGCCCAGCTGACAAATGGGCAGGCAGAGAGGGAGGCTACCTGGCTTAGTAGAGGAGCTCACAAGCAAAACATCTCAGCCATGGTGGAAATATCACACAGGAAGGAGACTCTTCTCAATTGCCATTAATGTTAATTTAAGCTACTGAAAACACAAATAATTCCAAAACCAACTGACAGCAGATATATAGAGTACACAGCAGAGCTCAGCAAAGGTCAGGCCCCTGCAGCACAAAGCCCAGCACAAGCACACAGGAAGACCCAGCTCTTTGCTCTCAGAGCTTGAGGTGACAGCACCCTGACTCACACTCACTATTACTCAGTGAGAGCAAGAGCATCCTGGTCCAGAAGGTCCGAGCTCCCTGAGTGCAGGTTTGTAATAACGGATGTCTACCTGCAACCATCGTTCCTGCAGCACCTCAAAGAGTTAGACAGCTACATAAAGAGGATCAAGACTATTTTTCACTCATTCCCTTTTTGGTCTCACCCTCCTGCCTGCCTTTCCATGTTACTGTGTTTCAGAGAGGCAAAGGGCAATAGTAGAGGCAGAGCTGATAGTCAGTGAAATTGGGAATTTAGCAGGTATAACAGGCAACATAAGAGCCCTTGGCTTAAATCAGTTAAAGTTAATTGCTAGGAGTCCTTGGAAGCAATTTAGACCAAAGTAATGTTTATTCTTTTCTGGCTGATCACATAATAAAATACTATTTGTTGTGGCTCTTCACTTCAACCCTTAAACTTTCCTATACAAAATACTAAAAACATTGGGAGTTAGCTTCTTGTTCTTTGCAATGATACCTCTTTTTCCCCTTTGAACTCACCCCTTGAGTCTATCAGTGAGCTTTGGAAATGTATTATTCATGGGGGGGAAAAAAGTGTAAAACATAAGTTATGTATCATAATGAACTGTCTGTCACCTCAGAGGATTACAATTTCCCTTTAATGCCAGCTGGCCCTATTACAGTACCTAAATCAATGGAATATCTTGGCCATTTTCAACACCTGCAGTGCTGCACTCCTGCCAGCCAGTGCCAGCGCGGTGGTGGAGCAGCCAGCTCTGAGCCGTGTGCCACGGAGGGAGCTGGCAGCATGAGCCAGCAGCTGAGCTGCCTTCTGGGCTGCTTGAGCAGAGGAGCCCAGCATTGCTGCAGCAACTGCCAGTGCCTATGGACGCTGAGCCCCAGTGAGTGGGGTGGATGCACCCCATGCACTGCAGTATCCAGCTGGCTGGGGGATCCCACATGTGTCAAAAAGATGGTTGCACAGTATTAAAAGAAAATAATTTCAATACCTGTGACATTATTTTCCTTCTATGTTTGCCTTATTCAATATTCTTTTGTCATGTCACGTCTACTAAAAAAAAAAAAACAACCTCAAAAATGCAGATGAGAAGTAGCATGTTAGAACAAGCACATAAAAGTGGTTTGCTCTCAACTTATTTAAAAGCTTTATCACATGTTCCAGGTAAATCCGTTAGGCAACATTATTCCAACAAGGTGTGGCCAGCATTTTTATAATGTATGAAACATTTCCTTCACATTTATGTGCTCTCTCTTTACAGTCCGTACGTTGTGCATATCACAAACTGGTGTGACACAGACTCAAGAAATGTTCTGAGACTCATGTGTTGGGTTTTTTTTATTTTTCTTCCCCCAGTAAAGAAGTCATAGACATATCCAATCCACATTCAGATGTATCTGCAGTTTTAGATGCACAAATACCTTTAAAATCTGGTTCCATCATTTTAAATGCCTTATAATGCATAACAGATATTTCCATGCCTGAAATCTATTTTGACCGCTTCATTACTCAGAGGAAAAAATACTGGAAACTACCACTAGCCTATTGACAATTAAAAAAAAAAAATTACCCTTGGCATTCTCAGAAGCCACCTCCACTGCAGGTGAAAATAGACAGACAGGATGTGGCTTGGCAATGGAGTAAGGTCTAAGATTCAGCAGGGAAAATCTCTGGAATTTTAACTCTGAGCAGGCATCTAGTAAGGTCTCTGCTAGAGACACACTCCATTGACTTACATGCATATTTCAGTGCTTTTCTAAATCAGAATTTCCTCAAAGGGCTGTATGCTGCTATGTTTCACTATTTAGAGTAAGACCCAAATTTTACAGAGTAAAGGCAAAATCCATTCCTGATGTGAACTGTGGTTATGCTGGAGACAAATTTGATACAACTGACCTGTTTGGTTTTTTCTCTTACAGGTGGAAAATGCAGAGGCTTGAGGAGCACACCTTTGTCAACATGCAACAGCAGCACAGCTTGCAAGCAGAATTGCACGAGTCTCGCAATCTTTCACCCAGGGCTTATTCTAGAAACCTCTTCCTCCCTCCCCTCAACTGCAATAAATATTTTGCTTGAGGAAGGAGCAAGACCCAGAAGAGCAGCTCTCTACCTTGTGTTGCAATATCCAATCTGAGTGTTACTATCAGCTTTTGGAAACTGACTATAGAAAACACAGATGATGTTTGCATATTTTAATTTTAAACATCTCTGCCTGGCATACGGATGGAACCTAATAAGGCATTTTGTTTCTGCCTCATGAATTAATTCAGCCTGCTAACAGATTTGGATAAAGTATTTTGATTTCAACTAATAAATTTGTTTTCTGTGCAGCCAAAACAACTTTTGGAAGCAAAGTAAAAAGTTCTTTAGCTTGCCAGAGAAGTACTTCTATAATATCTATAAGGAAAAGACCTTTTATTTTTATAACCCACTTGTTCCACCCATGTCTTTTAAATCAATCAGATAAATTCACCTTGTTTTTCAATGCCCTGAATCCTGATAGCTCTGCACACTTGATAGGTAATTTAATCATTGTTGGTGTGGATGAACACAAGCTCAAATTAGCTTCTGAAAGGCTTAGTTGTCCCGTAGATAGCTCTGCCTTTCCACTTTTATGCAGGAACTGAGCTTCACCAACTGGTTAGCTAGAGGTGTCATTAAAAATTTACAGAAAGAAACAAAGGTGTGCTCCAGTGTCTCTCCTTACCCTTTCTACTGTTACTCTGGCAAACAAAAGGTATGGAACCTGCTTCATGAATAATGGGTCATGTAATATGCATAATGCATTTTTAATGACACACAGTAATAACATTGAGAGAGATATTTCCAATCTTCAGACTTGCCCCACAGCCTCTCAGTAGCCTGTTCTGATTCTCCCCAGATAAATCTTCTTTTCCTCTTCTTCATTTCAATTCTCCACCTTAAAGCCATGACTTTTCTCCATGGGTAGCTGCATTTCACCCAAACCAGCAACTGGCACTCATGCAAGCAGGGCTGGGGACATGGGAACAACCTCCCATGCAGCAACACGCAAGTATTTCAGGGGGTTTGTATCTGAGCTGCAGCCCAACAGCTGTGCCCTGAGACACCACTAACTGCAACATGCTCTGGGAGCAGACACACTTAAACCAATAAAACACCTGTGGGTTTCTTCCCACGAAGAACATTCTTGCCACCTGTGCTGTGTCCATACTGCCTCCCCAGCCATCCACCCCACCCTGTGGGCAGCACTAGACTCAAGCCACGCTAGTTGCCCTGTTTGGAAACAGGATGCTCCAAGAGGGCAAGCACACATTGCTATTGTAGTTTTAAAGGTAAATGCCAACAACTGAGCCTGCTCAGGGCCTGCTGGAGCAAGGCCTGCCCAGAGGGAGGAAGGAGGGAGGCTGTGGCTGGCAGAAAAGGTCCTCCTGAGGGCAGAGGGACTGGGGGCAACAGCTGCACCCCGGCCAACCCATACCCAGAACCACAGGCCAGCACTCACTCCATTCACAGCAACAGCTTCCCGGTAAAACAAATATTGAGCATCACCCTGGGACAGCCCCAAGCCTGCCTGTGCCACTGGCTGAGGCATGCCTTGGAACCTCTCCTGGCCTGGGTGGGACCCAGGACATCACAGGCCTTTCGCAAAACCACTCAGAGTCTCCTGCACTGACCTTCCGCATTAATTAATCCAGCATGATGGGTCTAATGTGGTTTTCAGAGCAGCTGGCACCTCCTGCAATGCCTGTGCCACGTCCCTTCAGCCTGGTTGCTGTGATTGTGGCTGCGTTGCCGCTCAGTGAGAGCTCGGCCTGGGCACCTCAGGGGCAGAGCGCAGCTCCGCCCGAGCGGGTGAGCCCTGAGGGGACACGGCCACAGCCTGCCGGGACAGCCCTGAGGGGACAAGGCCACAGCCTGCCCGGGCAGCCCCGCGGGGACGTGGCCACAGCCTGCCTTGAGAGCCTCGACGGGACACGGCCAAGCCTGCCGGGACAGCCCGCGGGGACACGGCCACAGCCTGCCGGGACAGCCCTGAGGGGACACGGCCACAGCGTGCCTTGAGAGCCCCGAGGGGACACGGCCACAGCCCGCCGGGGCAGCCCTGAGGGGACACAGCCACAGCCTGCCGGGACAGCCACATGCGGAGCCAACCAAAATTGTCAAGGGTGACAGAAAGCAGAAGAACAGGGAGGACCTCCTTGGCGCCATGGCAGGTGAGTGTCCCGGCCCCGGGCAGGAAGGGTGCCTCAGGGCTGGGCCAGCCCGGCAGGGCACAGGGCGACTCTGCTCACTGGGTTTGTCCAGAATAAATGTACAAAGCTGGAAACATGAGTATATACCCGTGTGGGCGCACAAGCTTACATGCACATGTAAAAAGCCAGGCTCCCATGCTGTGCTCTGTTGGGAAAAGGACAAGGGACCCCTCCATCATCTGCCTGCTTCTCTTTTGTATGGGGTGCAACTGCCAGATGGAGCCAGCCCTGCTGGCAAGGCAGGCAGACAGGCAAAAGGCCATATTGTGAGTCCCAACAGGCTTAAGTATAAATGATGCACCTGCTACTCAGGTGTCCCTGCAAACTCCCAGACATTTAATCTTGTGGGAGATATTCAAGTTGCTCCTGGGCTAAGCAGGGACTTCTGGCTGTCTACATTTCCAAAGCAAAGCCTTAAAACTGCGGTTTCCCCCCTAAATCCTTTTATAGATATAGTCCAAGCCATGGTGTATCCTTATTCTCAAAAGTGTGAATGTTGATCTGAAATCAGTAAGAATTGAACAAATAAACATGGCAGTTGTGTTCTTTAATCACTACAGCCCTTGTGTCTGCATTCCCTCCTTGGATTCCCTGACAGGCGCTGTGGTATATTGTTGTAATGGTGACATTCACAAATGTGCAGTTACATATTGAATAATAATCACTCTGGACCGTCCTCGATACTTTATTAACTTAAAACATTGTTCTAATAAATATGTATCAAGAAACATAAGACACTCCATAAAATCTAAATAAGGACATTTACAAACTTGTCAACAAAGTAAAAACAGTTTTGTTTTTTTTTTTAACTGAGGTACATGCAGAGTTGTTAAGGCAAATTAAGTAAACTATACTTTTACAGTAAGTCCTGCCCACCTCAGAAAGTTTCCCTTTAAAAATTAAAAAACCAAAAACAAATATACAACTGATGCTATTAAGTAGCTATTTTCCAGTTATTAGAACAAGCCCAGAGTGCATAAGCCAGTAATGGTTCTGGACAGAAAGTCTGTGCTTCCCTGGTGCTCCTGCCCTCCTCAGGCAGGTCCACTTGTTGGATTGGTTTCTAGTTCTAAGGCATAATTCTGTGCTTTGGCTTTTCCACTGGTCTTTCACAAGCTTCCTTCTCCCTAGTGGATGTAGGAAGAAGTAACCCTCCATGCTTCAAACATAAGCAGTCAGGCCTTGCACAGAGAGAGGTGGCTCAGGGAGGATAAAAAGGACCTCTCTGTAACTGTTAATGCAGCTTCTGATTTGCACTAGAATAAGTGAGAGCAGGATCAGACACAAGCTGGTACCTTTGGTTAAAAACCAGCAAGATGTCAAACTGCACAGTCCTGTTCCTCCAGGTTTTCCTGACAGGAAGTCATCCAAGAGTGAGCCCATTCAGCACTGAACTCAACCAGGGCAGATGCTGATGGGTCTGTGTCATTACCCCATGTAAACACTGTTATACCCATGATTTCCTGCCAGCTGATTCAAGCTACTGAAAACTTGAAGGGGTTCATCATGGCCATGGCAGAAATATTTTCCAGCTTGCAGATATTTGATAGCTTATCCGTCTTTGGAGTATATATATAGGCTTTATATCTAAAAGAGTGTTATTTCAGAAACAACAAGGGGAAGAGAAGGAGAGAAACTCCAGCCTTTACTTTGCCCCTTCACAGTCATTCAGGTTGAGCTGTCAACACATGGCTCTGTCCTCTTCTTTCCTGTTTGAGCTCTTGTTCAGAAAGGTAATGCCAGGGTCTGTGTTCAGGACAGGGCTTGGGTCCAGCAGGGAAGCCAAGGGAGTCTGTTCTCATAGTGTTGTAGCCCTTTCCGTATTGTAGTTTGGACTCATTTCAGGCCGTGCTGCGTCTCCCGGTGTCTCCGTAAATCCACCTTTCGTTGGAAGCCTTTGCCACACAGATCACAACCAAAGGGCTTGAAGCCTGTGTGCTTCCGACTGTGGGTGATGAGGTTGGAGCTTTGACTAAAGGCTTTTCCACACACCTGGCACTTATGAGGCTTCTCACCTGCAAGCAGAAGGTGGGAAAGAGAGAGGCTGTGAAAGAGGCAGCATGCTGCTTATGTGGGACCACAGCAAATATACACTGGTACTTAAAGCTTATCAAAGAGATTTTTGTATGCTTACCTAAGAAGTCATTCTTACAAAAAGACATGGAGGGAGCCCAAGACAGAGCATTAGCTGAGCCTCTACTGCAGCTGAGCAGGCCTGGACTTGGATGCACCTCCATCAGCCCAGCATAGTCCTGAGAGCAGTCTGAAGCAGAGTGCTCTCAGGACACCGCACCTTGTGAGTGTATTTGTCTGCATGGGCTCTGTGTAGTTTAAACTGGCTTTGTGTCCTAGAAATATGAGGAACTCCTGGAAAAGTGATTAATGCCTGACACTGATTACTATACCATCAGCATGAAGGCAGGTGGAATAGGTAGATAGAAATTGTTAAATCAAATCCAGTGATCTGGGGTCTGTCCCCAAGGGAGGTTTGAGGGCCATTAAGTGAATCCTGAAGGGCAGGGTTCATGCAGACATCTGTTCTCTCTCTTCCCCACACTGCAATGCTAGCAGTCAGAGCCCTGAAGTTCTCCTGCAGGTAAATAATGTAAACAGGAATAGATACAACCTCTGGAACTTCTATAGAGGAGTCAGTGACAAAACTCCATGGGAGCAGGATTTAAGTATATTTTCCCACTGTTTATGATCAAATAACAAATTAAAGGGAACCCAACCACAACACCATGCCGGATTTTCAGAGTGGCTTTGCACCTGCAGAGCCCACTGGCTTCAGCTGGGAACAACAAATTCTTTGGGTGTTTGAAGATCAGATTCTTAGAATCAAAAAAAAATAATGCAAAATGTGCTGAAGGCTTATTCCACAAATATATGGTGCATATGAAAGGAATCCCTCAGTCAGTTAAAAACCTGCTTTGACATTAGCATTTTAAAAGCCCAGGCACAGTTTCTGATCTCACAAGAAAATAATCTGATTCAGAATTTGTCTGAAATTCTACTTAATCAAGCATAATTTGAAAAAGTTACTAAGGAGATACTTCTTGTATTACTTCATAAATTGGTCATTTTCTTCCAGCAACCTTCAGTGAAAAATCTCTATAAGTAACATTTACTATTCTCTGCTTGTCACCTAGAAAAGTCACAGCCAAGCAGTGCTACATATAGTGCCGTGTCTCTACATATTTGCCCTTTTTAGGCTTCACCCTTTATATCTGCTAGTGGCCACTATCAGGGAAAAGGATTTTGGTCATCTGAACCATACATTTGTCCAGTCTAACTGATATTTCATGTCTATGGGTTCTTCCATATCTTACACATTCATTTCCCTCTACTTCAAGTGAACGGTGCAGGTCTGAAAAGCAAGATATTCTTTTAATGATTTCTGATAAACCTGCCTTCTCACTGAGTGATACTTTTGAAACAATTTCCTTTGGTGATTCACCTGCACTTTATATTAGTTTCCATGTTTATTAGTAACAGTGAAACTTGAGAACTCTGCACCTCTCCTTCTATTCTGTATCAAACTGTAGCCATTTCTCAGAAAGTCCAGGTGGAAGTGCAGACAATCTCTGAACAAATATTTAGACTAAGACCTCGGCCCTCCAATTTAGTGTTTGATCTAGAGGAGGAGACTCCTGTTGTTCCTATTGTAAATTGGTAGATCCTGCAAAAAGCAATGCTGTAATCAAATTCACCTGTCATTTTCCCGGGACCTCAGCTGTAAATCAAGGCCACAAGAATACAATACTCTACAAATCATCTCACACAAAAGCCCTGTGAATAAACATTGGTGGATCCTATTAAGGGAACACTGATTGGATTGCGAGGATTTTTGTAGGTTATTTTGCAGCTGCTGTCCATTAAAGCTCCTCCAGATCACCCTCCTTTGCCCAGGTACAGCTCAGATAACATGAACAGCAGCAGGACAGTGAGAAGCATAGGGAGGTGTTTGTGCTGTCCCAGCTGAGGAGGAATGGACTGCTGCAGAGAAACCTCTGAGACCTGCCCTCATGTTGGGGCTGACCCTAGCAGTTGCAGGGCTGACCTGTGTGAATGAAGGTGTGTTTCTTCATATCAGATTTCTGGTGGAACCGCTTCCCACAGTACTGGCACGGGTAGGGTCGGGTGTCTGAGTGGATGAGCAGGTGGGTGGACAGAGTAGAAGATCTCTTAAAACTCTTGCCGCAAATCTTACAATCAAAGCTGCGTTCCTGCAGAGAGATGAGCCCAGACACACACATCACACCAATGATCCCATCAGCAACAAACTGCCCAACTGCACATGAGTGTTGCTCCTTCTGCCTTAGCAAGAACTTATACTTCTCCAGGGAGCTGGACTGGCCCACACAGATGGTAACACTGGCTTGGTAGCAACACCACATGATAAAAAAGATAATGCATCCTCTCCTAGCGCTGTGCATTACTAAAATTTAATTGAACAGCTCTTCCTGCTGGCAGGAATGGCCAGGTGGGAGCAACCCCAATGGACTGGGCAGAGTCTGCCAGCACACTTTATCAGAGGCCTGAGACACAATCACTGTACTGGGAAGCCCAACAGCTGCAGTACTGTTCAGAGGCCACCTCTCCACTGTACACAGGAAAGTGGGTGCCAAGGGCTGCTTGGGTCTCTTGGGAAATCACTCTGGTAGACTGAGTTCTGGCATGGTAAACTAAGTGCTTTTTTTAGTTCCATTAAAACTCAAGTGGAAGGTATGTAGAGCACCTGGGACAAACAGCTTTTGAGCTTACTACTTCAACGTATAAAACCAAATGCATTAAGACCTTACTGTCTCTCACCTCTCCCTCACACACTCCTCTCCATCAGTTTCTTATACCACATCATCTCTTCTTTCCATCCCTTAACTCCCATTGCACCTTCCTCTTCCTTCTTTGCTTCCTTCTATGCTTTCACAGAATCACCTTCTTTATTTGGCTTTTAATGCATTCTCCCCAAAATGCTGTCCCCTCCATGGACACATTATGCAGTGCTGCTCTTTTCACCATTGTTTCATGGACAATGAGATATCTCCCTTCATTGTGTGCTCTGCTGATTGCACACTCACAAAATTATAAAGAGTAAAAAAACATTGCTGTAACTCTATCCTCCAAAAGTCAATCTGAAGAAGGAAGATTTGCCAGGTCAGGTGGGTGGGGAAGGGGAAATATGGCATCGTATCAGCAGGTGGAAAATGTTACAAGTCCTCCTACCAAAATTAACCACCATATTCTTTGGGTGTGTGACTCAGTGTGTCGAGACGGGTGAAGTCAGTGCTCTGTACCTGAATGGTCGTTCAGATGTTCCCTGCACTGACAAAAATGACTCCAAACAAGGACTCACTGCTTTGTGGGAGGGAGGAGAAAGAATGAGGAGTGCTGCATCAGAAGAAAACACACTGAGTTGCTTTAGCTGTTAAAAAAAGCCAACATCTGCATTGCAATTTCCAGCTCTGAGAGTGAACACTTATTATTTTCTGTTACTTCTTGAGTGCCAGAAGTGCCCATTGCTTAATACAGACGACACATGCAAGGTCTGAAGAATGGAAACAAAGCCTGTGTTCTTTAATTACCTCATAGCTCCTTTGCACACTAACTGGCCACCCTTTCCTCTGATTGTCACAATATTCTTCACCTACAGCTGCCCACTGCAGCTCTCCCACCTTCTCTTCCCCTCCTCAGTATAGGTCCCTACCTCCTTGCCCTGTATTTGCCTTCGTGGCTTCCCCAGCCAGCAGAATAGAGCAGCTGGCCCTGGTCCCCAGCCGTCCATCCTGGCAGCCTGCCTGCTCTCACCTGTGAGTGCACGGCCTTGTGCTGCTCCAGGCTGACTGCATGGCCGAAGGTCTTGCCACACATGTCACAGGCAAAGGGCCTCGTGCCGCTGTGTGAGCGGCGCACATGTACCTCAAGGCCATGCGGTGTGGAGAAGACCTGAGGAAATACAGTACACAGCGTTAAGTTTGCCAGGGAGAAAGGGCTGGGAGGGAGCCATATCCAGTGTGGGAGAAAGGAATCCCTACCTTGCTGCACTTGACACACTTGTAAGAGCCAGTGCTGATGAGCAGTGGGCGGCACAAGAGGTCAGACTCCACTTTGATGCCACCTGGCCCCTTCTCCTGCTGCAGTCCAGGCTGAGTTTCAGCATAGAGTCCAGGAGCTGCTGCTGGCGGCCGCTCAAACAGCCCCGGGCCCGGGGAGCTGAAGTCACCATACAGTCCCAGGGAAGAGCTACACTCGGCGCCATAGAGGGCGGGCTCCGAGCCTCGGTCGCAGAAGAGCCCCAGGGCTGAGGTCCGCTCCAGCGTCGGGCAGGGCCTGTAGCTTTGCACAAGGTGTCTGAGCTCAGAGCCACCCAGACTGTTCCACATGTACGGTTTGAAGGGCACTGAGAAAGGGGGTGCTTCATCTAGGGATGGACACACAGATCTCTCCGAGGCTGTGGAAACACAAGGGCATGGGAATTGGTGTGCTTCACAATCCATGCTATAATAAGGCAGAACAGCCTCAGCACCTAGGCTTGTGTCCAGAGCCTGACCCCTGTACTGCACTTTGAGGCTGCCCTTTCATCTCAATGGGAGGATAGTTTATATTGCATATTAGGACCTCAGTGTCCAGTACTACCTACTTACCCAAAGTTCCAGCCAAATTATTTAAAGCCAACACCAATTTTGTCTACCTCCATCTCTGGATACCTCATGTGTACACACTGATCAGACTAGCAAGAATCTAAACAACTCAGTCTGCAGCTTCCTATAGTTTTATCTGCAGCTTCTTGGAAACATGTATCTACCATATCCCAAGATGGACATCAAGGCTGACAGTCCACATGTTTAAGCTCTGATAGAGATCACACACACACACACATATATATATATGTGCAAATATAACATTACAGAGGTGCCAGACAGAGCAAATGTGCTGAGATTTACCTGATCAACAAAATTAAAAAACCTTGTTGCACAATTCAATGCCCAAATCTAGTCTCTCAACTTCATGCCACAACTGACCATAACTATACTACAGCATAACTTAAGTAACAGCTTCTGAGGTGCTTGTTTGTTATGCTTCACTTTTTTTTTAAAAAAAAAAATTACTTCTCATCTGAAAGAAAATCATGGTTGTTTCAGATTGCTCTGAGGTTCTCCATATAAAGAAATTGAGTGTGTCCAAAACACTGAGCTTTGTAAAATCATTGGGATGGGCCACATTAAAACCTGAAGACAAAAACCCATTTTCCTAGCAGTGGTAATCAAAGCAAATTTCCACCGGGGTAAGCTCAAATGGCTTCAGCAGATTCTAAGAGGCTTGCTTTCAGCAGTGGCATCTGACCAATGCAGTGGGCACAGGAATCACACTTGGTGGCCCACAGCAGAGTCTGATACAATGGCACTCCTTTGAGAGGAGTGTCTAAAGGCACAACTGCTCAACGAGTGTCACATGGAGGAAAGCACAACTGGGATGGAACATGAGGGCACCAGACCCCAACAGTGTCTGCCAGAGATGCTGATTAATGCCCAAGGCACACTGCTTTCAGTCCTCATCATAACAGGCAGTAGCACTGGGAGAGTCAAATGTCTCCACTGGACAACAGTTTTAGTGAGCCAAGGAAGAGATGAATCAATTACTGAAATGCTGATGCCTTCATAGAGATATTGGCTTCCCTTATAACTTGGGCTTCCAGAGTAATCTCCTTTAACCAGAAACTTGTCCACCCACAATGGATCTCTTTCTTACTCATGTCAGCTCCCACGGCTTTTTCAGCCTTTGGCAAACCAGGATAAATGGGGGTGGACTAGGCAAAGAAGGCACGATGTGTTAGGCTATCCATTTGGATAGGCAAGTTGACACTGAGGGGTTACAGAAGGCAGTAGGAAATTAGGTTAAAATTGAGCTTTGAATGACTTGACTTTTTCCTATCTTTTACATAATTTCAGATGTTAACAGTCTCAAATTCTTCCATTGAAATTAGCAATCTTTTTATTAAAAATATATGCACACATACCAGCAGGGACATTTGAAGAGAGTGATGAAATCAAATTAGCTGACATGGTGTTCAGCATGATTTTTCCTGTTCTGCACTGACTGCAAAGTTGTGGTCAGCATCGCATCATCTATCTTGTGTCTTTGCAACCAGTTTCAGTGTTGCCATCTCTCACGATTTTATCACAAAATTCAAACCTATCTTAAAGTCCCAGCTCTTGAAATGACATGATTTCATCAGGCCCTCAGCTTTGCTTTTGTTTGTTCTTGTTATAACTTTATTTTTTCCTTTTAAAGTCAACTTGTAGCTCAAACTATAAGAAAAGCATGAAAACATAAACCCTCAATATTTCAACACTAGAACTGAATATCCATAAGGTATTACTTACAATCTTGATTTCTGAGCCAGCTCATTGAGTGAGAAGGAAGGCTGACCTGATTTTTGAGCCCTTGGAATTGGCAATAAAGTATACAGTGAACATTGCACCACAGATCAGTTTGCGTGCAATGTTCCTTCCATCACCTCACATGCTTTGGAGCCCTCTCAAGCACAAATGCAGGGTATTTCCTCACAGTATACTCAAGCTATCCAAGCCCAGTGGCAAAGCAACCTCCAAACTCTGCTCTCCCACATTGCAGGGCATTTCTGTATGTGTCTCTTCTCCACAGCATCTGGGGGGGAGCAGAGACACTGAGAAACATTCTCCCTCATTTTCCTAGAAATTCTGTGCAGCCATTATGGAGACTACTTCTGGGAGGAAAAAAAATAAATCAGTGCTTGTTTTTGAAGGCAAGACAAACTCAAATGGTTGGGTACAGATTGATATGCATAACAAAGAAAGATTGGAGCATCCTCTTACACAAACACCACATTTTCTGCACAATTCCATTATACCCAGGAAAAGTCTCTCTCCTTCTGCAGCATCAACAGGCTCATCAGGAGCTACTAATACTGCTGCACTGAGCTCCCATGCACCTTCTGCATATGCACACCCATGTTATTAGACACATGTAGAAAGTGAGGTTAAATAAAGTGATTTGCACGGATGCAGTGAACATGTATTATGTCTGTATGTTGTATGACTGCCTACATCAGCAGCACAGCACTCAAAGACAAAAGTGAAATAAATACAGCTTTCTCTGCATATTGAAGTGCCACCTGCACCTGTGTTCACTTCTAGAGATACAGGAGTGGTAGTACTACTACACATGCCTTCAGCACGATTGAAAACCATTATTTTTCATCTGCTCTGGCTGACAAAGCACAAAAATTGTGCCCCATCCAAACACAATTGTAGGAATTCAGTCTCTCGCCACTGCATCTTGCAGAAGTGACCTATACACAAATTCTGGCTTCACACTGAAGCTAACAAAGCAGCTGGAAGGCAGAGGGGCTGGAGGAGGTGAGCTGTGGGAGGAAGCCCAACTATCTAATCCTCTTGCCACTGCCTTCATCATTAATATAACACCATCTCTCTCAATGCACTGAGATTCATTTAATAAAGCCCTTATGTACTTGGAGTTCTATACCTTCCCGGACCTCCTGTGAATGGGATCAGACAGCTCCAGGACTGCCCACCCCACCCTGAAGAATCTTGATCTGGGGACATCATCCTCATTTTGTAAAGTTATCTTCCCTGGACAGCCTGATAGTTGGCCCAGAAGCTAATGAACCCCACAGTGAGGGAAGAAATGAAAGGGAAGGAGGAAAAGGCAGAGCAGACCTGATAAAATATCTGCTCTATTTTACATCTATCTTTTTGACACTCCATGAAAATGGTCTCTTTCCTGTGCAGAAATTGTAGTTATTTGGGAAAGGAGGGGCAGGAAAAATTCGTTAGAACAAAAATTACACACATTGCTACAGTCTGTGCAGAAATATTACCAGAAGAATGCTGCATTTGGTCTGGTGTGTCATTTGCACAGACCGAAAGTATCCCGGGCAGCATTTTGAATGTCCCCTTAAAGGAGCTTAGGACTCTTGAAAGAAGATGAGGCTTTAAAAATGCAAATCCACGTCATTACAATTAGCCGTTCATATGCATGGACACTTGTAAAGACGAAGTGGGAAATGGTGACAAACCGGGACTAAGTATTTTTTTGCTGGCGTCTGCTGTCAGTCGGTAAAGCTGACACAATTTTTCCTTCATCAAGACAAAAATTGTCCTTTGTCCAGCTGTCTCTTTTTAATCGAGGCAATAAAAATGGTTTTATATATATATATATATGTACATATTTTTGTTCTAAAATGACATCATTGTATTTTTAAACGAGATAAGTATTTGTGCCAGGCTGGGGACAACGTCTTCCATTGCTCCAGCCACATCAAAGGCAGGACAAGGGAGCTAGAGACAGGCACTGTAGCCATAAGTGTGAGTTTCCTGGATTTGGGGTGTTTAAATCTGACCGTCATTGGCTTTTTTTCCCTCTGGTTTTTACAAATGTGTTTTTAGAAAAGAAAAATAAACCGACATTTAAAAAACCAAACCAAACAAAAATACAAAGAAACAAAACCAAAAACACACCAAAAAAAAAAAAAAAAAAAAAAAACCCCCAAAAAAAAAAAAAAAAAAAAAAAACCCCCAAAAAAAAAAAAAAAAAAAAAAAACCCCCAAAAAAAAAAAAAAAAAAAAAAAACCCAAAAAAACCCCCCAAAACAAACAAACAAACAAACAAACCCCAACCAAATAGCAGAAGAAAGGGCGTTAGGAAAATGTCTGGCAGATTGTACAAAACACAAAATCAGCTCTGTTTAGCTCTGTTTACTGCAGGTATATAAATTGCGTGTACTGTCTAAAATGACTGAAAAATTCTGTGTAGGCACGACCCTGTAGGAGAATGCCGGGACCTTTTAAACATAACCTGGCTTACATCTAACAAGTAATCACAAAGGAAAAAATAGCACCCCGTGTCATGACAACTTTCCTGCTGTAGCCTGTCACCTGCTGCTCCCTCAGCAGCACAATACGGGCTGGAAAAGCAACCCGAAAGAGGGAACCCGAAAACGAGTGGAAGGAACGGATTCTGGCAAATCTGGGGGGGAAATAATAATAATTTTTAAAAGGGACAGGCAAATCTGTCCCTTATACTCGTTTGTGGTGGTGGCACATAGCCGTGAGATGCATGGTCCGTCCGCTGCCCCACGGCACGGGCACGGACATGCAGCCGGACCCTCGCTGAGCGCTGCTCGCCCCGGTCCTACCTGGCGAGACGGAGGGCGAGGGAGGTCTCCAGAAGTCCTCGAACTCGGACACTCTGTCACAGACACTGCCCTCGCAGCTGGGCGCTGACTCGGAGGTGCCATCGGCAGCCTCGGTAAGGTGGGATTCCGGGGAAAAGCGCCCCCGGGAAGGCTCCGGATCGGGCAGGGCGGTGCGGCACAGCTCCGTGTCCTCGGGAATCTTGCAGGGGTCTGCAGGGTAAAGGAGAAGAAGGAACTCCTCAGTGTGGGTCCGTAGTCGGAGCCAGCCACCTCCCGCGGCGGCCCGCTCCCGCCAAGGTTTGATGCTCGACTCTCTCCAAACCCGCATCAGCCCCTCCGGCGTCCCGCAGGGGCTTCAGAGCGACCGCCCGGTGCCGCGAGCACCTAGGTGATGTCGGGCAGGTGGGCAGTCTCCGAGTGAGAATGCGACAGAGGGACTCCTACCTGCACAGATCTGGGCTAGCACCGTCTCCAGCCGCAGGCTGTAGTCCTCGTCAGCGGAACGAGGCTGGTGGTAGCTGTGCGCTTTCTTGCTCTTCACTAGGAAGGACCTCGGCATGGTGGGTGCTGTCACGGCCGGCACGGCCGCACTCCCTCTCTAAGCGCCCGGCACGGCGGCGGCGAGTGTCACCCCCGAATCTCCTGCGGGGCGGCGGCGGGGAGGCGACCTGCGGAAAGGCGTCGCGCCCGCCGGTGAGGGCCGGGGGCGCCGGCCAGGAGGGGCCGCTCGCCAGGGACGGCGCGCCAGGTGGCAGCGCGCAGGTGGCTCCGGCCCCCGCCCCCGGCCCACTCGCCTCGCCCCCTCTTCCAGGAGTGCAGATAACTCAGTTTCCAACCTTCCCCAGCCAACGCCTTTTACCCGCCCTCCCTCCCACCGTGGCCTTGGGGCCGCCCCGGCCACGCTCCGACAGCCGCTGCCGGATTGCGGGGAGCAGGCAATAACACCAGCTGGGCACCGTTCTTCGGACGAGAGGGGGCTGAGGGAGCTAGGGGGTGCGGTCGGGTGTTATCCCGTCCCTCCAAGTGGGCACGCCGCGCCTCCGTGCTTGCCCCTGCGCCGGCAGCCACGGCAGAAGCGGCGCCAAGAAATCTCCCCTCCGAAACAGCTTATATCACGTCGCACCACCCTGGACGGGCTTGTTACCGGGATGGGAGGGAGAGTCGTTACAAACCCGACAGCCTAAACCTGGCGCCTGGGAGGCTGTTGCTGTCGGAGGGACTGATTCACCCATCCCGCGCGAACCACGATAACACGAAAACGAACAAAACGGAATCTCTCCTCCAGCCCGCAGCTGTCGGCGCCGCGCCACCTTGCAGCTGCGAGCACCGAAAGCCGGGGCGGGAAAAGGAGACAAGGTGGGAACTCTCCTGCGGGAGTCGGGGGAGACCGGGTTAAATAAAACTACCCCGAGCCGACTCTTCGGGGGAAAGCCGGAGAGGTTCATTCGAACCCATCCAGCACCGGGACGCCTCTGCCGTTACACTTGACTTTGCGAGTTTAATCCACGTTCGTTTGAGGGGTTAGGGGACTTTGGAGGGTTGCAAACGGGGAAGAGAGGGAAGAGCCCCAGCGCACCAGCTGGGGACCAGGAACTGCCCCGCAGGTGGCGGCACTGGCTGTGCGACAAAGCTCCGGCCCGTCCGCGCCCAGCAGGGGCCGGGCTGCTCAGCGCTGCCGGGGAGGCGCCGCCTCCCCGGCACGGAGCTGGGTGGGAGCGTTGCTGCCCGAACCCACCTGTGCCTGCGTTCATCCTTGAGCAGGAGCTAGCAGCCAGCGGGCCTGCACGGAGCGGGCAGAGAAATCAAAGCGGCCCGATAACCCGTTACCCACCCGCACCCCGACAGCAAGGGCTGCCGCAACCGTTGGGGGCTCTGGGAGCGGCGCCTCTTCTGCCGCGTGTTTCCCTCCAAAAGTCACGCCGCGGAGGCGCCGCCGGCTTCCCAAGGCCGGAGCTGGCCAGGCAGGTGCCGTGCCCGTGGGAAGGCGAATCCCGCAGCTCACCTGGCCGCCGTTCGCCCCGGCTCCCGCTGGCCGCACCCGCCCGGCGGCCGTCACTGCGGGGGCGCGGGGCTGGCGCCGGGCCGGGCGGCTGAGGAGCGACGCGGGGTCTCAGCCGAGCGGAGAAGGGTTGCTGCCGCCCCAGCCCGCCCGCCGGCAGCTGCCCACGCGAGGCGAGAGAAGCGAGAACGCTTACCCATTTGGAGGGCCGAAGAGAGCTGGGCTGCAGACGGGGTGTGCGCGGCAGCCTGCTAATTTGTGTGACTTTAAATTTAGTCTCCCTTTAAGGAGCAATGGTGCTCTTGAGTTTGCTTTTTTTTTTTTAACTTTTCTGTCTCTCTCAACTCCTTCAGAGCTCGG
Organism: Pyrgilauda ruficollis; assembly: GCF_017590135.1. NCBI lineage: Eukaryota > Metazoa > Chordata > Aves > Passeriformes > Passeridae > Pyrgilauda > Pyrgilauda ruficollis. Next base: position 3,057,531 of record NW_024527710.1, on the reverse strand, counting down.
CCCCCTAAACCACAAATTCCACTTCCTGAGCGTTAGTTAGGAGCTTCTGCAAAAAAAAAAAAAAAAAAAAAAGGTTACAAAAAGCGCCAGAGCCTCACAAATCAGTAGTGTTCCCCGCCTCTGTTTCTCTCTCATTTTTCCTTAAATGAAAACGTCTTACCGTATTCCACCTCACAGAGCTCGCTGAAGTGACATCGAAGTGTCATTTTGGAATCGGGCGTTTCGTTTCTCTCGGGGTTCTGCTCTAGAAATTACACAGATCTATCTGAACTATTCTTGGATCCCCTTCGACTTCCGCAACGAGAACAAGTCACAGATTCAAAACACAGATTGATTCGGGCGGGGAGAGGGCAGGGGCTGGGGCAGCCGGCGCTCGCCCTGCCCGCTCCGCGCTGCATCGCCTGCCCTTGGCCCGGCAGTGGGGGAACACACCTCCCGCCGCCATCGGGCCGTGCATGGCGTTGTTATTGGGGCTAAGGCCGGGCCCTGGGCAACGGAGACCTCTCCTAGGCTTGAAATAACTTGTTGTGGAAAACTCTTCTGGGATAAATACGCCCAGCGGCGCTGAAAATACCTTAAGACCCAAGCCTAGAGGTTTGCTCATTTCCCTTCGGATTTAGGTAATGGTTAAATATGGAAGGGGTAGGCGAGAGGTGTCGTCCCCCCCGTCCCGTCCCGTCCCGTCCTGTCCCCCGTCGT